>NC_050575.1:338243743-338593619 GCF_011100635.1 Trichosurus vulpecula | reverse complement strand
CTTAAGCCCTCATATTTCACTGCTAATAGCTATCAGAGTACCTAAGTAACTCATTTTCCAAATAGTCATTTTTAATCTGTTGTAAGATAGAAAACTGAATAAATAATATGTTAGAATTATATGTTAAATAGGAATAAAAAAGCTAAGGACATTTCCTAAGCATAGGATTTGAGAGTGCTATTTTAGAAGCTAACACTCACCCTCCTTCTCCCCTCCTGATCAGCAGCATTATGAATTGTAAAGTATTATATACACTCAAGATATTATTTATGTTTTTTTCCTGCTAAAATTATTCCAGATGGTTGAAATTATCTGAAATGCCCTCAGGATAAATGAAGTGGCACCTTGTATGTATTTAAATTCCACCTACTTCCCTAATTCTTCTTTCAGAAATCCCGTTTAGGGTTATTGGAGTCTCACAAATCTGCATATTCGATTTTAACAATCTAATTAATGCTGATAATGATCCTTAAATTTAGCCATTGCTATTTGTTGAAATCAGCCTAATTTATACAGGTATCCAGATGATGGTATTATCAATGAAACCTCCTCAGATATTTTTAAATGAAACACCAACATTATTCCTAGGGCCAACATTGCCAAATTGTTCCCTTTGGGAAAATATGTTGGTTTGTGATAACTCATAAAATGTCCATTTACAATGCAATTACAGTAACATAATTTAGTTAATATTATTGCCCAAATAAAATCAAGGAATTATGTACCAAAATTTACATATAATGAATATGATCGAAATCATGCAAATGTGGTTTCAAAGAGATATCAATCTCCAAAATTAAGTATTATTCTGTAAAACTTTACATTAATTGAATAAGTTGGTTAGTGTAGCTGAATTTACTATTGACATACAGTGGTATAATATTTCACAATTTTTAAAATTCCCCTGGTTACCAATTATAATGTCCCCATGTACATTTCTTGACATCACACTCAGAATCCTTCCAGCTGCTATGATATTCTTTCCCCCAGCCCCATAGAGTACCACTTACATACAATATAAAACATTTAGTAATATGATATAAAAATATTAGAAGTCAGATTTTCTCAGATTGACTAGTACACTTTATGCAGTGGTTCAAAACTGACTTAGTTTTCCTCAGAACCCCAACCACACCCTAGAACATTCCATGAGCAGATGCCTTTAACAAGAAAATTGAGGCCACAATAGAAATAGTTCTCTTTATATTTCAAAATATTTTTGGACCTTTCCATCCTTTTCTGCACTCTCACTCTAGGGGACAAGGTGGCTTTGTGTGTTTCTGGGGTGAAGTCCTTCATTTGTATCCTTGATCGCATCCCCACTGATTTCTCCTGAGACCTGAGACATTGCACAATAGGTCATTTTCTTTCTCATCTCCATTCAGTCTGGATGTTGTCCTTTATACTCAAAGAGGACCAAAATGGCATCGCTATGTCAGGATAAATGTACAATGTGTCAGACTGTGGTTGATTAGACCAATATAAGCTCAGAAGGCTCTATAGTGGTTTGGGCATAATTAATCCATGTGAACATTTAGAGTGGAAATGTCTCTAAAATTATGCATCTCACATTTCTTTTGAGCTACTGCAATTCTGCTCTCCTAATAAAGTTCAGCACATTCTTTGATGCAGACATGCCATGCCTGAGTGGTCTTTTGCCAGTGTCCCCCGTGTCCCAAAATTCTTTAGAGAGACCTTGAGAAAGTCCTTATATCACTTCTCCTGACCTCCATGTGAACACTTGCCTTGTGTGAATTCTCTGTAAAATACTCTTTTAAATGGGAGTTACTTTGGCATTCAAACAACATACTCAGCCCATCAGAGTTGCACTCTTCAGTAGGGCTTGAATTCTTGGCACTTTAGTTTGAGAAAGGAAATGAGTAACTGGTAGGTTATCTTGCCAGGTAATATTGAGAATCTTCCTAAGGCAATCAAATGGAAACAATTCAATTTCTTGGCATGGTGCCAGTATGGTGTACAGGTTTCACAGCCATATAACAATGAGTTCAGCACAGCAGCTCTGTAGACCTTCAGTTTGGTAAGCAGCCTAACAACTCTTCTATTCCACACTTTCATTGAGGCCTTTTCAAAGACTGAGCCACCTCTAGCAAAATGTGTATCAACCTCATCTATCTATCTATCTATCTATCTATCCATATATATATATATATACATACTTACATACATATATATATATAATATACATATATACATATATAAATATATTATATATATTATATCCCTGGAAAGTATACTGCCAAGGTTAGTGAACTTATCCACAGCTTTCAAAATTTCTCCATTTGTTGTGACCGATGGTTGCATGTCTGGATGGTGCAGTGCCGGCTGGTGCACAATCTCTTTTTGTTGGTTAGGCCAGAAATAGCACAAGAAGCCAAAAATCAATACATAGTGTGTTGCATATCAGCCTCAGAGTCTGCACTGAGTGTACAATCACCTGAAAACACAAAGTAGTGCACCAACTCTCCCTCCACTATAGTCTTGGCTTGTAGCCTTTCCAAATTAAATAATTCATTTTCAGCATGGTAGCTAATCTCAATGCTGTTTTCATCCTTATTAAAGGCATCTCATAGTATCACTGAAAATATCATGCCAAAAAGCATGGGGGCAAGCACACAATCCTTCTTCACTCCATTGATGACTGGCATAGCATAAGAGTACCATCCATTATCCAGAATCCGTGCAAGCATGCTATCATGAAACTGGCATACAATGCTGATGAACTTCTCTCGGCAGCCAAATTTTTCCATGATCTTCCACAAACCCTCATGATGGACAATATCACAGGCTTTGGTCAGTTTGAGAATTGTTTTGTACAGACCTCTGTTCAGCTCCTGGCATTTCTTCTGAATTGTTGGACAGCAAATAATATGTTGAATATTCCTCAGCCCTTTCTGAAACCACATTAATTCTCATGTATATCACCAACTTCCAGGTGAAGAATCCGCCTGATAAGGAGGACTCTGGCCAGAATCATGATGGCGATGACTGAGAGAGAACCCCTCCCCCCACCCACACACACATGCACAATGACTGTCACAGGATAACCTGATTCCTTTTCCTTTATAGAGATGGACAATGGAAGCATCCTTGAACTCCAGGAGAATAACCTGCTCTTGCCATATAACCTGGAAGATTTCAGTAAGCTTTGTATGAGCAATGGACTCCCTGCCTTGTAAGTCCCTGTTGGAACACAATCAGCACCAGATGCTTTGCCACACTAGAGGAACTTAATTACATTCAAAATCTCTTCTTATTTGGAAGTTTGGCTAGAGAGGTATTTACTTTGATCTGAGGTAAACATCCAATGGCTTCAGCATTGATTGATGACAGTCTGTTGAGAACACTATGGAAGGGTCCAGCCTATCTCTTCAGCACCATGTCCTTATCACTAATCAATGTGGCTCCATCAGCACTGTATACTTGAGAGGCACCATAGGTCTTTGAACCATAAATAGACTTCAGGGCATCGTAAAAGCATTTTGGATTTTCACTATCAGCATAAAATGAAATGTCACCTGCCTTCTTACTCATTAAAGAATCCTGCATCTCTCTAAAATTTACTTGCACTTTACTTGTTCCTTCTTAGAGATAAAGGAACTATCCTGCTGGTATACCCTGTGGAGTTCTTGTTTTAAATGTTGTAACTTCTGAGTTGTCCTATCATTTGCATATAGCCAGTCTTGATGTTGTGAGTGTTCTGGGCTAGATGAGTAAATATGGTGCTTTATACCAAATCTCTGAAAGCTGCTCACTCTTTTTCTCTTCCACTGTTGCCCCACTGTGTGTTAGCTCAGTCAAGTTAGTCACAAACTATCTGCATGTGGAGAAGTGCTTTAATCTATGGATATTAAGTCTTCTGGTAGTCATCTTGCCTTTTGGATTGCCACTTTTTTTGAATGAAAATGTTTAGCTTGGAGAGGATAAGCCCATATGTTGGTCAAATATTCTGAACTACATATGCCCTTCCTCACTCTTACATTCTGTCTGTATCTTTTCCTTAAAAGGACATGGTCTTTTAAATGTCAATATTTGCTGCAATTCTGCATCCACAGTTTTATTTCATTTAGGTAAATAAACAGAGGACAATGTTAGTGATGAGAACATGAGACTCATAACTCTTCAGTAGTAGGTGCCTGTTGCTGTATCTAACTCCATTCCTGCCAAGTTCTCCCTGCCATCTTTGATAGTCTGTTCTTACTCTGGCATTAAGGTCACCCAGAATTACAAGTTTCTTCTTTTTGGTGCATTGATGATGAGAGTCTCCATGTCTTTATAACATTTTTCTTTGACCTCATCATAGTTTATCATGGTGGGAGCATAAACACTAATGACAGTGGTGTGGTACTTTCCTGAAAATGACAATCACATTGTCACAAGCCTGTCATTCACTTCCTTTGGGAGGCATAGAATTTTGTTAACTAGATTACATTTGATTGCAAAACCTATGTCAGCTTCATCATGCTCCTTCTCACAGTGACCACTCCACAAAAATGGGTATTCACCTCCAACTTCAGTAAGCTGGCCTTCATTTGCCAGCCTTGTTTCACTTAGGACTGTTATTTGGATAAGACACCAACTAAGTTTTCTTGCAACAAGAGTTGTTCATCTTCCAGATCTACTGAGTTTCATGTTGTCCATAAGTGTGTGCACATTCTATGTACCAATGGTGAGTGGAATCATCTTCACAAAAGTTTTTGCACATTTTTTGTGTGTTTGAATTGCAAAGTAGCCTCCATGCCTCCTACAGTAAGCAAGCCAGGGTTAGGGTAGGTGAAGCTGATGACTTTTGGAACATCTTTTTCAGCCCCTTTCTCAAGCAAGAAAGAGAGCATTGTAATATTTCAAAATGGTGGCTCAGATACCTAGGAGACTGCTCAAGCCCACTGCTGCTTCAATCCAGTGAGAATGTGATCCTATGATTTGGGCCCACCTGCATACAGGGTTGTGACTACAGCTTCCAGTAACCACACCTAACGCTTCGTCATTAGCACTGGACTTATAAGTAGGGCAAGAAGGGTAAAATGATATGGATGATGTCTTTTGTCTCATCCATAAATTAGTTTTAAGTGAAGCAGAGTTCCTCAAAGTCATTGGCCTCACTCTTTTTTCCACAGTCATCAAAGTCCAGTTGAAAGACAAAAGTTAAACAACTGTAGATGGATTGGGATGCGTTTGATGACCTTGGTGTCTCTGAGGCCTAATAAAGCTCTAAATACTCCATAGCATCTGCTTCTACCACCTTTGTAGCCTGTTAGATAAAATTATTCTCATCTGTTGATTCTACTATATTAGTCTTCACGTGGAGTAGTCACCCCCTAACTGATGGTTTTGCAGCACGCCAATTATTCTTAATATGGTTTAGCCCATCTGCCAAAGTGGTTTTGGGGCTTTAGATGTTGTGGATGTCACAGCTTATTGGAGTCACAGGTGAGATTTAGGTAGCAGGTGGACACCAAAGCTGGAAAATAGCATGAAAAAGGGCTCTGCAACTCTCACTCCAGAGGTATTAGTCTTTCCTTAACAGCCCATACAGTCATGTAATTTACAAAACAAATTTTTGATGTTGAATTATACATAGCAGCAAGTCAAGTAGATGCAGAAATTTTGAAGACTTGAACAATATTTTCAGGTTGTCTGCAACTCACACGTGATTTGGAAATAACCGTGATTTTTGTGGGTGACAAAATCACAGCTTCCAATAACATGTCTGTGGTGTGTTGCTTATGTTTGCATTATAAGGAAATGATAAATTTCAGTTACAGATTACTTTAAATAAAGATATATTTCCACTCTCCACCTCTGTTCATGGAACCAGTGAAATCTCTCCACAGACACTTTTGAGGTTTATTATTCCAGGTTAAGAACCCTTGCTTTTCAGGTTTCTTCTACACTTACCTACACACAGGTTTAGGTTTTCCTTATCCTAAAAACTTTAGTTTCAAAATATTATACTATATTTATCTTTCTTAATCACTTCCTTCCCATTGAATATCAAATACGTACATCAGGTGCTACACTCACTTGCCATTTCCAACTTATTCAAAAAGATGTTGATATACAACTAGTTATTAAAGTGATAGTTGTATCAATCCAGGTATGAGGTATGGCTTTACTTTATTTGGATACGGTAGGAGAGAGTGGGGAAAACAGAATTTAGGAGGGGAATGTTATAGAGGAGAAGAGTAGAGCAAGGAAAATCTTTCAAAACTTTTCCGGTTTTGCTTTTTTGTCCCTACCTCAAGCCCTCAAAATGGCAAAAGTGATTTTGTGGTATGTAGGCGATGTAGTTAGCAATGTGTTAAAACTGTTTTCTTCATTTGTCATAATTATATAACTGGAAGGAAAAGAAACAAAATGAACTAAAATAAAATGAAATTAAAGAAAAGGAAATGAAAATCATCATTTATTAAGCATCCACTATAACAGGCAAATCATTTGATCTTTACAACAACTTTGAAAGGCAGATGCAGTTTTTCTCACTATTTAACAGTTGAGGCATCTGAGGCAGATAGAGGTAATAATATTTCCTCAGGCTCATACAACTAGTAAATGTTGGATTTTCCTGACTTCAGGCATAGAGCATTATTTACTGTGTACCTAGCAGGCTTATGGTACAGAAACTTTAAAATATTAGTAAAATTATAAATGATGAAGAAAAGAACATATTTAGTTATAAATTATATTTCTCTTCAAGAATCTTAAGGCAATAGTTACATTTACTTGTTTAAAAATAAAAAAAAAGTAAAGCACATTTTCTGACATTTTGCGAATATCTCTACCTAGAGTGGATGCACAAGAGGGTAACCATATGGTGATGATATAAAGAACTATGGTATACATACTGATTAGTTCAATGAACTAAGGATGTTAATTTTAGGGTTTTTATCATAAGAGAATTTCAAAGAATATAATGTAGAAGAAAGATTATACTTGTTCTGCTTCTCCCGAGCACACTTAACTGCTATAGTAGCAATAGGTTGGAAGTTAAACAAATATATCGCAATTTAAGAAAAAATATTTTACTTTGTCCAAAAGTGGAGGAGTTATTCTCACAAATTAGAAAGTCTTTGAAGGACTCTTTAAAAAATTTATTTATTTAACATAATTGGTTTTCAGCATTGATTTTCACAAGAGTTTGAATTACAAATTTTCTCCCCATTTCTACCCTCCCCCCACTCCACGATGATGTATATTCTGGTTGCCCTGTTCCCCATTCAACCCTCCCTTCTGTCACCCTACTCCCCTCCCATCCCCTTTTCCCTTCCTTTCTTGTATGGCAAGATAAATTTCTAGGCCCCATTCTAGGCCCCTGTGTATCTTATTTCCTAGTTGCATGCAAAAACTTTTTTTTTGTTTTTGAACATCTGTCTTTAAAATTTTGAGTTCCAAACTCTCTTCCCTCTTCCTGTCCCACCCACCCTCCCTAAGAAGTCAAGCAATTCAACATAGGCCACATGTGTATCATTATATATAACCCTTCCACAATACTCATGTTGTGAAAGACTAACTATATTTTGCTCCTTCCCAACCCAACCCCCTTTATTGAATTTTCTCCCTTGACCCTGTCCCCTTTCCAAAGGGTTTGTTTTTGATTACCTCCTCCCCCATCTGCCCTCCCCTCCATCACCCACCCCACTTTTTTATCTTCTTCCCTCTTCTTTCCTGTGGGGTAAGATACCCAATTGAGTATGTGTGGTATTCCCTCCTCAGGCCAAATTTCATGAGAGCAAGATTCATTCATTCCCCCGTCACCTGCCCTCTCCCCTCCTACCACAGAACTGCTTCCTCTTGCCACCTTTATATGAGATAATCCATCCTAATCTATCTCTCCCTGTCTCCCTCTCTCAATATATTCCTCTCTCATCCCTTAATTTGATTTTATTTCTTTCCACTCTCTCTGTCTCTCTCTGTCTCTCTCTCTCTCTCCATATATATATATATATGCATATTCCTTTCAGCTACTATGATATTGAGGTCTGATCATACACATCATCTTTCAATGTAGGAATGTAAACAAAACAGTTCAACTTTAGTAAGTCCCTTATGATTTCTCTTTCTTGTTTACCTTTTCATGCTTCTCTTGATTCTTGTATTTTTTTTTAAATAATTTATTTATTTAACATATTTGGTTTTCAGCATTGATTTTCACAACAGTTTGAATTACAAATTTTCTCCCCATTTCTACCCTCCCCCCCACTCCAAGATGGCATATATTCTGGTTGCCCTGTTCCCCAGTCAGCCCTCCCCTCTATCACCTCCCTCCCCTCTCATCCCCTTTTCCCTTCCTTTCTTGTAGGGCAAGATAAATTTCTATGCCCCATTGCCTGTGTATCTTATTTTTTAGTTACATGCAAAAACTTTTTTTGTTTTTGAACATCTGTTTTTAAAACTTTGAGTTCCAAATTCTTTCCCCTCTTCCCTTCCCACCCACCCTCCCTAAGAAGTCGAGCACTTCAACCTAGGCCACACATGTATCATTATGTATAAGCCTTCCACAATACTCATGTTGTGAAAGGCTAACTACATTTTGCTCCTTCCCAACCCATCCCACTTTATTGAATTTTCTCCCTTGACCCTGTCCCCTTTCCAAAGTGTTTGTTTTGATTACCTCCACCCCCATCTGCCCTCCCCTCCTTCATCCCCCCCCTTTTATTTTTTTTTTATCTTCCTCCCTCTTCTTTCCTGTGGGGTAAGATACCCAACTGAGTATGTATGGTATTCCCTCCTCAGGCCGAATCTGATGAGAGCAAGGTTCACTCATTCCCCCCTCACCTGCCCTCTCCCCTCCTCCCACAGAACTCCTTCCTCTTGCCACCTTTATGCGAGATAATCCACCCCATTCTATCTCTCCCTATCTCCCTCTCTCAGTATGTTGCTCTCTCATCCCTTAATTTCATTTTATTTCTTTTACATGTCTTCCCTTCATCTTCAACTCACTCTGTGTCTGTTCTCTCTCTTTTACATATATATATATATGTATATACATATATAAAAGCACACACATATATATATATATATACCTACATATACATGCATACATATACACATAGATACATACATACATACACATTCACTTATATATATACATAAACACACACACATATATATATATATATATATATATATATATATGCATATTCCCTTCAACTACTCTAATACTGAGGTCTCATGAATCATACACATCATCTTTCCATGTAGGAATGTAAACAAAACAGTTCAACTTTAGTAAGTCCCTTGCAATTTCTGTTTCTTGATTACCTTTTCATGCTTCTCTTGATTCTTATATTTGAAAGTCAAATTTTCTATTCAGCTCTGATCTTTTCACTGAGAAAGCCTGAAAGTCCTCTATTTTATTGAAAATCCATATTTTACCTTGGAGCATGATACTCAGGTTTGCTGGGTAGGTGATTCTAGGTTTTAATCCTAGCTCCATTGACCTCTGGAATATCTTATTCCAAGCCCTTCTATCTCTTAATGTAGAAGCTGCCAGATATTGGGTTATTCTGATTGGTTTTCCACAATACTCAAATTGTTTCTTTCTGGCTGCTTACAGTATTTTCTCCTTGATCTGGGAGCTCTGGAATTTGGCGACAATATTCCTAGGAGATTTCTTTTTGGGAATTATTTGAGGAGGCGTTTGGTGGATCTTTTCAATTTCTATTTTGCCCTGTGGCTCTAGAATATCAGGGCAGTTCTCCTTGATAATTTCTTGAAAGATGATATCTGGGCTCGTTTTTTGATCATGACTTTCAGGTAATCCAATAATTTTTAAATTCTCTCTCCTGGATCTACTTTCCAGGTCAGTGGTTTTTCCAATGAGATATTTCACATTGTCTTCCATTTTTTCATTCCTTTGGTTCTGTTTTATAATATCTTGATTTCTCATAGAGTCACTAGCTTCCACTTGTCCCAATCTAATTTTTAAGGTAGTATTTTCTTCAGTGGTCTTTTGGACCTCCCTTTCCATTTGTCTAATTCTGCCTTTCAAGGCATTCTTCTCCTCATTGGCTTTTTGGAGCTCTTTTGTCATTTGAGTTAGTCTATTTTTAAGGTGTTGTTTTCTTCAGTGTATTTTTCAGTATTTTTGGGGGACTCCTTTAGCAAGTCATTGACTTGTTTTTCATGGTTTTCTCTCATCCTTCTCATTTCTTTTCCCAATTTTTTCCTCTACTTCTCTAACTTGCTTTTCCAAATCCTTTTTGCGCTCTTCCAGGGGCTGGGACCAGTTCACGTCTTTTTCTTGGAGGCTTTTGGGGTAGGCTCTTGTACTTTGTTGACTTCTTTAGGCTGTATGTTTTGGTCTTCTTTATCACCAAAGAAAGAATCCAAAGTCTGAGACTGAATTTGGGTGTGTTTTCGCTGCCTGGCCATATTCCCAACCAACCAACTTGACCCTTGAGTTTTTCAGCAGGGTATGACTGCTTGTAGATAAAGAGTTCTATGTTCCATGTTTGGGGGGGATGCACCAGCTATGCCACACCAGCACTCCTCCTTCCCCAAGAACCCCCAACCCGGACTGGGCTTAGATCTTCAGCAGGTTGTGCACTCCTGCTCTGATCAGCCACTTAATTCCTCCCACCAGGTGTGCCTGGGGCCGGAAGGAACAGCAGCTGTAGCTGGCCCACCTCTGCTGCCCTAGGGCCAGTGACCAAACTCCAAACTCCTTCCACTCCTGCAGCTTTTCCCACTAACCTTCTCCACTGTCTTTGGTTTTTGTGGGTTGAGAAGTCTGGTAACTGCCGCAGCTCACTGATTCAGGGTGTTAGGGCCCATTCAGCAGCCTGGCTCCTGGTCTGGTTGGTCCAAGCCGCTCATGCTGGGCTCTGCTCTGCTCCCATCTCCCAGCTCCCAGCTCCGTGTGGGATAGACCTCACCCAGAGACCATCCAGGCTGTCCTGGACTGGAGCCCTACTTCCCTCTGCTGTTTTGTGGGTTCTGCAGTTTTAGAATTGGTTCAGAGCCATGTTTTATAGGTTTTTGGAGGGACTCAGTGGGGAGCTCATGCTAGTCCCTGCTTTCCAGCCACCATCTACATCTTTGAAGGTCTTAAGCAAAATCTATGTGACTATTTGATAGGAGGGGGTTATTTTCCCGATACAATTTGGACTAGACAACTTTGAGGCCCCTTTCAATTTCAAAATGCTTTAATCCTTTTTAAAACTATGAAATAAAGTTTTTAACTTCACATCTAAATTGTATTGTTTGACATACTTGGAAGGTCTTTAGGCAACAAAAAATATTTAAGCTTTAAGATGTAATGCAATATAATGTAAAATAATATAACAGTACAGTGTAATATAATAAATATAACATAACATTATATAATGTTGTATAAGATAACTATGTTAATGTATTATAATACAATGTGGTTTAATGTAATGGTTAATATAACAAAGAAACTTTTACATTAAAATTTTTCAGATCGTATATTATTTTTTTAAAAAATTCAGAAGATACATCAAAATTTTACTCAAGGGTCATGATTCTTAGCATTATTTTTCTAGAGAAAGATGTGTAAAGAAGGTCAGGAATCATGTACTTAAGGAACATGGATTTATACTGAAACAAGATATTACTTGAAAGTAATTTTGAAATGATTTGAAATCATTGTTTTCCATTAATCATAACACGTTCTCTTCCATTCTGGTAAAACTATGTTTGTTCTTGACTCTGCGATTTGATATTTTACTGTTTTTTTTTCCTTCTCCAATTGAAATGTATCTTCTTTTCAGCCTCATCAAATACTGTTCATCCTTAAAAGCTCAGATTAGATTTATCCTGATTAAATAACGTTTTCTCCATGATTTCTGCTCATAATGGAATATTTCATCTTTGATCATCTATAACAATTATGGTCCCTAATGTTCAGTCCAACAATGAAGTCTTTTGAGCACATGTGTGTTTTTTCTCCCCACACAACTTGCAATCTCCTAAAAAGCAGAGATGTGTATTATATTTTCTTGTACAACAACAACCACAACAGAAGCCTATGGCTAAATATATAGAAGGTATGCAATATCTGTTGAAAAATATCAACATATTTGTCATTTGAATTTTTTGGATTAGAAGTAAAGTGCAACTTTCAAATTCTACAGTAATAGGTCCTGTCAGGATTTTCTTGTGCAATTTCTAGCTTTCTTTAAAGTTAATTTCAGGTGCCACCAACTTCCTACACAATATCTTGCCTAATCCATCAGTTGTAGTGCTCTCTTCCTCTTGGAATTCCATAATATATGCTTACCTATATAGTGTACATCCCAGTAGAATATTATCTCCTTAAGGACTCTTTTACCCTTCCTCCCTTCCTTCCTTCCTCCCTCCCTCCCTTCCTCCCTTCCTTCCTTCCTTCCTTCCTTCCTTCCTTCCTTCCTTCCTCTCTTTTCTTCCTTTCTTCCTAGTGTTGAATACAGTTAAGTAGAGTGTCCCAGAACTTTGTACATTTGGTTATTTTTTTAGTCTGGACCTTGATTTCCTTGTTATGATGTCCTACTAGTAAAGAAACTTCCTCTACCAATACACATTAGTAGTTGTCCTGCAATTTCTCTTTTCTCAGAGTTCTCCAGCAACACCACTGTGGGAATTAATTAGTTCTTTCTGACCTAGAGTAACAATGCATTGTCAATCACCATATTTGTTAAATGTGCAATATTTATTGAACCCAGCTCCAAATTATCCAAAGCTTAGTGAAAACCATGAATAAAAGTTGCCTACACAGTTGTTCCTCACAGTTGTATGAGGAACTGCACGAAGGCCAGGCAGACCACCTTCTTGTAATGACACCTCTTCTCTAGGTATTTACTTACATGAGACAGACATATGATATCATCTATTCAGGACACCTTTTTACCATTGGCATCAGGTATACCAGAGTTTTTTCATGGCTTAATTTCAACCTATCATAGACAATAAGAGATTAAATGAGTTCTTCAGGATCACAAAGTCAATATATATCAGAATCAGGACTGAACCCACATTATCTTGTCTCTAAGTCCAACTCTCTATCTACTCTTCATATTTCCTCTTACCTTACATAGACAGTTGCAAGGCTATAACTGTTCCATTGAATTGTCAGTAACATTCACAGTTCCTGAGAAATTTTATTTCATTTCTTACCCTGAATTCCTTGGTAATCTGTGGGCCATCCACTAATAGAGTCACAGTAAATGATAACATTTCTCTGAATTTTGCCCAACTGTTTAAACAGTTTCTTTCAACTAATATGTTAGAAATATAAACTAATAGAGTTGAGAAGGGTTTCTGAGATCATGAAGTCCAGACCTCTTATTTTCAAGATAAATATTTCTTAATAGAGATGACATGGGATAAAAGTTGGAGTTATGAACTTAGAGACAGGGAAGCCTAGTATCAAAGTTTAGATGTAATTACTTCTTATGTGACCCTAGGAAAGACCTTAAACTCTGCATGCCTTAAGAGACTTTCGAGATTTGGTTTGAATACTTTAAGTCATAGACTCATAGTAATTAGCATTGGCGAATTAAGTTCCTTTCCATACTAGCTGTTGACTTCATAGCAAAATCATATATCCTCATATATTCCTATCTCCCCTTATTTAATAAATTCCAGTAGCTCCCTAATGCCTCCAAGATCTTCAGGCCTCAATATTTGAATTCAAACATTCATAGCCTTTATGACTTATCCCCCTCTTATGTTTCCAGTCTTCTAATTCTTTACCGCCAAGACAGGGATATACTCTTCAATCTTGTTATGTGGGCCTCCTGGTTGGTCCATGAAAAAAATACTACATCTCTTGGGACATCAGCTGTGCACCATGTCTGACATGATCTCCCTTCTCCACTCTCACTACTGACATCCCACTACCTTTAACTCCCACCTAACTAAAATCTTACTTTATATAGAACCCTTCTGCAATCCCTTATAATTCTAGTATCCTTTCTCTATTAATTAAGAATTTATCATATATGTACATGTGTATAAATGTGTATATGCATACATATATATATGTGTGTCTTTTGATGTAGTCTTTCCAATAAGACCGTAAGCTGTTTGAGGGAAGGGACTGTCTTTTGCCTTTTTTTGTATCACCACCTGTAAACATATTGCTTGGCGTATGATAGGTACTTAATAAATATTTACCAATTTATTGATTGCAAGGTGGAAAAATAATTAATTATCAAACTAAGCATTATATTTGTTTAAGGAAAGGAAAGAAATGAAGATTCTTCAAAATAATTTTAAGGTCTCAAAGTAGAAGTTAGTGGCTGTGAAATACTTTTTCACACCCATCTTTTAATCTCATTCATTCCTTCAACAAATATTTATTGAATTATTTAACTCCATTTAAAATCTTTCCTAGATACTAGAGAAGACTAAGAGAAATGCCATGGGTCTGAAGTGCTTTCCATTTACTTTATATAACATTACATAAATGCTCTGAGATTTGTCTCTTGTGCTTGCTTATTTTTTTTTTCCAGAGCTCCCAAATTGGTTAAATTCGGAACACTGTTTTTTTTTAAATTTATTTAATATAATAAGTTTTCAGCATTGATTTTCACAAGAGTTTGAATTAAAAATTTTCTCCCCATTTCTACCCTCCCATGCACTCCAAGATGGCATATATTCTGGTTGCCCCATTCCCCAGTCAACCCTCCCTTTTGTCATCCCCATCCCACTCCCCTCCCATCCTTTTTTCCCTTACTTTCTCGTAGGGCAAAATAAATTTCTACACCCCATTGCCTGTATATCTTATTTCCTAGTTGCATGCAAAAACGTTTTTTGAACATCTGTTTTTAAAACTTTGAGTTCCAAATTCTCTCCCCTCTTCCCTCCCCACCCACCCTCCCTAAGAAGGCAAGCAATTCAACATAGGCCACATGCGTATCATTACGTAAAACCCTTCCACAATACTCATGTTGTGAAAGACTAACTGTATTTTGCTCCTTCCTATCCTATCCCCCTTTATTGAATTTTCTCCCTTGACCCTGTCCCTTTTTGAAAGGGTTTATTTTTGATTACATCCTCCCCCATCTGCCCTCCCTTCTGTCATCCCCCCTTTTCGATCTTCTTCCTCCTTCTTTGCTGTGGGGTAAGACGCCAACCTGAGTGTCCATGTTATTCCCTCCTCAGGTCAAATCCAATGAGAGCAAGATTCACTCATCCTCCCCCACCACCTGTCCCCTCTTCCCTTCTTACAGAAGTGCTTTTTCTTGCCACTTTTAGGCAAGATAATTTACCCCATTCTTTCTCTCCCTTTCTGCTTCTCTCAATATATTCCTCTCTCATTCCTTAATTTGATTTTTTTAGATATCATCCCTTTATCTTCAACTCACCCTGTGCCCTCTGTCTCTCTGTCTCTGTCTCTCTGTCTGTCTGTCTGTCTGTCTGTCTCTTTCTCTCTCTCTCTCTCTCTCTATATATATACTTATATATATATGTATATATATACATATACATATATATTTATATTTATACATGCACATACATGTATGTTCCCTTCAGCTACCCTTATACTGAGGTCTCATGAATCATCTACATCATCTTTCCATGTAGGAATATAAATGAAACAGTTCAACTTTAGTAAGTCCCTTATGATTTCTCTTTCTTGTTTACCCTTTCATGCTTCTCTTGATTCTTGTGTTTGAAAGTCAAATTTTCTATTCACCTCTGGTCTTTTCACTGAGAAAGCTTGAAAGTCCTCTATTTTATTGAAAATCCATATTTTTCCTTGGAGCATGATACTCAGTTTTGCTGGGTAGGTGATTCTTGGTTTTAATCCTAGCTCCATTGACCTCTGGAATATCATATTCCAGACACTTCAATCCCTTAATGTAGAAGCTGTTAGATCTTGTATTATTTGGATTGTGTTTCCACAATACTTAAATTGTTTCTTTCTGGCTGCTTGCAGTATTTTCTCCTTGATCTGGGAGCTCTGGAATTTGGTGACAATATTCCTAGGAGTTTTTGGGGGGATCTTTTTCAGGAGATGATCAGTGGATTCTTTCCATTTCTATTTTTCCCTCTGGCTCCAGAATATCAGGGCAGTTCTCCTTGATAATTTCTTGAAAGATGATATCTAGGCTCTTTTTTTGATCATGGCTTTCAGGTAGTCCAATAATTTTTTAATTGTCTCTCCTGGATCTATTTTCCGGGTCAGTGGTTTTCCCAATGAGATATTTCACGTCTTCCACTTTTCATTCCTTTGGTTCTGTTTTATAATATCTTGGTTTCTCATCAAGTCACTAGCTTCCACTTGCTCCAATCTAATTTTTAAGGTAGTATTTTCTTCAGTGGTCTTTTGAACCTCCTTTTCCATTTGGATAATTCTGCCTTTCAAGGCATTCTTCTCCTCATTGGCTTTGTGGAGATCTTTTCCCATTTGTATTAGTCTATTTTTTAAGTTGTTGTTTGCTTCAGTATTTTTTGGGGTCTCCTTTAGCAAGTCATTGACTTTTTTTTCATGGTTTTCTTGCATCATTCTCATTTCTCTGCCCAATTTTTCCTCTACTTCTCCAACTTGCTTTTCCAAATCCCTTTTGAGCTCTTCCATTGCCTGAGACCACTTCATGTCTTTCTTGGAGGCTTTTGATATAGGCTCTTTGTTGACTTCTTCTGGCTGTATGTTTTGGTCTTCTTTGTCACCAAAGAAAAATTCCAAATTCTGAGACTGAATCTGAGTCCATTTTCACTGCCTGGTCATCTTCCCAGCCAACTACTTTACCCTTGAGTTTTTCGTAAGGGTATGAATGCTTTGAGAATAGAGAGTACTTTGTTCCAAGCTTGAGGGGATGTGCTATTGTTTTCAGAGCTATTTCTATGCAGCCAGCTCTGCCACACCAGCACTCCTCCTTCCCCAAGAGTAGCCAATTGGACTGGACTCAGAACTTAAGCTGGCTCTGCAGTCTCACTCTTATCCACCACTTAATTCCTCCCACCAGGTGCGCCTGGGGCTGGAAGCAACTGCAGTTGTAGTTCTGTAGCTCTACCACCGCTGCTGCCCCTGGGCCTGTGGCCAAACCGCGAACTTCTTCACTCTTTCCCTGCAGCTTTTCCCCCTAACCTTCTCTGTTGTCTTTGGTGTTTGTGGGTTGAGAAGTCTGGTAACTGCCACAGGTCACTGATTCAGGGTGCTAGGGCCTGTTCCACCTGGCTCCTGGTCTTGTTGGTACGGGTGCATCCCATGTTGGTCTCTGCTCAGCTCTGCTCCCAGCTCCGGGTGATAGACTTTACCCAGTGACCATCCGGGCTGTCCTGGGCTGGAGCCTTGCTTCCCTCTTCTATTTCATGGGTTCCGCAGTTCTTCTCTGTTGTCTTTGGTGTTTGTAGATCAAGAAGTCTTGTAGCTGTTGATAGCAACATGGCTATCTAGTTTACCTAGTTAACAGAAATCTAACCTTGGCATTGTTTTAAAGCTTTATTATTTGTGTGTGTGTGTGTGTGTGTGTGTGTGTGTGTGTGTTGGAGTAAGAATTATTTTTTGTTGTTCATTTTGCTTCAGTATTTGACCTAGTCAGTCATAGAAAAAGGAATAATAGAAATTATAACAATTTGGTTTACTTTCTTATTAATGTATCTTCAAATTTTAAGACTGAAAAAATCTGATAAAAACTTTAAAGTGCCATCAAATATTTTCTAAACACAAATCAAAGATAATGTATGATATACATAGTATGACAGAAAAAAATTAAAAACCTGTCATTAAAATTTTTTCATGATTACATCAAATTACATGAAATGATAACACCTATATACCTACTGATATACACATGCATGCACACACACACATAGAGTATAATTTAATCTATTATACACACATATATTTATTATCATATACATGCATTTATACCTACATCTATATATCTATATACATGTGCATGTGTGTATATCCATGTCCATATTCCTGTCTACTGTTATATTTCATACATAGGTATATGGAATGGGAATGGTGATATCACCTGTGGTCTATTTGGCTTAGAAGAAAACTTAGTACATTGTAGGTAATCAGTACATAATTTATTAATTAACTTCATTTGTGAGCCAACTGGATGATAAATTCACACCTGTCTAAACTATTAAAATGAGCCCCTTTACACTACCAAAGGTCATATACCTTCAAGAACTGAGAAGAAGATACATCATGATGTCCACGAATGACTAAATAACACTTGGTCTAGTCACATAGTAAGAGGATGAAAGAACAATTAAAAAGTCCTGTGTTGCAATGTTACACTTTACCTACCAAAAGAACCAGATTAAGGTATCTAGCATATTGGGTAGATCTTATATGAAGGATCTAGAGAAAAATTTGGATAAAAAAATTACCCAGTACTAGGAGGAATTGTCATCTGCACATATGAGGTGACTACTCAATTCCATTCTATTTTATAAACATTAATAGCCTATTCCTCTCAAGGTGATATGCTACCCACACTACCAAAGCCACTGCTCTATTAATATATAGACATCCTAAATAATACAACTAGATCAAAATCGCAGTGCTCTATGAGAAATCTCAAACATTTCTGGGATTGGCTCACAAGAAAGTCACATTCTTCTATTATTTGAATTCTTAGGTGGTATCTATATGTGCACACCACTTTGTCATCCCATAAATATCTGAATATCATTTAGTCAGTGAATACAGGTTTTTTTCTCAATCCTGTCACTCATCTGACACTTGTCAGATTACTCTTCTCATAGCTGCTGAACTAGATTTCTACTAAAAGAAGAAATGAGTGCCAATCTAAGGAAATGTCTTCATTTTTAGATGCAGCATAACTTCACTGTCTGAATACAATCTGGAAGGAGGCAAAAACTCAAATCAAACTTTTTTTTTGGTATCTTACCCCAAGGCAAGCTTCACTGTTTATGTGACTGACAAATGTCTCTTCTTCTTCAAATCTGCTTGTCATTTTATAGTTGATGATACTAAAACTATCTGACATTCTTAGGACAAATAGTTTAACCCCACTTCCCCTGCCTTTGCTTAGGTTGTTTACCCTGTACTGAATTAGGATGCTAAATCACTTTATTGAATTCAAGCCCCAATTATTTTCCATATTAATGCTATGTTAATCATATTTACAGGGAAGAGAGTGTTGAAGTTTGGCTTCTAGTCTAGCTTTTCTTAATTGAACAGGAGGAGAACGGGCTTGTTTCCTTAGCAGAAACTGCACAATTCTTTCAATGACCCAATCTTTCTTCCTGAAACAAAGATCCATCTTTTTAACATCACATTGAAGGTGATATGCAACCCACACTAGCATAACTTCATCTTATTTTTATTGTTGTTGTTGGGTTGTTTCAGTGGCGTCTGACTCTTCACGACACCGTTTGGGGTTTGCTTGGCAAAGATACTGGATTAGTTTTGCCATTTCTTTCTCTAGCTCATTTGACAGATGAGGAACTGATGTAAATATGGTTAATTGACTTGCAAGGGTCACACAGTTAGAAGTGTCTGATGTCAGATTTGAACTCTGGAAGATGAATCTTTCACAATCCAGGCTGAGAACTCTATACATTGTACACTTAGCTGCCTAGCATACGTTTAGTGATGCAATATATGTGAATGGCAGGAAGGAGGAAGGAAAGGAAATAATTTTTCATATATACCTTATTATGTGCCAGGCACTGTGCTAATTGCTTTATAAATATTATCTTATTTGATCAAATAATTACCCAGCGAGGTACGTGCTATTATTATGCTCATTTTGCAGGTGAGGAACCTGAGGCTAACAGAGGTTATGACTCACCCATTGTAACATAGTAAGTGTCAGGCCAGATTTGAACTAAGGTCTTCCTGACTCTTGGCCCATTACTTTCTCCACTGTGAAACTTAGCAACCTAAATCATCTTTCAGTCTATGAAGGTTATGGAATACTATAGAAATATTTGAAGATTCAGTTAATTTATGATGAGGATTGTAAAGTGGTGATGGAGAGAGGCTAAACAGGTTGCAATCAATTATAAAGGGAAATTATGTGGAAGTAATAAAATGGATGTAATTTTTTTTTGAAATTTTTTATTTTTAGTTTGCAACACTCAGTTCCACACAATTTTGAGTTGTAGATTTCTGACCCCCGTACAACCCTCCCTCCCCAAGATGGCATGGAATCCGATATCTTCTACATATAACTTCCCATTGAACTTATTTACACAATAGTCAAGTTGTAAAGAAGAATTATGACCAATGGAATGAATCATGAGAAAGAAGAAAGAAAACCAAAAACAAAAAAAGAAAAAAAAAGGAGAGGGGAAAAGTGAGCATAAAGTGTGCCTCAATTTCCATTCAGAATCCATAGTTCTTTCTCTGGATGTATGTAGCTTTCTCCTTCATGAGTCCTTTGGAGTTATCTTTGAACCTTGTATTGCTGAGAAGAGTGAAGTCTATCAGGGTAAGTCATCACAGAATCCATGTATCTGTGGTTGTATATAATGTTTTCCTGGTTCTGCTTTGCTTCCTCAGCATTATATCATGTAAGTTTCTCCAGGTTACTATGAAGTTCGTATCATCCCCATTTCTTATAGCACAATAGTATTCCATTAGCTTCATATACCACAACTTGTTCAGTCATTCCCCAATTGATAGGCATCCCCTTGATTTCCAATTCTTTGCTACTACAAAAAGAGCCGCTATAAATATTTTTGTACATATGGGTCTTTTTCCCACTTGTGTGATCTCTTTGGGATACAACCCCAGAAGTGGTATTGCTGGATCAAAGGGTATGAACATTTCTGTAGCCTTTTGGGCACAGTTCCAAATTGCTCTCCAGAATGACTGGATCAGTTTACAACTCCACCAGCAATGTAGCAGTGTTCCAATTTTCCCATATTCTCTCCAGTATTTATCATTTTCCTGTTTTATCATTTTAGCCAAACTGACATGAGAGATGTGGTAACTAAGAGTTCCTTTGATTTGCATTTCTCTAATCAGTAGTGATTTTGAGCATTTTTTCATATGCCTATAGATATCTTTAATTTCTTCCTCTGAAAACTGCCTGTTTATGTCCTTTGACCATTTCTTAATTGGGGAATGACTTATAGTCCTATAAATTAGGCTCAGTTATCTGTATATTTTCGAGATGAGGACATTATCAGAGACATTGGTTGTAAAGATTTTCTCCCAATTTTCTGTTTCCCTCCTAATCTTTGTTGCTTTGGCTTTGTTTATACAAAAGCATTTCAATTTAACATAATCAGAACTATCTATTTTGCATTTTGTAATGCTCTCTATCTCTTTTTGGGTCATGTATTCTTCCCTTTCCCATAAATCTGACAGGTAAACTATTCCTTGCTCTCCCAAATTGCTTATAGTATCAGCCTTTACTCCTAAATCATGAAAGCATTTTGACTTTATTTTGCTATATGATATAAGATATTGGTCTATGCCCAGTTTCTGCACTACCATTTTCCAATTTTCCCAGAAATTTTAGTGAAATGGTGAATTCTTAGCCCAGAAGCTGGATTCTTTGGGTTGATCAAAGAGTAGATTGCTATAGTAGTTGACTACTGCCTCTTGTGTACCTATCCTATTCCACTGATCCACGACTCTGTTTCTTAGCCAGTACCAGGTAGTTTTGATGATTGCTGCTTTATAGTACAGTTTAATATCTGGTATGGCTAGGCTACCTTCCCTAGCATTTCTTTTCTTTAATTCCCTAGATATTCTTGACTTCTTGTTCTTCAGATGAATTTTGTTATTACTTTATCTAGCTCTGTAAAATAATTTTTTGGTAGTTTGATTGGTATGGCATGGAATAGATAGATTAATTGAGGTAAAATTGTCCTTTTTATTATATTAGCATGACCTAACCATGAGCAACTGATTTTTTTTCCATTTATTTAGATCTGACTTTATTTGCATGAAAAGTGTTTCATAATTATGTTTATATAAGCTCTGGGTTTGTCTTGGCACATAGACTCCCAGGTATTTTGTAGTGTCTACAGTAACTTTGAATGGAATTTCTCTTTCTATCTCTTGCTGTTGGGCTTTGTTAGTAATGTATAGGAATGCTGAGGATTTATGTGGGTTTGTTTTATATCCTGCAACTTTGCTAAAGTTGTTTATTATTTCAAGTAGTTTTTTACTTGATTGTCTAAGATGCTCTACATAAATCATCATATCATCTAAAAAAGTGACAATCTAGCCTGTTCTTTGCCTATTCTAATTTCTTTTTCTTCTCTTATTGCTACAGCTAACATTTTTGGTATCAAATTAAATAATAGGGGTGATAATGGACATCCTTGTTTCACCCCGATCTTATTGGGAATGCATCTAGCTTATCCCTGTTACAAATAATGTTTGTTGATGGTTTTAGGTACATGCTATTTATAATTTTAAGGAAGGCTTCATTTATTCCTATGCTTTCTAGTGTTTTTAATAGGAATGAGTGTTGTATTTTGTCAAAGGCTTTTTCTGGATCTATTGAGATGATCATATGGGTTCTGCTAGGTTTCTTGTTGATATGGTAGTTTTCCTAATATTGAACCAGCCTTGCATTCCTGGAATAAATCCTATCTGGTCATAGTGTATTATTCTCATGATAAGTTGTTGCAATCATTTTGCTAATATTTTATTTAAAAATTTTGCATCAATATTCATTAGGGAAATTGGTCTATAATTTTCTTTCTCTGTTTTGACTCTACCTGGTTTGGGTATTAGTACCATATTTGTGTCATAAAAAGAATTTGGTAGGACTCCTTATTCACTTATTTTCCCAAAAAGTCTATAAAGTATAGGAATTAATTGTTATTTAACTGTTTGATGAAATTCACAGGTAAAACCAGCTAGCCTTGGATATTTTTTCCTAGGGAGTTCATTGATGGCTTGCTTAATTTCTTTTTCTGAGATAGGGTTATATAGGAATTGTATTTTTTCTTCTGTTAATCTTGGCAATTTATATTTTTGTAGATATTCATCCATATCCCTAAGGTTATCAGATTTAGGGGCATACAATTGGGCAAAATAATTCCTAATTATGGTTTTGATTTCCTCTTCATTGGAGGTGAATTCACCTTTTTCATTTTTGATATTGGTAATTTGATTTTATGTTTTTTTTTCAATCAAATTGACCAAAGGTTTATCAATTTTGTTGTTTTTTTCATAAAACCATCTCTTTGTTTTATTTATTAATTCAGTAGTGTTATTGATTTCAATTTTATTAATCTCTCCTTTGATTTTCAGTATTTGTAATTTGGTATTTAATTGGAGATTTTCAATTTGTTCTTTTTCTAGCTTTTTCAGTTGCATGCCCAATTTACTGATCTCCTTTTTCTCTATTTTATTCATGTAAGTATTTAGAGATATAAAACTTCCCCCAAGAACTACTTTTGCTGCATCCCATAACTTTTGGTATGTTGTCTCATTATTGTCATTATCTTGAATGAAGTTATTAATTGTTTCTATGATTTGTTGCTTGACCCACTGTATTGGGAATCAGGATGGGCTCTTAGCACTTATTCAAATAAGTGCCCTTTAAGAGTCTGACTTTTGTTTCCTTGATTAAATTAGGAGTCCTTGATGACTTCCTTGCCTCAAGGGAAAGCCTAGTTTACATGGGTTTGAGTGACATGTTTGTGACATCAGAGGCTTTTAGACCACGCAGTTTTAAGTCCCATTTTTGTGACGATTTTAGATCATGTTTGGTGAGTCGCATATGGGTCTCAAATTTGACCCTGAACAAGGTATATAAATGCAGAGACTGGCTTTTTCTTTCAGAGCTCTGAGTCACAGCAGGAAGGGTACATGACTCTGTGCCAGGCTTGTTGAGCTCCTGACTGAACTCGGATATTGAGGCTTCCTTGGTAACTATGAATTGTATGTGGTCTGTTCATAAATGTATGTTTGTAATTTGTTTGCATTTGCTCTGAAGTTCAGGGTGGTGGCTTTTTCCCCTGAACTAAGTGAATGATGTCTATATGCTGGATTAAAGTAAGATTGTCAACCCCTTAATGTTACTTTCCTTAGTAAAGCATATCAAAAGAACCTGGGCTTACAGCATTCCTGTTGTTGGGCTTGTGTTGGTTTTTCACCCCCACAGCAGCTGCTAGCCAAATTGTTATAACAAATGGTATAGTCATGGGCAAGATCTGCATTTCAAAAGGAAAGTATGGTGTTTTGGGGTACTCTGGTGGTTGAATGTTTCCCAGTTTTTGATTGCTCTTTGTACTTGGGGTGACTATGGTTCTATGGAGCCCCAGGAACAACAAAGGCCTGAATGAAAACATGAAAACAGGCAGGTGGAAATGTGAGATAATCTGGGAGATAATCCCTCCTTCCCTCTCCCCACACTCTGGAAGAGACAGGCCAGAGCATAGGCTGTGGGAGAAAAAGCCCACACATGGGGGAGGGTTGGACGGCCAGAGTGAGGGTTCGAGCTGATGAGCCTGGCTCCCGAGGACTGTGATGAAAGGGTGAATGTTTTGAAAGTATGTTGTATGAGGAGTTTTGGAACAGGATCAGAAAACTGATTTTGTACAGACTTGAGAGAAAAGTTAAGAGAATGGCCTTTGTGCCATTTTGGCAGGAGCACTGGTGAGAAGAAAGAAGAAGTGGATGGTGGCTGCTGACATATTGACCCTGGCGGAGCAGAAGACTACCTGCATGAGAACTTTGGGAGGTGAGAGCAGCATGCTGCCTTCCAGCCGACTTTGATGACATGAGCTCAAAGATGGAGAACTGCCTACATAGGGATCTGGATTCCAGCAGAATCCAGGACAGACCAGCCAGAGATAGAAGACCAGGAATCCAGGGGCATGGAATTCAGCCCTGGGGCAAGATGAAAACTTTGTAGCAAGCAGATAAGTGTGCCTTTTTGCAGCCTTCCCCTGGGCCTGTTTGGGACCCAGGAGGGAGGGGTGAATTTGTTTGTGGTGGGGTGGGGGAAATGCCTTGCACCCCCAGGAACCCCTCCCTGTTGGCTTTATTGCTCAGCCACCCCTCAGGACTTGGAATCAGCAATTGGAACAGCATGGAGAGGACAGACCCCCAACAGAATTTGTTAGGACTTTTCTTTGAGTTGGGACTTTGGGTACCAAGAGGAAGCCTGCAATTGCAGTGTGGGGAGAAGAAGACATCCCCAAGAAAACTTTATTTGGAAGTTTTTGTTCTCATTGGAACATTGCTAATTAAAGCATGCCCTTGCCTGAGGGTATTGGGAGGAAACTTGCAAGGCAGTGTGGGGAGAAAGACCCACCTTCAAGAATTACTCTATTTGGACACTCTGTCTTAGCTAAAGAGATTAACTTGCTTTGACCAAGGGGTGGACATTTGCATTGTAAACAAGTCTTTTGGGAATGATTGATTGAAGAGATTAATTTCTTTGACTTGGGGGTGGACATTTGAATTGTAAACAAGTATTTGACAATGGCGCTAAATGATATGTTTTGTTTTGTTGTGAATGATATGTTTTAGTTTCCTGCTTGATTGGATCACAATGTATAATCATTTTATTTGTTCCAGGATCCATGGCCATTTAATTTAGATTTTTGTTATTCCATGGACCAGGAAGGGGTGGAGAGTATAGGGAAACAAGATGGGCTCTTAGCACTTATTCAACCAAGTGCCCCTGAAGAAGTTAGCCTTTGTTTCCTTGATTAAATTAGGAGTCCTTGATGACCTCCTTACCTCAAGGGAAAGCCTAGTTTACATGGGTTTGAGTGACATGTTTGTGACATCAGAGGCTTTTAGACCACATGGGTTTAAGTTGCATTTTCGTGATGATTTTAGATCACGTTTGGTGAGTCGCATGTGGGACTCCACTTTGAACGTGAACAAGATATATGAATGCAGAGACTGGCTTTACCTTTCAGAGCTCTGAGTCACAGCAGGAGTGGCACATGACTCTGAGCCAGGCTTGTTGAGCTCCCGACAGAACTCAGATATCGATGCTTCCTTGGTAACTATGAATTGTATTTGGTCTGTTCATAAATGTATGTTTGTAATTTGTTTGCATTTGCTCTGAAGTTCAGGGTGGTGGCTTTTTCCCATAAACTAAGTGAATGATGTCTGTATGCTGGATTAAAGTAAGATTGTTAACCCCTCAATGCTAATTTCCTCAGTAAAGCGTATCAAAAGAACCTGGGCTTGCAACATTTCTGTTGTTGGGCTTGTGTTGTTTTTTCACCCCCACAGCAGCTGCTAGCTGAATTGTTACAACACCCATTCATTCTTAAGAATTAGAGTATTTAGTTTCCAATTAGTTTTAGCTTATTTTTCCAATGTCTCTTTATTACAAATAATTTTTATTGCACCGTGATCTGAAAAGTATGCTTTCACTACTTTTGCCTTTCTGGACAGCATTGTGAGGGTTTTAGGCCCTAATACAAGGTTATTTTTTAACTGTGTGCCATGTACCACTAAGAAAAAGTATATTCCTTTTTATCCCATATTCAGTTTTCTCCAGAGGTCTATCATATCTGCCTGTTCTAAAATTCTGTTCACCTCCTTAATTTCTTTCTTGTTTATTTTGAGGTTAGATTAATCAAGTTCAGAGAGGGGGAGGTTGAGGTCTCCCATTATTATACTTTTGCTCTCTATTTCTTCCTGTAACTCCCTTAACCCCTCTTCTAAGAATCTGCATGCCATACCACTTGGTGTATATAGGTTAAACAATCATATTGCTTCATTGTTTATGGTCCCTTTTATCAGGATGTAGTGTCCTTCCTTCTCTCTTTTAATTAGATCTATCTTTACTTTTGCTTTGTCTGATATTAGGATTGCTACCCCTGCTTTTTTTTACTTTAGCTGAAGCACAATATATTCTACTCCAGTCTTTTACTCTTACCCTGTGTGTATCCCCCTATTTCAAATGTGTTTCTTGTAAATAGGATATTGTAGGATTGTGGGTTTTAATCCATTCTGCTATCTGCTTCTGTTTTATAGGAGAGTTCATCCCAGTCATATTCACAGATATGATTACAAGCTGTGTCTTTTTCTCCATCCTATTTTGCCCCTTCTTATGCTTTTATTTCTCCCTTTCACCTTCCACTACTTAACAAAGTTTTCCTTTTGACCACCACTTCCTCAGTTACCCTCCCTCTTGATTCCCCTCCCTTAAGTTACCATTTCCACTTGCTACTTCTTCCCTCCTTTCTGACCACCACTCTCCCTTTTTTTTTTTACCTTCCACCTCCAATTGCCTGTAGGATAAGTTAGATTTCTATATTTATCAGAGTATGTTATTCCCTCCTTGAACCAAATCCAATGAGAGTAAAGCTCAAATATTGCTCTTCTCCTTCCTTTCTTTCCCTCTACTATAATGTGTTTTTGTGTCTCTTCATATGATATAATTACCCTTTTCTACTACCTCCTTACCCCTTCTCCCAGAACCCTCCTTTTAATTTTCTTAATTACGTTTTTGTCCTTATATCAGTTATTTTATACAGACATCCACAGTCTATGTGTATCCCTTTAAATTGTCATAATAACTGTACAATTCCCAAGATTGACATATAGATAGATAGATAGATAGATATACATAAGATGATATAATCCTATATAAAGTTGTAAATACTTTACCCTTATTGATTAATAAGGTTTTTTTGGGGGGGGGGTTCCCCTTGTTTACCTTTTTATGTGTCACTTGAGTTTTGTGTTTGAAGATCAAATTTTCCATTGAGTTCGGGCCTTTTTGTCAGGAAGGTCTGGAATTCCCTTATTTCATTTAATGTCCATCTCCTTGCCTGAAAAATTCTGCTCAATTTTGCTGGGTAGTTGATCCTTGGTTGTAGTCCAACTCCTTTGCCCTTCAGAATATCATATTCCAATTTCTCCTATCATTTAATGTAGAAGCTGAAAGGGCCTGTGTGATCCTGACTATAGTTCCACAATATTTGAATTGTTTCTTTTTGGCTGCTCATAGTATTTTCTCCTTGATTTGTAATTCTGAAATTCGGCTATAATATTTCTTGGAGTTTTCAGTTTGGCATCTCTTTCAGGGCATGGTCTGTGGATTCTTTCAATGACTATGTTATCCTCTGGTTCTGGGACCTCTGGGCAGTTATCTTTGATAATTTCCTCAAAGATACTGTTTTTTTTTTCATTGTGAATTTCCGGTAGACCAATAATTCTTAAATTGTCTCTCTTGGACCTATTTTCCAGGATAGTTGTTTTTCCAATCAGATATTTCACATTTTCTTCTATTTTTTTATTCTTTACATTTTGACTACTTCTTGATGCCTTATAGAGTCTTTAGCTTCCACTTGCTCAATTCTAATTTTTAATGACTTGCTGTCTTCATTTTGCTTTTGAGACTCCTTTTCCAGTTGGTTGATTTTACCTTTCAGGGTGCCATTTTCTCTATTTAGATTCTGAATCTCCGTAGTCATTTTGCTGATATTATTTTTAAAAGAATTGATTTTGTCAGTGTTTTTTTTTTCATTTTTTTCCATTTTTTCAATTACTTCCATATTTTTTTTTAAATCCTCCTGTAGCTCTTCCAGTAATGCTTTTTAGGCTTGAGGCCTGTTCACATTCCCTTTTGAGGTATTAGATGTGAGTATAGTGTCAATGCTATCCTCTTCTGGATTGGTATTTTCATCATCGCTGTCTCCCTAAAAAGAATCAATGGTCCTTGGTTTTTTCAAGTTCTTCTTCATGTTAGTTAGCTTTTTCTTGGCTTTACAAATGGATTTCTGCTTTTTGGCACTCAGGGATCTCTTTCCCAGGTTTCTTGTTCTGGGGCTTGTGAGTCTAGTTGCTGGCTTTGTCAATTATAGCCTTCAGTTTCCTGAGGTGTGGGGGAGGGCTTCTGCCTGCCTGAAATCTCCTTTTGCCCTAGGGCTGCTCTCCAGCACTGTTGCTCTTCAGCAATAGTCTTAGCTGTTTGTTGTTTATGCTGGTGTCTGCCACTTCCCCTGGGGGTGCAAGAGTATATCTGGGCTCCTAGTTTTGACCCCTGCTGGCTTCGCCCCTCTGGGACTCTGGAACTCAAACTGCTCGGCCACTGAAGCCCCACTTCTGTCTCCTATATCCCAGGGTTTTTCCCGAGGAATTCTCTGGGTCAGGGAGTGAGGGATTAGAGCTGTTGACCTGGCCATTATGTCTTTTGGAAGTTCAAGAAGGCACATTTCAAACCTTTGGGCTGCAAGACTCAGAAATAGATGTCTCACAGCCAGAGGTGTTGTGCTGCTGCCTCTCCTTACTTTGACAGACTCCTGTCCTGTGTTGAGAGGCTTGGGGATCTCTGACAGTTTTGGGTGCCAAGCTTTCTCCCAGCCTGGATCACTGGCTGGTTTCCACAGCTGCTTCTGCTTTAGTGCTATCTGATGCAGCCTTGCTTGCCAAGCGCTCCCGCATCCTACAGATCTGTCCTGTTGACCTTTTGGACTCTCCTGGCTGGGAAATTTGCCCTGTTCAGACTGATAGTGGCTTCCTACTCTCTCAAATCTGCTCAGATTCACTTTTTAAGAGGTACCTGACAGAAACTGTGAGGGAGCTCTGTTAAAAAGCTGCTTTCACATGGCCATCTTGGCTCCACCATCCTAAAATGATGTCATTTGAGAAAGAGATAACCAGAAAAATGTATTACTGGAAGCAAAGATGGGCAGCTCATATAAAAAGCACTAAAGATAGCCAATGTACAGTTAATATTCTCTACCTATATCCAGGCAATAGCGTTAAATGATATTATTGTCCCAAAATATTGAATGGACATACTGTGTCAGATTTATTAGAGAGAATGAATAAGAACTATGTACAGAATCTGAAGGCACGGTTAGAGTGTCATTTGATTATTGAAGGGAAGAGCCAAATTGATGAAATTTTGGAAACACTTGAGCATTGGAGATCTATTCTTCGGTAAAGAAAGTTTATCAAGGGTCTATTCTAATGGATTAACTTTTCTAATAACTGTATCATTCTTTGCTATAATCTTTTTATCTCTTTTTATTTCTTCTAGATATTCTTAAGTTTCTAAAAACTATGATATTATTTTCTCTAAGGCTATACTTAGACCTGTTCTGGAATTATTCTTATTTTTCCAGTTTTAACTTTTAGAATTTTCTAAAGACAAATTATGTATGTATGTGTATGTATATATGTATGTTTGTGTATATATAATATATATCTTTAATATATGTATATATATACTCAGATATATGCATATGCACATATACATACATATGCACAAATATACTCATATGCATCCATACACATATACATATTGATTGAAAACTAAAAAGAAAAATAAGGATAATCCAAGAAAAACAAGAAGATTATGAAAAAAGTCAACCAATTAGAAAAGGAGATTCAGAATCTTAAAGAAGAAAATGATTTCTTAAAAATCAGAATAGAACAAGGGGAAGCCAGGAAAGTTGTAAGAGATCAAGAAATAAAAATGAAAATATACAGAATGAAAAAAATAGAAAATCATGGGATCAAAACAGAGTCTTGATACAATAATACAAGAAATAATTTTTAAAAATTGTCCTGAAGCATTAGAACAAGAGGAGAAAGTAGAAACAGAAAAAATCCACCAATCACCACCTGCAAGAGATCTTATGAGGAAAACTCACAGGAATATTGTAGTTGAATTCCAAAACCCCCAGCTGAAGGACAAAGTACTATGATCAAGAAAAAATAATTTACATACATACAATTGGAATCACTCAAGATTTAGCAGTGTTAACACTAACAGTTTGTGGTCTTAAAGTGTCATACATGGAAGAGCAAAAGAACAGGGCTTCTGGCAGAAAATATACCCAGAAAATCTAAGCATAATTATGAACAAAAAAAATGGATATCTAATGAATTGTCAGAATTTCAGGACTTTGTTATAAAAAAACTGAACTTAATAGAAGAGCTAACAAACAAGAGCCAAGAGAAATATAAGGTATGTGGCAATGGCCAATTACTAGGGACTCAATGAGTATAGACTATTTACCCTTTATGTATGTAAAATATGAAACCTATGTCTAAGATTGTTATTAGTAATTAGGTAGCTTATAAGAAACATTATGGCAGATCTGAGCATGACTTCCAAAAGTGAAACCATTCAAGAACAGCTAAAAGAGTAATTATCTTATACAAATGAGGTGTGAAAGGAAGAACCAATACTGAGGAATTATACTGAGGAACCAATACTGAGGGAGGGGACTGTTAGTTCTGGAAACCTGTTTTCCTCAGGAATAAGTTCAAGAAGAAGAAAAAAAAACCTAAACATCTAGAAGAGTATAAACATCTTTTTAAATTTAGAAAGAAATAAAACTGTAAGGGAATAGAGAGAGGAGAGAGGATAAAGGAGGGAAAGAAGGTAGGGCACAGGAACATAGAAGCATATTTAGATAAATGGGAATGGGAGGATGAGGGAGATTCTTTGGATGATAAGCCACAGATCATTAGAGGGGAGAGTAAGGGAATAGAGAAAAGGGTTCTACAAAAGGGTGTTTGGATTTATGGGAATGGGAGGATAAGGGAGGGATTGATTGTTGTGGGGGGGTAGGTTAAGTAACAGGAGGGCAAGGTAATAGGTAGAAGTAAAGTAAAGGACTTATGAGATATAGGAAAAAAGAGATAATCACAAACATAAAAACAAAGATTAGGTATAGAATCCCTTCAGGAAAGTGTGTGTGTGTGTGTGTGTGTGTGTGTGTGTATGTATACATACACATGCATATATATATACATATATGAGTGTGTGTATGTATGTGTGTATATGTGTGTGTATATATGTGTGTATATATACACATGCATATATATACATATATGTGTGTCTGTGTGTATGTATGTGTGTATATATGTACGGGTGTGTGTATGTATGTGTGTATATATGCATACATGTACACTTACATCAATGTCTATATATAAAAATATCCATACTTAACTGTTGACTTTGGGGCGATGGATAGAGGAAGGGGGGGGAAAGAACAAAGTAAAAAGTGTACAGCAGTGAACAAAAGAAAACATACAAGGAAGCAAAGAAAAGATGGATAGATTTCAACATAATATATAGGCCTTCTTGAAATGGAAAGTTATCACTATGTAGTCTGAATCCTCTCCTATATTCCACTGTGCACATGACATGTTTTTTGTTTATTTTCTTATTTTATATTTGTTTAATGTTTGAGTTTATAACATGTTTCTTTTTTTTCTTTTCTTGTTATATATTTAAGTTTTAATATGTATCAAAATTATTTAAAAATCTATAAAAAGGAATAGGCAGAAACAAGAATGAGAAAGTACAAGTTAGGAAAGAGGCACAGAAAAATTAAATGTCATAACCTTGAATGTGAATGATATGAACTCACCCATAAACCATAGTAGGATAGAAGAATGGATTAGAAAACAGAACAAATCAATAATACATTGTTTACAAGAAACACATCTGTAATATTTAGATTTATATGAAACTTAAAGACTGGAATCAAAATGCTTGAACTCAAAAACATGTATGGAAAATAATCATTTCTCTCTCTTTCTCTCTCCTTTCTTCTTCCCCGACCACTCCAGATATAGTGTGGAAAGGCAAAGTGAAATAAGTCTAAAGAAGTCTACAGAAGAAATAAGTCTAAAGAAAGAAACAAAGGAAGGAAGGAAGGAAGGGATGAAAGGAGAGAGAAAGGAAGAAAGGGTTAAAAGGAGGAAAGGAAGAAAACAAGAAGGATGGAAAAAGGAAAGGAGGAAAGGTGGAAGAAAGGGAGCGTAGGAGAAATGGAATGGATGAAGAGGAAAAGAGAAGAAAGGAGAGGAAGAAAAGGGAAAATCACAAGAAAAGGAGGAAGAAATAGAGTTAAAGAAAGAAAAGAAAAGAAGGAAGGAAAAAGGAAGGGAGGGAGAAAAATAAAAGACGACAGTCATCCAGGCATATCGTTTTTTATCAAAGAGAACAAAAGGAAGGTCAGAAATTAGCATAAGCAAGCAAATTCAATTTGAAATTTAAAGAATAAATTTATATATTTTAAAAATCCAATTATATATTAACAATTTTCAGTTTCATGTAAAAATACTGTTTTTGTTTCCATTTTTACTATGTATGTGGAATTTTGAACTTTATTTGGGATTTGTTAATATGAGATTTAATAAAAATTATTATTTGAAAATTAAAAATAAAAAGCCTGGCAATACAAAGTGCACTTTCATGAGGTTTTTTTTTCCCTTCCTTATATTTACCACTTGATACTGTTATATGTTTGTTCATTTATTTGTTTTTTCTTTCCATATAGACCTCATTAATATTTATCTTGTTCTAGAAAGCAATTTTGATTAGCACTTCATTAAATAAGTAAATTAATTTTCAATGTATTATCATGTTAACTGGTTATAAATACACCAATTTACTACTGCCATTCCCACAGAAATCACTGGTTATGAATTTATATTGAATTATCTTTGTATGTGTTGTGCCCACCCCCTTTCTGTCCTTCATCCCTTTAACCCCCTAAAGCAAGGGTGGGAAACCTATGGCCTCCATGCAACATATATCCTTCTGGGTCCTCAAGCGTGGCCTTTTGATTTAATCCAAGCTTCACAGAACAAGTCTCCTTAATAAAGAGGATTTGATTTGTAAAACTCAAACTCAGTCAAAAGGCTGAAGACAAGAGCCTAGAAGGACTCCTGTGGCCTTGAGGGCACAGGTTCACCACCCCTGTCCTAGAGAATCTTAGTTGCTTGAAGATGGGAAATATCGATTTTATCTTTGTCTTTGAATATCCAGCAAGTAGGATACTGATTGACACTTAGTAGGACCTTAATAAAGCTTGTTGAATGAATGAACAAATTAAACAATTGAGAAAATTGAAAAATTAATTTTTATCAAGATTACTATTTTAAAAGGTATCAGAATCTGATAGAAGTGTTTTGTATTTACTATTACATCATCTGCAAATGACCTCATGAAGTAGAAGAAATTATTCAGCTAAGTTTTGAATTTCTTCAGTTTGCTTTTGTGGCGATTTGTTCAGTGGGGATACCATCGAAAAATAAGGGTATCATTAAGTGTATACTAAGTTATAATAAGTACAAATTGATCTTGAATCAATAAAATAGAACTATTTTGTCCATTAAATGGAAACTGGATGTCTTTATAGACCCTTTAACAATAAGAAGAAATTATGTATAGGTTCTACAATTCTTCCTAATCCTCATAAAAACCCTAAAAGGAAAATCATTCTGCTGAAGTAGAGAAATTTATAGCTATTTCCATAGTACATAAAAATAAGAAGCCTGACCTCTTTCAAGAGCTAAATTGGGTAGTTTTGATACCAAAATAAAATTGGATTTTTGACCCTAAACTAACTAAATTATTTCACAACATAAATGACATTAACTAAACACTTTAAGCTAGAAATAAAGTATTCTATTGCTAATTATATACACACTTATTTCTTATCTCTCTTCATGTTTTCTTTGTGGTCAGTTTCATTCACCTTTAAGGTAATGATTAATTGCTTCTAATGGGTTAAGAAAATCGGTTAAGACTTCCTTTTATGGCCCATATGTTTATTATGATGTAAAAGGAGCGATACTTGCCTTCATAGATTATTTATCATGGCAAAAATATTCCCTGTTTATGTTTTGGTATAGACTCCCACTACCACTGGACAGTTGGGTTCTCAGAGTAGTGGCTGTGGCTACTCCCATGGTTCCAAGGTAAACCTTGTCGATGAATATCCTCTTAAATAGAAGCTTATGAGCTCCCACTGTTGTGCTTTCCCTGAATGAGGCAGTAGACTAAATTTGTTCTTTAGCAAATGTGTATACTAAAGTAACATAGCATTGGGGGAAGGAAAATAATAAGCATTCTATTGCATCTTCTATATGCCAGGAACTATGCTATTTTTGTTTTGTTTTTACAAATATAATCTCATTGTTCCTCACAACAACCCTTGGATGTAATTGCTTTTATTATCCCCATTTTACATTTGAGGAAACTGAGGCAAAGAAGTTAAATGACTTGCCCAGGGTCACAGAACCAGTAAATGTGTGAGCCTGGTTTGTACTCAAGCCTTCCTAATTATAGGTTCAGTGTTCTATCAACCGCAGCACCAGCTGCCATTAGCAAGGACAATATTTATAAAGCTTTTCTACCAGCAATCAGGGCAACACCTAGATTATAGGTGTGAGGGAAAATTGAGCATGAACTTAAAATACAATGAGAGTGAGACAAATATTTCTAGTACACATGACCAAGGCAACTGACAACTCCAGTATTGTAGGGACTTAGGGTTCTATCTCTTACCAGACAGTTTATACAGAGAGCGCTATAAGACACTCTAGTGTTAAGATGAACTCTCTTTTTAGAGAGCACAGGTTTGTTCTAGTTGTTTGCTTGTCCTTTAGGGCTTTTTTGCTAAACTTGCTTCTCAACTAGTTTTGCTCCTCTTAGGGAGTAGTGTCTTAACTGGTTGGGCCAATTTTCTTCGATTAATTCTTAGTCTCCTCACCAGGCTCCACTCTTGCTCTACTAGGGCAGGCAGGTCACTTGGTGGCTGTGCTGGCTTGTCTGCAGCTTCTGCATCTATCTGTACCAAGCACGTTTTTTGACCACCGTACTCTTTTTAAAGCTTGATATTTGTTCTGGACAAGTCAATCTGCTAGTCAATCTGCTAGTCTCATAAACTTGCTCCTTGAGTATCTGCAGTCTTTCTGTCACCTTCAGCAATAGGACAGGCTGGGGGGCACTATGATCTCTTAGACTTTGGCAAGGACCTATAGGTTTTTAATGGGTTCCTTCTTGCTCACAAACCTTTTCCCAACATAAGCTTCTCCAGGTAGGCTTAAGGGGATTAAATTATTATCTTTTCTCATAATCCTTTCTGTAGATAGATGACTAACGACAAAGATTTTCATATACTAATTAACATTTATTGTCTTCCTGGCCTCTTCTTATGCAGTTAAGATATTTATACTCCCCCTCTCTAGGGTAAGGAATGTCTATTTTCCATCTTAAATCTTTCCCTTTTACCTCTTTCTCTGTATAATTTCAACTTTTGCTGACATCTAACAGAAATATTTTCCCCCATCAGAACATATATATTTTATTATTGGAGCCTCAAAAAAATTAAAAAGTACAAGGTTATGAGAGAGATACTGCGAGCTTCACTTTAGATATGAGAAAACTCAGGCTCAAATAATTTAAGAAACTAACTCGGTCACTCAGATGAGAAGTGTGAGAAGATTGATTTGAATGGAATCAACCTCATCATTATTTCAGTGGAAGCATGCAAATCACCAAAATATTCAGCCTCAAATTAGTCTTTCACTCTATGGTAGGTCAGAAATGAATAATAATAGCACCTATTGTTGGTTACTCAGTATGGGTTATTATCCACATGAAAATTTTAGCCAAAGTTATATGAAGAGTTTGAGTTAAACAAAAAAAGAAAAACAAATACAAAATTAAATAATTTTACATTAATGTATAGCCTTAAACAAGATATTATGATGGGAGGATTCTGGGAAGGTGGAAGAGTAGGTCAAAAAATTCTAAGGTATTCAGATTTCTCCCACAAACAAGGCAAAATAGTCCCTCAGGGCAAATTTAGAGTTTAAAAAATATATAGAGTTGAAACAAACAAGATTTGGGACAGAACAGTGGTCTCCTGGGACAACTGAGATTGGAAGAAAACCTGTGAAGTGTAAATGCAGACTGGCTAGTTCTGCTAAAACAGCAAGGCACAAGAACTGGGGCTAGCTGGTTTGGGAAGTAGCTTTCACTCCAGCCTCAGGAGTTTTCATCTCCCAACCAAACAGTGTGGGGAGTCCACCATCACAGCAAGGGAAGATTGAGATAATCTTGTAAGGGATTCTAGGCCCAGTTATGCTTCCAAGACATGACATCGGGCAAGAAAAAAACCAGAGTACACCCACTTCTACCCCTAACAGTAACTTCAAATGGTCACTTGCCCCAAAGTAATTCATAGAACAACTTAAAGCAGACTTTAAATATCATTTTAAAAAAAATGAGAAGAATCCTAGAAAAAAAAGATTATGACAAGAAAGTTAACCAGTTTTTAAAGATTAGAGTCCTAAGGAAGAAAATGCCTTGAGAATCAGAATTGCGCAAAGGGAAGCCAGCAAAGTTATAAGAGATTAAGAAATAATAAAATAAAATATAAAGAATGAAAAAAAATAGAAGAGAATATGAAACATCTCATAAGAAAAATGACTGACCTGGAGAAAAGATAAAGAAGAGAAAAAATAAGAATTAATAGGACTACCTGAAAATTATAATAAAAAAAAATTTGATACAAAAATTCAAGAAAAATATACTGAAGTGTTACAACAACAGAGGGAAGTGGAAATAGAAAAAGAAATCCACTGATCACAACCTGAAAGAGATCCTATGAGGAAAACCTACAGGAATATCATACCTAAATTCCAAATCCCTAGCTCAAGGAGAAAATATAAGAAACAAGAAAAAAAATTCAAATATGGCAGAGCCAAAATTGGCATCTCACAAGTCTTTGTACTAGATACACTAAAAGGCTGCAGGTTTTGGAATGCTATATATCAAAGAGCAAAAAACTGGGTCTGTGGCCAAAAATATCATACCCAACAAAGTTAAGCACAATCCTGAATGAAAAAAAAAATGAATAATCAACAAATTGCTAGACTTTCAGAATTTTATTGCTAAAAGACCTGAAATCAATAGAAAATTTAACATACAAGATCCAAGAGAAATATAAAGTAAACATCAAAGACTAATTACAAGGAACTCAATGAGGACAGACTTTTTCTTTTTATACAAGGAAAGGTATACTGTATATCTAAAATTGTAATTAGTAATTGGGTAGTTTGAAAGTAAGATTGGAGTAGAGCTGAGTATGATGTGATTCTAAAAAGTAATACCATCTAGGGAAATGTAAAAAGATTAATTATCTTATATAAAAGAGGTATGAGAGGAAGAATGGATGTAGGGGAACCAGATGGAGGAGAAGGGCTGGTAGTTCTGGAACCCTAGTCTCATTATGAATGGATTGAAGAAGAAATGATACATATATATCCAGAATGGCATGAAAGTCTTCCAAATTCAGAAACAAATAAAGAGTCTAAGGGGAAAGGGAGGGAGGAAGATAAGGGAGGAATTTTCACAGGGAATCCTTCTCACATTAGATCGGGGTTAAAGAGAGATGATATATGCATTCAGAAGGTGAAAAAAAGTCTTCTAATTTTATAAAGAAATCAGAGGTTGAGGGAATAGAATAAAGGGAGTATAGAAGGGGTCTAGATTAATGAGAGTGGGATTAAGGAGAAACAACATCTATCTGGAAAGCTATAAAAATCTTGTAAATTCATATAAAATCGAGAGGGAAAAGGGGAAAGGATGGGGAGAGACAATAAGGAAGGGATCTCTGCACAGTAGTAGGTTAGGTAATAGAAGGGCAAGGAGAAGGTAGAAGTAAAATAGAGGAGTCAGGAGGGATAGGATTTAAGATATACAATCACAAACTAAAGATCAGGGGTAGAATTTATTAGAGGAAAGAAAGGGTAATGATCATGAACTCAGACAAAATGAAAGTTAAAATAGATTTAATCAAAAGACAAAAATAAGGAAACTATGCTACATGCCAGCCACTTTAATCAATACTGTTTCAGACAATTTAAAATAACTAGAAAGTATAAGGTTGGAAGTTTTGCAGCGGTGTAGAAAATGATGAGTTTGTGCACCTAGAAAAACATGGAAAGACTTAGACTTAGGAAGGAAGATGTTATCCACTCTCAGAGAAATATGGGATAAACAAGTATAGTATAGTCTTACATAGATGCATATGAATGTATATGTCTATATATGAGTACAATTAAAGATATTTAATGTGTATGTATTATATGTCTATATGTGTGTGTGTGTGTGTGTGTGTGTGTATCCACATTTAATTGTAGCCTTCTTGGGGGAGTGGACAAAAGGAACAAAAAGTGCACAGAAGAAAACAAAAGAAAACTCAAAAAGAATCAAAGAAAAGATGGGAAGCTCTGAACCAATGTTTTGTATTTATTACATTGGTTTTTTTGAAGCAGAAATTTATTATTGTATATTTTGAATCTGTTACATTTTGCTATACACATGGCAATGCTTTTTTTTTTCTTTTCTTATTTTATATTCAAGTTTTACTGTTTAATTTTGTAATGTGCTTCTTTTTCTTTACCTATTATGTATTTAAGTTTAAAATGAGTTAATTTAAAAAATATTCTAAGAAGAAAGAATTCTAAACTTGAAATTAGAAACCTAAATGTGAGGATTACTTCTGGTGTTTATCAGTCTTGCGATCTTGAAAAGCTATTCCAACGGCCTGTTTCTTAGTTTCCTACTCTACAAAGTGGAGGGGTTAGATTAGGTGATAGATGCCATTCCTTTTAGCTCAGTTGCTTTTTCATCCCATGAGGAACAAGAGAAAAGCTACAACTGGTAAGCCATCTTTATAATAAAATCAAATCTAATGGGTAGTTCTCTGAATATTAAACTGCCAGGAATAGGTAATATCAGACTGAAGAAGGGGAAGCACAAATGAAGAAAATCTAGGCAATCTCAGGCTCGTAAATCATGGGTTTTAATAAAAAAAAAACTTGTTTATTGGAGAAAAGTAAAAATAAAAAAATTGTATCTCTTGGGGTGAAGGATGACTGGTAAGGACTAATAATTCATGCCTTACAAAAAAGAATTATCCACAATCCCTATTTGTATTGAATTTATAATTTGTAAAAGTTTTCTTATAAACAGAGAAAAATAGGTTTTCCCGTATCACATCTTCTTTCTCCACAAATCCAATCTTTGCATCTTTTATCTTCTGGATTTTATAGCAGCTTAAGTATTCTCATTTGATCTAACTTTCAATCTTATTGTTAGTTCAAGAAAACATTATAGTCACACTGTTCACACTGTGCTAGCTAATACCATGTCAGTGTTTTGATCCTAAGCGCATCTTCAGGGGTTTATGGCTCAGATGCACAAGTTTACTCCTGACTGAACATGATGGGTACAGAATGTCGGCATCTGAAAGAATTTGTTTATGAACAGTGGGGGGAAGTTTGCCTGACTATTTTCTAACTGCATGGAAGGAAGAAAAAATTAAGGAATCATCTACATTTAGACCACTTTTTTGTCTCCGTGCCCCAAAATGCTTTTTATTTTTAGATTAAAACTGGCAGGAGCTCAAAAGGCACCACCTTGTATTGGGTATATGTAATATATTTAGAAACCATAATATATATTTGCTTTTATGAATAGATACATAAAATAATATACATATATATTATTTTAAAGTTAGCGTGTGACACACATATATGTGAATTTGTATATATGTACATATATACACACGTGTATATACATATGCAAAAAATATACACACTAATTATGGAATTCATATTATTCATTAGGCACACCCTTTGCAATAAAGAGAAATCTGGTTACTAGGGAGTAAGTGAAATGAGATAAAAAAAGATAAAGAGAAATTCAAATTTTTTTTTTCACCAGTCAGCATGGTAATCACACATGAGTGTCAGATCATCTAAGATTCTAAGTAAAAAAAAAAAACAAAAAACAAACACTAATTCTGAATCCTGCCTGCCTCTCTAGGCACACATTAGCAGTGTGACCATGGTCAAGTAACCTCTCAGATCTGATATTCTCATTTTTATAATGAGGACTGGAATGTAAATTGTGTATATTCTAAGTTATTGTCCCAGTTCTCATTCCCAATGAAGATTCAGCCTCCAAAGCTTGGCTACATCCCCTCCCCCTGCATAGGTTCATGGGAGTATCCCAGAGAAGTCTTTGGATAATTCTGTAATGCTATCAATTTGAGCCTAAATTGCTGTTCTTTCCCCAAATGTTATCATTTTAGAATCATAATAATCTGCCAGTCTTAAATAATTTGTAGAAAGAGGTACGGACAGTTGAAAGAAGAAGAAACCTTTGCCATAGTTTTAGACATGCTCTCTCCAAAATATAAATATATTCCAGGGAAAAGTGGATGTAAGATTCTAGAACATATGTAGCAAAGAGATAATTCAGAGCTCCTGGTTTCCATGAATAATTTTGTCCCATGTGTAGGATGTTCAAGAAATTTACCTTCTACACAGAAAATCTGTATACAGTGAATTCTTAGCTTCTGATGATGACATGCTAGGACACTTCTGAGAAGATGGAAGGTCCAAAATCTTCTAGACTCTTCAGAGTATGCAAGCACTGGTGATGCAGAGAAAAATAACTTGGTCCCTTGCTTAGTGAAACAGTTAGAATAAATAAATGAATGATTGATGGGCTAAATAACTTAATGAATAAATAAATGTGGAATAGGCAAAGATAAAATGAGAGGTAAGAAAGGAAGTGCTGTGTTTGTTAAGAAATCATGAAATAAAGAAAAAAGAAGCCCAGGGACAGGGTAACAAAGAAAATTTTAGGTAAGAGATGGATTTTATATGGCCCTTAATGAATGGTTAGAAGTTTATTCCCATATGGGACTGTTTATTTGTTTTTAAAAATTTATTTAGTATTTTATTTTTCCACATTTACATGTAAAAACAATTGCTAACATTCATTTTTAAAACTTTGAGTTCCAAATTCTCTCCCTTCCCCCCTCCCCACCCCACTCATCATTGAGAAGTCAAGCAATTCTATATAGGTATACATGCACAGTCATGTAAAACATTTCCTTACTAGTCATATTGTGAAAGAAAACATAGACAAAAAACCTTCAAGAAAAATAAAGCAAGAACAAAAAGTATGCTTCATTCTGTATTCAGACATCATCAGTTCTTCTTCTGGGGATGGATAGCACTGTTCATATCTTTTGATCGCCAATCAGTTGGAGAATGGATCTTATTTTTATAAATTTGACTTAGCTCTCTATATGTTTGATTAATGAGGCCTTTATCAGAGAAACTTGTTTCAATTTTTTGACAGTTATGATTGCTAACTGTATTTCCTTCCATTCTATTTTCCCTGTATTCTATTCTCTCACTCTATTGACAGTGTCCATTCTCAAAAATATTTTGTTTCTGACTACCCCTTCTCCCAATCTGCCCTCCCTTCTATCACCAATCATCCAACTGATTGTGTATACTATTCCCTCTTTCAGGCAATTCTGATGAGAGTAAGATTCACTTACTCCCCCTCACATCCCCCCTCTTCCTCCCTCTGTAAAAGCTTTTCCTTGTCTCTTTTATGTGAGAAAATTGACCCCATTCTACCTCTCCCTTTCCAATTTTCTGAGCACATTTCTCTCTCAACCACTAATTTTATTTTTTTAGATGTCAACCCTGTATGTTCAACTCACACCTGTGCCCTCTGTTTAGTTCAAATGGCAAATTATAAGAGATTCTCTAGGTAGAAGGCAGGGGAAGTATAACATTTCTTTAGACATCAGAGGATCAAATCCCAGAATCAATAACCCCAATTCAACATAGCAGTAATTGTATTCCACAACCAGTAAGTCCACCTCAATGTAACAACAAGAAAATTATAACACAGTATTATAGCAAGGAGCCAAGTCATCCTGTAACATTCTCCTCTTCCAGGGAATCCTTGTAAATACTCACAAATCCTGTCTGATTGCCTTCGTTCTCTTCCTGCCTCAGTTCTCTGGTCCCCAAACTTCCCTGGTTTCCAGTCTGCACTCTGCATTCTCTCTGCCCCTCTCCTGCTATTTCTCCTTGTGCTGAATTCTGATTTCTGAGTTCTATGGCTACCTTCTAGATATATATAAACTATTTAGGGCCCAAGTCCTTCATGCACAATCATCAAAAGAGTGTAGGCCTAAGACTTAGCATCAAAAGGGTGTAGACCTGTCTACAAGCAAAGCTCTAATCAAGCTTCCTTTAATTGGACCCACCTCGGGCAGGGAAAGGTCTTCAATCACTGATTGGCATCATAATATACTCTTTATAACTGCCCTAATAATGAGAACGTTCTTACTAGTTACAAGTATCATCTCCCCATGTAGGAATGTAAACAGTTTAAATTTATTAAGTTTCTTATGAATTTCCCTTCCTGTTTACCTTTTTATGTTTTTTTTTCCTTGCATCTGTTTCAACAATTCGACTAGCAGCTGCTGTGGGGGTGAAAAACCAACACAAGCCAAACAACAGGAATGCTGCAAGCCCAGGTTCTTTTGATCTGCTCTACTAAGGAAAGCAATGTTAAGAGGTTAGCAATCTTACTTTAATCCAGCATACAAATATCATTCACTTAGTTCAGGGTAAAAAGCCAGCAACCTGAACTTCAGAGCAAATACAAACAGATTACAAACATCAACAGACAGACCTTGTCTGATTCAAATCAAAGTCTGAGCATCAGGGTTTACAGGCTGGAGGGCTCTTAACTACAGCTGCCCAGAGTCTCCACATCAGCACACCACCAAGAGTGAGAGCCCTAAGCAAATAGCTCTGTTCTCCCCTTTTATACAGTTTTCATTCGTCATCGAACGTCATCCGAGCGACCAGAACTTAGGTGCCTACTATTTACTCTGGTCTTAGCAACTTCCTTTAGGACCCTTAGGGTTTCATGGCCACATAGGTTTATCACCTAGTAGATAGGGGTTTGGGCCTGGGGTTTAGCACCTAGTAAGTCTAAATCAAAGACACCCAACTCAATTATTTTTTATTTTTTTATAATTTTTTATTTAAATTTATTTATTTAACATATTTGGTTTTCAGCATTGCTTTTCACAACAGTTTGAATTACAAATTTCTCCCCATTTCCACCCTCCCCCCCACTCCAAGATGGCATATATTTTGGTTGCCCTGTTCCCCAGTCAGCCCTCCCCTCTATCACCCCCCTCCCCTCTCATCCCCTTTTCCCTTCCTTTCTTGTAGGGCAAGATAAATTTCTATGCCCCATTGCCTGTGTATCTTATTTTTTAGTTGCATGCAAAAACTTATTTTTTGTTTTTGAACATCTGTTTTTAAAACTTTGAGTTCCAAATTCTCTCCCCTTTTCCCTTCCCACCCACCCTCCCCAAGAAGTCGAGCAATTCAACCTAGGCCACACATGTATCATTATGTATAACCCTTCCACAATACCCATGTTGTGAAAGGCTAACTACATTTTGCTCCCTCCCAACCCATCCCGCTTTATTGAATTTTCTCCCTTGACGCTGTCTCCCTTCCAAAGTGTTTGTTTTGATTACCTCCAACCCCATCTGCCCTCCCCTCCATCATCCCCCCCCCTTTTATTTTGTTTTTATCTCCCTCCCTCTTCTTTCCTGTGGGGTAAGACACCCAACTGAGTATGTATGGTATTCCCTCCTCAGGCTAAATCCGATGAGAGCAAGGTTCACTCATTCCCCACTCACCTGCCCTCTCCCCTCCTCCCACAGAACTGCTTCCTCTTGCCACCTTTATGTGAGATAATCCACCCCATTCTATCTCTCCCTATCTCCCTCTCTCAGTATGTTGCTCTCTCATCCCTTAATTTCATTTTATTTCTTTTAGATATCACCCTATGTATGCTCTCTCTCTTTTACATATATATATATATACATATATATATATAAACACACACATATATATACATACACATACATACATATACACATAGATATATACATACATACACATTCACTTATATATATATACATAAACATATATATATATATATATATATATATATGCATATTCCCTTCAACTACCCTAATACTGAGGTCTCATGAATCATACACATCATCTTTCCATGTAGGAATGTAAACAAAACAGTTCAACTTTAGTAAGTCCCTTGCAATTTCCGTTTCTTGATTACCTTTTCATGCTTCTCTTGATTCTTGTGTTTGAAAGTCAAATTTTCTATTCAGTTCTGGTCTTTTCACTGAGAAAGCTTGAAAGTCATCTATTTTATTGAAAATCCATATTTTGCCTTGGAACATAATACTCAGTTTTGCTGGGTAGGCGATTCTAGGTTTTAATCCTAGCTCCATTGACCTCCGGAATATCGCATTCTAAGCCCTTTGATCTCTTAATGTAGAGGCTGCCAGATCTTGGGTTATTCTGATTGGGCTTCCACAATACTCTAATTGTTTCTTTCTGGCTGCTTGCAGTATTTTCTCCTTGATCTGGGAGCTCTGGAATTTGGCAACAATATTCCTAGGAGATTTCTTTTTGGGATCTATTTGAGGAGGCGATCGGTGGATTCTTTCAATTTCTATTTTGCCCTGTGGCTCTAGAATATCAGGGCAGTTCTCCTTGATAATTTCTTGAAAGATGATATCTAGGCTCTTTTTTTGATCATGGCTTTCAGGTAGTCCAATAATTTTTAAATTATGTCTCCTGGATCTATTTTCCAGGTCAGTGGTTTTCCCAAGGAGATATTTCACATTGTCTTCCATTTTTTCATTCCTTTGGTTCTGTTTTATAATATCCTGATTTCTCATAAAGTCACTAACTTCCACTTGCTCCAATCTAATTTTTAAGATAGTATTTTCTTCAGTGGTCTTTTGGACCTCCTTTTCCATTTGGCTAATTCTGCCTTTCAAGGCATTCTTCTCCTCATTGGCTTTTTGGAGCTCTTTTGCCATTTGAGTTAGTCTGTTTTTTAAGGTGTTGTTTTCTTCAGTGTATTTTTCAGTATTTTTTGTGTCTCCCTTAGCAAGTCATTGACTTGTTTTTCATGGTTTTCTTGCATCCTTCTCATTTCTCTTCCCAATTTTTCCTCTACTTCTCTAACTTGCTTTTCCAACTCCTTTTTGAGTTCTTCTATGGCCTGGGGCCAGTTCGTGTTTTTCTTGGAGGCTTTTGTTGTAGGCTCTATGACTTTGCTGTCTTCTTTAGGCTGTATGTTTTGGTCTTCTTTGTCACCAAAGAAAGAATCCAAAGTCTGAGACTGGATCTGGGTGTGTTTTCGCTGCCTGGCCATATTCCCAACCAACTAACTTGAGCCTTGAGTTTTTCAGTGGGGTATGACTGCTTGTAGACTAACGAGTTCTATGTTCCACGTTTGGGGGGAGGTGCCAGCTCTGCCACACCAGCACTGCTCCTTCCCCAACCCCCAACCCGAACTGAGCTTAGATCTTCGGCAGGCTGTGCACTCCTGCTCTGATCCGCCACTTAATTCCTCCCACCAGGTGGGCCTGGAGCTGGAAGTAACAACAGGTGTAGCTGCCCCACCTCCGCTGCCCCCAGGGCTGGAAGCCGAACCGTGAACTTCTTCCACTCCCGCAGCTTTTCCCACTAACCTTCTCTGCAGTCTTTGGTGTTTGTGGGTCGAGGGGTCTGGTAACTGCCGCAGCTCACATATTCAGGGTGCTAGGGGCCCCATGTACCCGACTCCAAGTTTGGTTGTTCCACGGCGCTCAGGCTGGGCTCTGCTCCACTCCGTTCCCAGCTCCCACCTCCCAGCTCCGTGTGGAATAGACCTCACCCAGAGACCATCCAGGCTGTCCTGGGCTGGAGCCCTGCTTCCTTCTGCTGTTCTGTGGGTTCTGCCATTCTAGAATTGGTTCAGAGCCATTTTTTATAGATTTTTGGAGGGACTCAGTATGGAGCTCACTCTAGCCCCTGCTTACCCGCCGCTATCTTCCAACTTAATTATTTTTTTTTAATTTTTTTATTTTTATTTATTTATTTATTTTTTTTATTTAAATGCAATTTATTTATTTAACATATTTGGTTTTCAGCATTGATTTTCACAACATTTTGAATTACAAATTTTCTCCCCATTTCTACCCTCCCCCCCACTCCAAGATGGCTTATATTCTGGTTGCCCTGTTCCCCAGTCAGCCCTCCCCTCTCATCCCCTTTTCCCTTCCTTTCTTGTAGGGCAAGATAAATTTCTACGCCCCATTGCCTGTGTATCTTATTTTTTAGTTGCATACAAAAACTTTTTTTGTTTTTGAACATCTGATTTTAAAACTTTGAGTTCCAAATTCTCTTCCCTCTTCCCTTCCCACCCACCCTCCCTAAGAAGTTGAGCAATTCAACCTAGGCCACACATGTATTATTATGTATAACCCTTCCACCATACTCATGTTGTGAAAGGCTAACTACATTTTGCTACTTCCCAACCCATCCTGCTTTATTGAATTTTCTCCCTTGACCCTGTCCCCTTTCCAAAGTGTTTGTTTTGATTACCTCCACCCCCATCTGCCCTCCCCTCCATCATCCCCCTGCCTTTTATTTTTTTTTTATCTTCCTCCCTCTTCTTTCCTGTGGGGTAAGATACCCAACTGAGTATGTATGGTATTCCCCCTCAGGCCAAATCTGATGAGAGCAAGGTTCACTCATTCCCCCCTCACCTGCCCTCTCCCCTCCTCCCTTAGAACTGCTTCCTCTTGCCACCTTTATGCGAGATAATCCACCCCATTCTATCTCTCCCTATCTCCCTCTCTCAGTATGTTACTCTCTCATCCCTTAATTTCATTTTATTTCTTTTAGATATCTTCCCTTCATCTTCAACTCACCCTGTGTCTGCTCTCTCTCTTTTACATATATATATATATATATACATAAACACATATATATATATATACACATACATACACATACATACATATACACATAGATACATACATACCTACACATTCACTTATATATATACATAAACACATATATATATACATATACATATATATGCATATTCCCTTCAACTACCCTAATACTGAGGTCTCATGAATCATACTCATCATCTTTCCATGTAGGAATGTAAACAAAACAGTTCAACTTTAGTAAGTCCCTTGCAATTTCCGTTTCTTGATTACCTTTTCATGCTTCTCTTGATTCTTGTGTTTGAAAGTCAAATTTTCTATTCAGTTCTGGTCTTTTCACTGAGAAAGCTTGAAAGTCCTCTATTTTATTGAAATGCCATATTTTGCCTTGGAACATGATACTCAGTTTTGCTGGGTAGGTGATTCTAGGTTTTAGTCCTAGCTCCATTGACCTCCGGAATATCGCATTCCAAGCCCTTCGATCTCTTAATGTAGAAGCTGCCAGATCTTGGGTTATTCTGATTGGGTTTCCACAATACTCAAATTGTTTCTTTCTGGCTGCTTGCAGTATTTTCTCCTTGATCTGGGAGCTCTGGAATTTGGCAACAATATTCCTAGGAGATTTCTTTTTGGGATCTATTTGAGGAGGCGATCGATGGATTCTTTCAATTTCTATTTTGCCCTGTGGCTCTAGAATATCAGGGCAGTTCTCCTTGATAATTTCCTGAAAGATGGCATCTAGGCTCTTTTTTTGATCATGGCTTTCAGGTAGTCCAATAATTTTTAAATTATCTCTCCTGGATCTATTTTCCAGGTCAGTGGTTTTTCCAAGGAGATATTTCACATTGTCTTCCATTTTTTCATTCCTCTGGTTCTGTTTTATAATATCCTGATTTCTCATAAAGTCACTAGCTTCCACTTGCTCCAATCTAATTTTTAAAGTAGTATTTTCTTCAGTGGTCTTTTGGACCTCCTTTTCCATTTGGCTAATTCTGCCTTTCAAGGCATTCTTCTCCTCATTGGCTTTTTGGAGCTCTTTTGCCATTTGAGTTAGTCTGTTTTTTAAGGTGTTGTTTTCTTCAGTCTATTTTTCAGTATTTTTTTGGGTCTCCTTTAGCAAGTCATTGACTTGTTTTTCATGGTTTTTTCGCATCCTTCTCATTTCTCTTCCCAATTTTTCCTCTACTTCTCTAACTTGCTTTTCCAAATCCTTTTTGAGTTCTTCTATGGCCTGGGGCCAGTTCATGTTTTTCTTGGAGGCTTTGGTTGTAGGCTCTATGACTTTGTTGTCTTCTTTAGGCTGTATGTTTTGGTCTTCTTTGTCAGCAAAGAAAGAATGCAGAGTCTGAGACTGAATCTGGGTGCGTTTTCGCTGCCTGGCCATATTCCTGACCAACTAACTTGAGCCTTGAGTTTTTCAGTGGGGTATGACTGCTTGTAGACTAACGAGTTCTATGTTCTACGTTTGGGGGGGAGGTGCCAGCTCTTTCAGAGCCGCACTCCTCCTTCCCCAAGGACCCCCAGTCCAGGCTGGACTTAGATCTTCAGCAGGCTGTTGCAATCCTGCTCTGATCCGCCACTTAATTCCTCCCACCAGGTGGGCCTGGAGCCAGAAGTAACAACAGCTGTAGCTGCCCCACCTCCGCTGCCCCCCGGGGCTGGAAGCCGAACCGCGAACTCCTTCCACTCCCGCAGCTTTTCCCACTAACCTTCTCAGCAGTCTTTCGTGTTTGTGGGTCGAGGGGTCTGGTAACTGCCGCAGCTCACATATTCAGGGCGCTGGGGCCCCCTCCGCCCGGCTTCTGGTCTGGATCGTCCACGCCGCTCAGGCTGGGCTCTGCTCCACTCTGTTTCCAGCTCCCAGCTCCGTGTGGAATAGACCTCACCCAGAGACCATCCAGGATGTCCTGGGCTGGAGCCCTGCTTCCCTCTGCTGTTCTGTGGGTTCTGCCATTCTAGAATTGGTTCAGAGCCATTTTTATAGGTTTTTGGAGGGACTCGGGTACGGAGCTCACTCTAGTCCGTGCTTACCAGCCACCATCTTGGCTCCGCCCCCCAACTTAATTATTTTAAAACAGTAAGAAAGTCCCACCTTAATTGACATTACAGCATCTTGTATCAGCAAATCAAATTTTCTATTTAGCTTTGTTTTTTTTTTTGGCATCAGGAATGCTTGAAAGTCCTCTGTTTCATTGAGTATGTATTTTTTCTCTTGAAGTATTATACTCAGTTTTGCTTGACAGGTGATTTTTGTTATAATCCTAGCTCCTTTGCCCTGTGAAATATTATATTTTAAGCCCTCTGATTCTTTAATGTAGAAACCACTAAATCTTGTGTTATCCTGACTGTGGCTCCATGATAATTCAGTTGTTTCTGTTTGGCTGCTTGCAATATTTTCTCTTTGACCTGAGAGCTCTGGAACTTGGATATGCTATGCCTGAGAGTTTTCATTTTGGTATTTCTTTTAGGAGATAGGAGATATTTGGTGGATTCTTTCCATTTCTATTTTCCCTTCTGTTTCTAAAATAGCATGGCAGTTTTCCCTGATAATTTCTTGAAGGATGATGTCTAGGCTCTTTTTTGATCATGGTTTTGAGGTAGTCCAATAATTTTGAAATTATCTCTCCTGTTATCAATTTTCCAGGTCAGTTCTTTTTCCAGTGAGATAATTCACATTATCTTCTATTTCTTCTATTTTTTTACATTCTTTTGGTTTGTCTTTATTGTTTCTTGATTTCTTATAAAGTCATTTACTTCCATTTGCTCTACTCTAATTATTAAGGTATTATTTTCTTCAGGGAGATTTTGTACTTCCTTTTCCATTTGACCAATTTTACATTTTAAAGAGCTTTTTTAAGTGAATTTTTCTACTTCTTTTACCATTTGACCTACTCTGTTTTTGAGGTGTTACTTCCTTCATTATTTTTGTGTGTGTGTGTGTCTCCTTTACCAAGATGTTGACTTTTTTATGATTTTCTTGTATCACTTTCATTTCTCTTTCCAAGTTTTCTTCTACTTTTCTAACTTGATTTCCAAAATCCTTTTTGAACTCTTCCCTAGCCTGAAATCAATTCATCTTTTGGAGTTTTTGGATATATGAGCTTTGGTTTTGCTTTCTTCTTCTGAGTGTGTGTTTTTAGTTTCTTTTTCACCATAGTGATTATTTATAGTCAGATTTTGTTTCTTTTGTTTGCTCATTTCCCCAGCCTATTAGTTAACTTTTAACTATTTGTTAAAGTAGAGCTCTGCTTCCAGAGCGAAGGGCACATTGTCCCAAGCTTCTGTAGTTTTGCACAGCTGTTTTCAGAGATAATTCTAGGGACTTGGAAGTTTTCATTCTTCCAAGGTGGTATGGTCTAAGGAAAGGTTTGTTTAATACTCTCCTTGCCTTTGCTCTGTCCTAAGAGTGACCACAAACACACTTATCTGCCCTGGGACTGTGATGAGAGACCAGACTCCACTACAGGCTGCAATCTCTGGTGTGCTAACGATCTTCATCACCATGGAACTGCCACCCAGGACTGGGGGCCAGATCTAAGTATGTGCAAAACAACAGAGTCCTTCCTCAGTGCTAGGAAAGAGACCCCTGTAATCTCCATCTGACATCTGATCATTTGTTCAACTCCCTTACTCTCTGTGGTCTGAGATCTCCTGACACAGATGGTGCAACTGTAGATTCATTGGCTCCAAAGCCTGCTCTTGGTGTGCTGGTGCTCGGTCCTTGCTGGTGCTGGGGCTGTGCTTGCACTGCCTGAACTGGACTCTGTGCCCAACTCTCACTGAGGTGAGACAGACCTTTCCAGCTGACCCTTTAAATTGTCGTTGACTAGAAAGTTATTTCTCAGTATCCTTTTCTGGGTTCTGCTGCTCCAAGAATTGGTTTGTATCATTGTACAAAGGTGTTCAGAGGGATTTCGGAGAAAGCTTTGTAGATCACTGCCTTTTCTCTGCCATCTTATCTCCAGCCCTGGTAGACTGATTTTTTTTTAAAGGATAGTGTGGTGAAGTCTTCCATCTAAGAAAGAGTATTAGTGTAGTGAATCATCATTTCCAGGCTTATCTCTTTTTTGAAGTTGATAATTTTTTACAGGAGATTTTCTTAAAGTGAAACACATGCATACTAGCATCTTATTCTCTTCAAAATCACAATAGAGCTATAATAAATCCTTCTATTTACTTTTTATGTTCCACAGATAATGTGCTTATACTTGAGCTTTAACAGAGACTAAGCTAACAAAATCTCATTTTTTTGTAATTACACCATGAAAATGAAGTAAGAAATAAAAATTGAAATGTCTTAGAAACTCTTCAGTAAGATGTCACTTCTCCTAAACTGGAGGGAATTGTTTTTCAGAAATTTCTTCAGCCATTTGCAGGTGAATATCAGCTCCAATACAATTCCCTTTAGATCTTTTGCAAGCCATACATAGAATCGAATAGTTACAGAAAATTTCTTTGTTAGCAAGACAATCTCATATTCTTTGCTTTCATGACTTTCCTATACTTCCTCCTTCCCCCCATTATCAAAAGTGTTACATTGATAAAAAAAATTAGTGTCATTAAGTTAGGATTACAGTTTTGCCAATTATTTATTAAATACATTTATCTAATATTTCCCCTCCTTATTTCAAAGTTAGAAGTATACTATAATGCCACCATTTATTTGCATTTCCTTATGCCCTTTATATTCTCCTCCTCCCCCCTTTAAAAATAATAAAACATAATTCCAAGAGGGACATTTTATACAAAAAATTCATCTGAGAAAAAACCTTTCTAAGGGAAGGGTAGCTCTTCTTAGCTCTAGAAGAAATGGCATAGTACCATTAATAAAACCAGAATTTAACATGGAAAAGTTGGTTGATGTACTAAAGCTAGTTCCCTAAGCCACTGATTATAGTCAACTACACATCTTTTGGCATCTTGATGGTAATTCTAGCTATATTCTCATTCTTCCAAAAACTTGAAACATCCTTCTTACTTACGACAACCTGCAAGTTATATCTGGCTATTTTTGAGAAGGGGGAAATTCCTTTCTTTATACTAGTTTAATATTTTATAATCTGTGTTTTGGTGAATATTTGTGATTGGTAACACTTGCAACCTCACAGGTTTCTTTTTAAGAAAAGTGTTTTGCAGACTTTTAAGTGGTGTATAAATAAATGCAGGTTGTAATGTCATGCTATGGCTTTATGTAAAAAAAATCACAGGATGATAATTTTCAAGGGAAGAAAAAATTAATAGAGTAGAAAGATATCAAGTCTCACTAAACAGAAGCCAATCTGTTGCAAAGCAATTGCAGTTCTTTTAGCAACAAAAATAATCTTTGACAATGCATAGACAAAATAGTGTCCAGAACAGTGTTCATACTGTATAGAGTCATTGTGAGTGGAATAAAAACTATGTTTTTTTAAAAAACAAACAAAAACAAAAGAGATATTGCTATTGCCACCTTTTCTCTCATGCTTCCTTATACAGGAATCATTACATGCATTTTTGTGGATATTGTGCAATAAAAGTGTCTCTACCTAGACATTTAATATTTATGATAAGTATTAAACTGATTCATTGAAGGGTCATTCCATGGTACTAACAACAAGTCAGCAGTAGGAGGATAATTTTCCAAGTCTTATCATTGGTCATGAAAGAGTTAATATAGCTCCCTCACAAGGCAATTAGCTTTTTTTTTTTCTAAATCAGGTATAATTTCTAGGTGGTTTCCAAATGGTAGCTCTGAATAGGGTTCAACTCAATGAATTAATATATAAATAAATAAATTATCATCATATAATTTTAGGTAATTACTCCAGGAGGTCCCTTAAGAACAACAGCAATAATTATTCAGAGCAAGGCAAGTTGTTCCTACTTTGAATTGAACTACTTTATAAATCCTTTAAGAATTACCCATCAAGTAGCATTGCAATATATAGATAATTCACAGGTTATTATTTTGCAGTTTTAACCTTAGATGTGACTTACATGTTTTAGCCTGAAGCTAGGCTATCAAAGTGCAAAGTGAGTCCATGTAAGAATTCCAGTGTGACTGAAAGGACTTAAAGCCCTATCTTTCTGATAACTTCAGCTGGAATTGTGGTTCTATGGCCACGAAGGAGCAAGGGGTACTGACCAGAGACTTGGGTTCTATCTGCACCTCTACCACTTCTAAGTTTACTTATGTTTGCTAAAAATTTCTTTCAGAAAATTTACCTTCTCTGCACCTCAGTTTCATGATCAGTAAAGTGATCACTAGTCTAACTCTGAAACCAAAAATAAATAAATAAATAAACATTACTAATTCTTCAAGAAGAGTCACATTGTCACCTTTGCATTTTTATTATCAGAATTAACCCTGGATATTTGTCCATTTAGGTAGGAATTTACAGGGATAAAAGACTCTACCTTATGAGATATGTTATCATTTCTCTTTTTTTCTTCTTTTTAAAATGAATATTTTATTACATTTGAGAAAAGAGAGACAAAAGTAATTTTAATATTGACTCCAGTTTATTACTGTAATCTCTATGAAGTCCTCTTTATATTGGAATTGAAGTGAATTTTGATCTTTAAATGAATGCCATCAGGTTTTGAACTCTAGTACATCTTACCTATTAGACTCTAGGATTTAAAACTTGAGGATAGAGATATGTAGCTCCTATAAAAGGTAGCTATTCCTTAGTCTATAAAGGATTATTCGGATTATCTCCTAGTGTTTTGAATAGCTTACGTAGACTGATTGAGCATCTGGAAACTGGTCATTAGTGAAAATGGATTGTAAATAGCACATTAAAGGGGAGAGCTAAAATGTGTGGAAGCAGAGAGAATTTTTAGTTACCTCCAGCAAGTACAAATGATGGCAGTATAATCCATGACATTTGCCATTGGCATATGCAATACATATGCATGAGAATAAATATTTTGGGGGTTTTATTGTGAGATAACTTGAGGGTAAAAATCCTCAGTGGGTTCAAGATAACACTTCTGATAAAGGGATGTAGCATTGATATAGAAAGCTGGTGAGACTAAAAATATTCAGGTCCTAATACCAAAACCCTACAAGCAATTCAACACTGAGAGATTGTGATGATGAGAACTTGAATAATATAAATATCTGACTGGCATAGTTTTGAGTCTGCACTAGTAATTCAATGGGAAAAAAGAAACTGTTAAGAATTGGTGTATGGACAATAGTCACAAAAGACCAAGGACTGTGTGAAGATATCAGCTAAAGAACATATATGGGTGGGCAAGGGGGCAGAGAGTTAGTGGAAGGGTATCTGTGTCACTAGAAAACATAACAGACTTGAATACGGGACCAATCAAATACTGTAGATGAATTATCTGAGTACCAGACAAGCTACCCATGACAAGTCTCATCACCACGTTAGATACAGGATGATAGTAGAATCTTGTATTATTAAATATTTTATTTTATTATATTGGGTTACTATGTCTTATCTTGTACTGTATTATATTTTTATTTGTCTAAGGTATTCCTAAAGACTATCTCTGAAGATAAAGATCAGTTATGATCTGTATCTGTGGAAAATGGCAGAGCTATCTTTTCCCTTTGTATTAATATTGATAATAATAATAATAGCTAACATCAATACATAACTTCTTATGTACAAGGCACTGTGTTAACCTCTCAACAACTATTTTTTTTTTACTTTACCCTCACAACAATACTTATAGGTACCTGCTATTATAATCTCCATTTTACAGATGAAGAAACTGAGTCAAACAAAGATTAAGTGACTTGCCCAGGGTAAGAGAGTTAGTAAGCATCTGAAGCCAGGTTTAAATTAAAGTTTACTGTTTCCAGTCCTGGTACTCTATCCATTGTACCACCTAGCTGACTGAGGACCCAACAGATACCATAATGCTTGGCACTGTGGTAGATGATTAATTGGACCCCTGTTTGTTTCCAAGCAGTATTAATCAATTTGATCTTGTTCTATAGGCGTAGCGATTATAAGTTCTGTATATTAGGCCCCAGAGCTATGAACTACAGATTGTCAGTTCACTTGCTTAATCAAACTAACTAGATAGCCTCCATCCTCTTTTTATTTCTTGCTATGGTGGCCAAGTCAGAGTGGCAGAGGTAACTCAATAACGTAGAAAGTCCCCCAGAATATTTTTGTTGCTCTTCCGTCCCTTGCCATCCCTCCATTCCTCAATATGGGCAGATGGTCATGAACACTTGGCCGGTAAGCGACCTTGTTTGTTTTTTCCTGTGGCCTGTCTACTGGCCCATCAGCCAATGTAGATGTTTTGAAATTGTTTTTTTTCAGCTCAGCCCATGGGTCTGCTAGTCAGCTTGGTAGGACCACCTGAAAGGTCAAGATGAATCTGTCAAGGTGTAATAACAATATTGATAGCAGCTGCTGTGGGAGTGAAAGACCGACAATACCAGCACACAGGAGGGCTGCTACCACAGGTTTTTGATCTGTTTTTTCTAAGGAAAGCAACTTTATTTATTTTTTGCAGGAGGAAAGGCAGGGCAATTGGGGTAAGTGACTTACCCAAGGTCACACAGCTAGTAAGTGTGTCAAGTGTCTGAGGCCAAATTGAGCTCAGGTCCTCCTGACTCCGGGGCCATTGCTCTACTCGCTGTGCCACCTAGCTGCCCTCAGACAAGCAACTTTAAGGGGTTAACAATCTCACTTTAATTAAACATGCATATATGATTCACTAAGTTCAAGGGGAAAAGCCAGCACACTGAACTTCAGAGAGAATACAAACAGAAATTATAAGCATACTTTATATAAACAGAGCAAATAACACAAATCAACAGACAGGCTTCTAGCTGTCTGACAGAAGCTATATGTACATAGTTACCAGAGAAAGAAGCACCAACATCTGAGTTTTCAAAGGCAGGGGCTCCTTAACAGCTACCTAGACACTCCATACCAACACTATTTCCAATGAGTGAGCCCCTAAGCAAAACCCTCCTGCAGTTCTGAGAGTTCTGGATTCTCAATTATCAATTCTCATTCTGAGTTCAATGGCTATTCTCTGAGTATATACACTTCTTCAGGGACAGAGCACTTCATACCTCTCCAGGATTTCACACCTCTTCAGGGTTTCACACTTCTCATCTAACTAGCAAAAGGGTGTGAGCTTTCCTACAAACAAAGGCAAGACTCAATCAAAGGCACTTGATTGCCTTCGTCCTAAGAAGTACAGCAAAAGAAACAAAAAAGAGTAAAGAGTCCCACTTTTGCTTGCACTTACACAAGATCTGCTCATCTGCTCGTTTTTCAACCAATGGGATTCTGTATTTTGTAGAAACACTCTTGAAGAATCAAGATCAGGATCTATCAGCCAATGAGTCTTGGTATTTTGCTGTGCCTCTTCTATATAATCTGGATATTAAGCACTATATAAGGCCCTGGAGGAAGGGGGCACCTTTAAGAAGATCTGAAGTTCTCTCTTTTAGGGGGGCTATGGAGCCTTTATTAAAATACTATGGTTTGGAGCTCTGCCTCAGCTTCTTTTATTGTCAATTGAACAATTTAGACCCCTCAGAGCATAGTAGGTGCTTAATAAATGCTTGTTGACTATTAGCTGACTGACAGACAAAATCATGACTAGCTATTATTCCCAGCTTCATCTCTGTAAAACTTTTACTACACCTAGTCTTATATGCTATTCACAGCTTTGAAAGATTTGTAAATTATTTGAGTTTCCATAATTTGCAACACACTTTTTAACCTCAAAATACTGAAGATGGATCCAGAACAGAGGGCAAGGTATCTCTAAGAAATGTTTTCCCTCCTCATCTCTGCATTATGGAATCACCAGCATCTTTCAGAAGACGGTTCACACCTCCTATGTCACCCCCCCAATAGATTTTAAGCCACTTGAAAGTAGAGACTAATTAGTTTTTGTCCTTTAATTTTCATCACCTAGCATAGTGCCTAGAATATAATACCCACTTAATAAATGCCTGATGAATGTTTGCTCCTGATTATACAAATGCCACTATCTCTAATGAAGATATAAGATCAGGAGCATTGTTTTTGAGTGACATACATTGCAAAGAAGTGTTTTTGTGGTGCTATGAATTCATTTTTCTCTATTTGGAGCTTTATAAAGGCATGATTTAATAATGTAAAATAGATGTGCAGTTAGAAAAAGTTCATTATTAGAAACTGGAGAACCAAGACCCCACTCCCTTGGAGAAAAATCCCAAAGATGCAAGTACTTGAGTACTAAACATCTGTGTAATAGCTTTTGTCCCTTCTCTGAGTCAGGAAATCTAAAGCCCAAGATCCTGAAGCCCTGTTCTTTGGATCGTTGAAATGATGGACACCTGATGAAGAAGCCTTCCAGATAAGTGGCACAGTTCAAAATGGGAAGGTTACAAATTCTCATACATTGGATTTCTTTTATTTTGGCAAATCATAGAACATTCAAATTCTGAGGAGGAAACCTGGCCCACCATCTATCACTTAGAGATTGCTCATAGATCCCTGATAAATTGGAAAGAGTGCTAGCTTTGGAAGACCTGGATTTTGAATTCCAGCTCTGCTACTCACTACCTGAATGATGTTGGGCAATTTATTCTACCTGTAGAGAACAGTTGGAGTTTATGGACTGAGCACCATTTACATATATACTCTATGGGGCTCAGTTTCCTTGTCTATAAAATTAGAGAGATAGGCCAAGAATTACTGGAAGATGAAAGTAAGTTAGGACCTAGAGAAGCTCAGATCCTGTGAAGATACAGCCAGCAAATCTCTAAAATTGAAATTCAAGGAATAAAAGCAAAGTGACAGCTAGAAGTTTCTCTATCTAATCCAGGACTGCTGAATCCCACAGAGATATACTGAAAAGATAGAAGAAAAAGACACAGTTGGGCCCACAGAAACAAAAGGGGGAGAAGAAAGGGGATTAAGCATTTAATCTTATCATCTACCATGTGCCTAGTACTTTATAATCATTAACTCATTCAATCTTCATGACAATCTTGTGAGGTAAGTGTTGAGGAAACTGAGTCAAAGAGATTACTATTATCCAGGCTCACAAAACAACTGTGCCACTAAGCTGCTTCTAGCTGCCAAGGTTAGATCAAAGAATGTTCAATGCAACTCCCAGGGCATCTGAACCAGAGTCACAGCATGGGGCAAGACCACTACAGGTGAAGAGTAGTGCTCAGGTAAACCTACATGAGCTACCTCTGGGTCCTAGACCCAATCCTTAGCACAGTGGAAACAAATTTTCCATTGATCAAACTACCTCTCTCTTAACCAGTACCAAATCATTTTGATAATTACTGGTTTGTAGCATAATATAATACAGTCTTTGTCAGGCTTTGGTATCCACTTGGCTCTTGACTCTCACCTGCTGCTCCAAGAGAAGCTACAGTAGCATGCATAGCAGCCACACCCCAGTAAACCCTCTTAGCCAATAAACTGAACCAGATTGAGAGTAACCAAAGACTGAAAATCTGTTAGTGAGTTACGGGGATATCTACTCCAAATATGTGAAGACTTCCCCCAGTAAAATGGGTGAATGAGAACAATTTGTTCCAACTGCCATGAAGGCAGCTAAAGCAGATTCTGTGGAGTGTTTAGAGCTTGGTCAGACATCAAAAACCACAAGATAATCTACAGCATCCTGGGCCAGTGGTCCTGATATTTTGTCTTGCCACAAGACTTCAATGACTCTGCAAGAGAGAGTGAGACTGACAATTTTGCGCAACGCTGCCTCACTTAGATCTAATTCATGCATGAGTCAAGACATCATCCTCTGACACCATTGGTCCTCTTCTAAAATAAAGGACAAAAAATAGTATAGATCTGGTATTGATAGGCCTTCTTCTTTTCTACTCTTTTATTATATCCCTTGAGAATCATGACCTTTTCTACCTCCATTTGAATTTCACTATTTTTTTTTCTTACTCTATAAAGTAACCCTTTGGTATTTGGAATATCGTGACAATAAGTAAATCACTTCAGTGTTATTACCATTTTTTTTATTTTATTGCCACGCTATTCATGAAAAATTAGTATCTCTAATTGTTTAGGTCTCAATTTTTATAAAGATTCATTTGCTGTTGGATCCACATTTTCCCTTAAAGTATCTTAAGAGATGGATTTCTAAATACTTCACAAAATGTTGTAGTTATTTTGAATGGAATTTTGTTCCCTATGCCTTCCTTCTTATTTGTAATATAGAGGATAAGAGATATCTTTTGTGATTTTATTTTATATTCTGCAACTTTGCTGAGAAGCATTTAGACTGCAAAAAAATTAAATAGATATCTCTGACAAAGTTCTAATATCTAAGTAGAGAGGGAATTGATCAAAAAAATATAAAAATTAGAGACACTCTCCAATCAATAAATAGTTCAAAACTACAAATAGATAGTTTTCATGTGAAAATATGCTGTCCCTCAATAACATTATTGGAGACTGCTCCAAATCACTAATGGTACGAGAGAAATTAAGACATTTCTGAAATAAAATTTCGTGGCTTTCAGAGTAGAAAAGAGATAAAAAACTGAAAACAAAAATCATTTGAGGGATTATCGCACATGGACATGTTAATACATTGTTATTGGAATTGGAGGTTGGTCCAATCTTTGTGAGAAATAATGTGGAACTATACCTAAAAACAAATATGTCCATAATCTGCATATGTCCTTTGAACTAGTAGTTCTGCTGGCCAATACTAGAAATAGAAGAATGTCATATGAGTACAAAAATAGTTATACCAATGATTTTTGTTTTAATTAAAAAAATAGAAACAAAACAGGTACCATGTGGCTGAATAAACTGTGGCATAGAAATGTCATGCAATATTCTTTCTGTATGGAAAGTGCAGAATATTAAGAATTCAGGGAAATCTGGGAAAACATGCTTAACCTTATATAGAGTAAAATCAGTAGGACCAAGAGAACAATTTAATATAATATAATGTAAAGGAAAACAATCATTAAAGACTCTTGAACTCACATCATTGCAGTTACTCATCATGATTTAATAAGACTGATGAAGAAATATGCTTTCTACCTCTCACTGGACATTCAGAATAAGATATTCATCGTGATATATTAAAAATATGTTTTTGTTGTTGTATTTTCAATTCTAGTTACTTGCTGAAACAAAAAGGAAGATTAAGTTTTTTTTTTTCTTGTTGAGGGTGAAAATAAGCTCAAAAGGGGATACAAATAAAACAATTCTATTACTAACCCTTTACATTTAATATGCACTTATTTTTATGACAGGAATTTATATTATTTATGATTAAATTAACAAAAAGAAATTTAAAAATATATCAACCCCATAATGCAGAGCTCTTCCCAAAGAATACATTTAATAAAATGCTTTCGAATTGATCTTGTTTACTGCAAAAACTAAGTGTTATATTGTTGAGATGTGGCATTTTCTTAAGACCAAACTAAATTGTATTTTAAAAGAAACCTATTTCAATAACCCAAGGATAGCACTGGCTTTTTGTTTAAAATGCTATTAAAATGTCTCTCTTATTTGCTTGTGGGTATCAGATTTAAACATGAATTTGGTTCCTTGACTGTCACTCATCTCTACCCTCTTACTATCTCACCCCACCACAACTCTGCTTGAATGTTACCATATGAAAAATTGTGTACATTTACATGCTTGAGAGAATCACTTCATTCAGTCAACAGCAACTACAGAAATGCATAATCTGCATGGATCATGAAGCAATTTAGGCTACAAAAGATAAGGGCCCTACTCTCAAGGAGTTTTTAATTGATTAGGAAAATATAAGAATGAAAATAGGTAACAATAAAGCATAATATCAGTAAAGAAATACAACCAGAGATTGCCAATTTTAATTCTACATAAGCAAACATGTAAAGAGATTATTATAGTTCTCTAGGTAGCAATAAGTAAGTCAAGGAAGCTCAAAAATAATCCATCTGTCCCATAGTGCTTAAAAATAGCAGTTAAAATCAGATGGAAATTGTGTATTAGGGGAAAAACCTCATAGCAAAAGTTGAGAAGGGAAACTATACAGCCATGAAAAGGTATCATGAACAGGCAATAATGGATACTCAGCATTGTATAATCTTTTGGGTTTGGGAGAATGGGACCCAGGTAATATTTTCTAATTGTGCTTCTCATGGAATTTTGAGATCAAATTTTAAAGCAGTTCTCTTATTTTCAAAGGAATTGAGATTTTTAAGTAAACAGAAATTAATTCATTTTGACCATTACAGTGTTAAATGTGGAATCAATTTCTGAAATATTCTATTTTTTTCTAGTATAGATATTCAACCAGTCCTTTATAAATAGCTATGAGATTCTGGGTATGTGGGATAGCAATAAAAGGCGCATGGAGTGGTGAGAGTATAATGCAATGTCTCTACTACCAAAATGCTTACAATATAGTTGAGGAGAATAATACATTTGGAACAGAGATCTTTCCAATATATAGCTTTTAGAAATATAATCAATGGGAATTAAATAAATATCAAGTAATGCTAGGATCTATGCTATTTCCTATATAAAATACATGCAAAATAGAGTCAAGATAATTTATGTGGAAGGGCATTAGAATGCATCTTGGGTATTAGAAAAGACTTCACGTAGAAGGTAGTCCTTAATCTGAGGAGGGAAAAGGCTAGAGATGGCTTCTAAGATGCAGAGGTGAAGTAGAGAATGCAGTCTAAGCATGTGCAAAGTAATGGAAATGAAAGATGTAGAAGATGGAATGCTATGTATCAGAAATAGTAAGAAAAGTGTGACAGACCAATAGTGTTTGTGAAGGAATATAGTATATAAGGAAGTGGAGTCAAGAAGGCTGAATGATAGGAAACAGTATGACTGAGCCTCCCTCCAAAGCTTCTTTCAGAAGACCTAGGAAATTTACCATACTGAATCCTGGGCAGGAAATCCAGAAAAAAGTCAGTTATTTTTCTAGGTGAATTCAGCATAAGGAAACAGACAGAAAGGCCTGTAGCCACTGGGAATAGGGTTAGGACAGGTGTATACCCTTTGTGAAACACTACAGTGCCCAGGGAGAGGTTGTACACTAGGGTAAGAAAAGGTCCAAACCAACAGTAGGGTATTCCAAAACCCATACCAAAGCACTGAGGTGGGAACAGGTTGTACACGGAACCTTTATCGTCCACTACCCAGGTACCTGTCAAAGATCCAAGATGGACAGAAAAGCAGTGGAGCTTCAAGGTAGAGAGGTACTTGGTGGCATACTAGGAAAATAAGAAGTTCAACACAAAGCAGTGATAAGTAGTGTGGTTCCAACCAAATGACCTTAGCTTCAACATCTCACTGAGACTCTGAAGGGATAACAAGGGCAGAAATCCCAGACCAAAGGGAAGCCTACTATTCTGCTTCTCTGGACCCTCAGAGCTTCCCCATTGATTGATTGGAGCTAAATTCACCAGGATTTTACTGTTGCTTACCTGGGTCAGGAAATTTCAGAGTTCCAACTAGACAGGTACATGATTGCTCTGTATTAGACCATTCTGGGAGCATTGAAATCTTGCAGGTCTCCAGCCATTTCCTGAGATCTTGGAATAACACAATATTCAAAAACTCAAGAAGGCAGAAATAGGAGCAGCCTAGACATTCCATCCTGAAATATGGCAGAGTCCAGTTGTAATGTCAAGTCCAAAGTCAGGGTAAAGGCTAAGGAAGTAGCAAGTAAAAAGTGAATCCCACGTAAAGAGCTCTTATGACGACAAAGAAGCACACATTTCGAAAGGGAAAAAAAAAGATTCTAACACATTTAAAAACAAGTCCTCAGGGAAAATCAGAACTTGAATAAAAATTCACCTAAAATTCTTGGAAGAGATAAAGAGTTGAAAAGACAGGATTGTTTTGTTTGTTTTCATTTGTTGTTAATATTTGAAATGGCTGTGCTTGAGGAAAAATTTGAAAAGAAATTAAAACTATGGAATAAAGAATTGGAAAAGATATTAAGAATTTGGCACAAATAAAACCTTGACAAAGCAATGAAATCCATGAAAATTAGAATGAAAAAAAATAGAAGCCACTGACTCAAAGAGATGACAAGATATGTTAAAGCAAAGGAAAATATTGGAAACATAGAAGAAAATACAAGGTCTCTCATAGTAAAAACAACTGACCATGAAAACAAGTTGAGGGAATATATATGTGTGTGTGTATGTGTGTGTGTGTGTGTGTGTATGTATGTATGTATGTGTATATATATATATATATATATATATATATATATATATATATATATATATATATATATATCATTGGACTTCCTAATGCCATGACAAAAAACAAACAAGCAAACAACAACAACAACGAAAGCCTAAATATCACATGTTAATAACTCTTAAAAGAAACTGCTCAGATATCTTAAAGAAGAAAAAAGCAGATACAAAATCCACTGGTCACTCTCAAATGAACCCCCAAATAAGACTGTCCAGATACATCATAGTCAAAATCTGGAGTATGATTTTGGTCAAAAGAAAACTGCTACACTGCTACAAACAACCAGAAAAAAAATCAAGTACCAAGGAGCCACAGTCATGATCACATATAATTTAGCAACCACTATTATAAAGAAGTGCAGAGCTTAGAATTCAAAGTTCCAGAAGACAAAGGACATAGGCTTACAGAAAACTTAATAATAGAGTGTTACAGAAAAAAATGAATCTTCAGTGAAATAAACTTGCAAACATTCCTGATGAAAAGACCAGAGCTGTGGAGAAATTTTGAAGTTGAAATACAGGAGTGAAGAGAAATATAAAAGGTAAACACAAATGAAAAATGCTAAAGGACTAAACAAGGATAAACTGTTTGCATTGAAATATGATATATGTGAACATTTTGCACTTTATTATCATGAAAAGTCATAAAGTTAATCCAATTAAACAAAGTCTGGGATTAGTACTATTATATATTGATAATCTTGAAAGAAGAATTAGAAAGACAGGAAAAGAAAATATACTGATAGGTGGCTATGGAAAAGGAAAGAAGATAAGATACTATGGGTGCAAAAATATACATTTATACCAAAAAAAAAACCAGAGTATGGGAGAAATGGCTGACAGGAACTTCAATCTCATTTGAACTGGTTAAACATAATACATGCAACACACACACACACACACACACACACACACACACACAGGGTTGGATACAGAAATCCATTTACCTTCACAAGGAAATAGGAGGGAAAGAAGAAAAGAGAGTAGGGGCAAATTGAGGGTGGCAAATTAAAGGAGAGAGTAGTCTAAAGCAAAACAAACTCTAAGAAACTTCAAATCTATTTTTATGTTGTTTTGTGGTGCCAAAGAATTGGATGTGCCCATAAATTGGCGAATCAGTGACTATGATATTTATATGTGATAGGGCAGTATTTTGATCTAAGAAATGATTGGAAGGGTTTCAGAGAAACCTGGGTAGACTTACATGAACTGAGTCCAAGTGAACATGACAGTAAAAACATGTGGTTGCCTAGGTGAGTCTGATAGCCATAAATCTCTGGCTGCCTCTCCTGCTTTGTGTTCTTTCCTTAACCAAAGAGGACTGAACAGTTTTCTCAAGAAATGGGCTTTTTCTATCCTTGGAAGCTATTTTGTATGTTCAAGATGTCTGGGGTAATTTAATTCATTGCTGGTTGCACAGAGGCAGTTGCTACTAAAGTGATCTTCAGAGGAGATTACAAACACCTAGAGCTTGTAACATGTATGCCTGGTCAGAAGATACAGATCTTCCACAGACAGACATATCCCAAGAAAATGAGAAGACTCTATCCAAATACTCTCTCTCTCTCTCTCTCTCTCTCTCTCTCTCTCTCTCTCTCTCTCTCTCTTTCTCTCTACCTCTCTCCCTCTCTCTGGCAGGTAATTTACCTGCCAGGTAAATTAAGAAAGGGGATGATGGATTTCAATGTGTTTTTGTAGTCCCTTAGCTTCTCAGTTTAGGCCTAATCCTCAACTCTTCACTATCTCATCCTCCCCCATGTTCAGTCTGTTGCTAAGGTTTCTTGATGTCGACAGATTTGCAACATCTCTCAAATACTTGCCCTTCTCTCCTCTTACACTGCCATCACTCTGATGCAGACCCTCATCACCTCACACATGGACTATTGCAATAGCCTACCAGTGAATCTGCCTGCTTCAAGTCTTTCTCTATTTCAATCCATCCTCCATTGTTTCATCAAATTGATTTTCCTAAAATGAAGGTCCAACCTTCACACACACACACACACACACACACACTAAAGACAAGTGGCTCCCTGTCATCTTTAGGATCAAATGCAAACCCTCTATTTGGCATTCAAACCTTTATAACTTCATGCCTTCCTACATTTCTACTTTTTGCATACTACTTCCCTCCATGTGTTCTTCAATCCAATGATACTGGCTTCCTTACCATTTCACAAACAAAACACTCCATCTCTCAGCTTTAGACATTTTCTCTGGCTATTCCCTATACCTACAATACTCTCTTTCCTTGTCTCTGACTACTTTCTCCCCTGGCTTCTGTTAATTCCCAGTTAAGTTACTTCTTCTACAGGAAGTCTTTTCTAACTATTCTTATTTACAGTGTCTTTCCTCTCTTAGAAATATTTTCCCATTTGTCCTGCATATAGCTTCTTTGTATATGTTTATTTGTTGTCTCCCCCATTAGATTGTGAGCTTCTGGAGGGCAAAAACTTCTACCTCTTTTTCTAGAACCAGCACTTAGTACAGTGGCTGAAAAATAGTAGACACTCAATAAATGTTTGTTGACTTTTGACTATTTAAGGATGTGTTAGTGGAGATATGTTTTACATATAAATCTTGTGTATGAAAGAGAGAAAGAAAACAAATAGTTACCCAGTGCCTGATATATCCTTTATAAATTGATTCTCCTTTTTCAGAAAGGATTTTTAATTATTTTTAAGAAAACTCTAGAAATGCGCAAAATCTAAGCTTTGTATGTTATATTTTTCTCTGAGAAAGCATGGTAAGAATATAATGAGCCAGAGAGCACATAATCCAGGGCTGGATTTTGGCAAATGATGAGTGGTTATAGAACATGGGGGATGAGGGATTTTAGTTAGACAACAAAGAAAAGTATAGAGATGAATTTGGTTAAATATAGGTTGAAATTGGAAAGAAGGAAAGTTAACTTAGAGGAAGAATAGTGACACAAGAATGTTTTAAATGGTAGACAGATTGAAGGTCATTATGAGGAGAAAGGTTGGGGTTTGTAGCATTGACAATGAGGTAAAAACAGAATATTATAAGGTTTTTGGTTAGATATAATAATGCCAAATATTTCGACTAAGGGAGTAGAATTCTCATGGGTAACAGTGAGATCCAGGCTGTGATTATTCCTGTTTTTGACTGAGGTTGAGTGAGAGTATGTCATAGAATTTAGGGAAAGTGAGGAATTGGGAGATTAGGGAACTTGAGGGATCATCAGTACAAATGCTGAGGTTCCCACGTATAAGCAAAGTAATTGAGAAAAGATAGTGATCCAGGTGCTAAACTCTTATCATGAGTAGATGTCTTATTGTATGACTTAAAAGGAAAAGTTATAAAAATCCGTTTGCCAAAGTTTACTTATTCCCTTACAATATTTACATCAAACTTACCCTGCAATAACATCATTGATCATTCTCATAAAAAAATTATAGAATGTAATGTATGACTATATATTAGTTATCAGTGGTCAAAGATACTTTCATACTTTTTTGGGGGGGTGGTAGTGGTGGTGGAGGAGATAGAATGCAGGAGAGAAAAGAAAGAGAAACACTTTCTTACCCTTTTCATTTGTTCATTTCTTTGGAATCTTTCACCCTTGAAGATACTTTGGAAAGCCATTCATAAATGACTGTAATGATATTTGTAGTATGAATTTATTATTTTTCTTATTTGTATTTAGACAAATATATCCAACAACTTTCCTAAGTTCTTCTTAAATAAAATAACTGTTTCACATAGTAGTTTGAACCATTTGACCTAAATTAGTAGACTCTACATATTTCTATAGTCACTTAGGAGAACAAATTATTTCAGGAATACTGATAGATCTGCTACATTTTACATTTATTGGAGTTTGGTAGGTATCCAATACTATAAATGGACATTCTATTACACAATTCAAAGCCAACCCTTGAAAATTTAATTTTGGAATGTGGGTAAAACATTTGTCTAAAAATTATGTATAGTTCACATATTAATATAAAGCAATGTTTATCAGAAAATTAGCAAAACAGAAAGACTAGATACAGCTAGAAAAACATTCAGAGATGGTATTTCAAAATATAAAATAAATAGAACTTTAGAGAGTCTCAACCTAAAATTCTAAGTGACAGCTTCAAATAAAAGAATGTCAAATTTATATTTGTGTGTGTATGATAGAAGAAAATATTCATGCTACCATCTTATTAAATTGCAGAATCAAATTAATTAGACAAAATATTCACTTGGAAAGAAAATCATATAACACCAATTATAGAAATATTAAAAAAAAAAGAAAGAAAAAATGTACAAAGTCTTATGCTTCCCTCTGTGGCGTTTTGCTCTACTACAGATTTCATAAATGTCCTTCAAAGGCTTCTGAAACACTGTATGGCATGAGCAAGAGTACCTTTTGGCAAATACCAAGCTAGTAATTCCCCCCCCCTAAAACAGGGGAACAAGGAATAAATATGCATTATATAGACATATATGTACTTATGTATGTGTGTATATATGTTTGTATATATGTGTGTGCATATATATGAAATATATATATATATATATTTTCTAATTTACTCTAAATTTTCCTCTACTACAATTACACCAAAGACAATTAATATCCCATATCCCTCAGAGCAGCTTTTATAGTCCATTCAAAGTAATTCAAAACCACGAGTCTAATGTGACCAGCTTAGTTTGGGAAACAGGCTTCAATGTTAAGAACCAGTTTTTGTTAGAAGAATAAATCCATAATTACTATTTATTGCTCTGACACTTTTTGTCATGACTAAGTCCCCACTCTCAACTTCCCCAGGAATAAAAATTAACAAGAATTCTCAAGTGGCTTGGTCAGGTATCAGCAAAGATAACTTTAGCTTTGCCTGTAGTAAAACTAATGGTCATGGATTCACTATATCAACCTCCAAGTTTCCCTAGAAAATGAATACCTTGTTCATTGATACAAAAAAAGAATAGAGAAAACAAAGGGATGCCATTATGGAGGGAAGCAGTAGAGGTACATACTAAGAGATCCCAAAGAAAAAGAGAAAGCTATAGAAGTGAGGAAATTTTATAGAAATTTGGCTTGTAATACAGGAAGCAATGAACTATACAGATGGAATGGTGAAATAAGATTCTTCTAATGCCTAAAGATATATGTTAGAATATATTCAATTTTCTTCTCCCTTTTCCATTACAAATTCTAACATGAAATGATCACCTTTCCCCAAGGTTTTTATCACTTCCATTTGGGCAAACACTTTTTTCTTGTTGATAAGAATCATATCAGATTAATTCCAGATTAAGAATTGTAACAGAATAAAAGCTTCCTTCATTAGCTCCTCCCTTTATGAACAACTAAATCATTAAACCAATACAACTCCAGTAGATATTTGAATGATTGAAGTTCCCCCTCATACCTCCATGTCATATTTTTGTTTTACTTCATATACTCATTATTTATTGCCTTTCCAGAATAATGGTCTGTTACATAGTCTAATGATCTTATCAGTTCTACTTCTGTTTCTATTGATCTTTACTCAAATCTTCTACCCCATTCTTTTTCCCTTTCCTTCTTAGATTTCTTTACAAAATAGTAACAGCTAACCTTTTCATATCACTTAAAACTTTGCCAAATTATATATATATATATACACATACATACACATACATATATATATATACGTATATATACATGTGTGTATATATAATATATATATATATATATATATATATATATATATGTATCTAGTAACATCTTTGATCCTCAAAACAGTTCAGATAAAGAATTATTCCAATTTAGTGATGAGAAAACTGAGGTCCAGAGAGGGTAAGTGAATTGCCTGTGGTCATAGAGCTAGAAAAAATGTCAAAGCATGAATTTAAACTTAGGTCATTCTGATTTAAAGTCCATCATTGCACTATTTGACATTGCCTTTCCCTTGAAAATATAATCTTAATATACAATACTATTTATTGTACCCCCTTTACCTATTCTTTTCTTGTTGAATAATGTATATTCTACTGGAGGAATATTTCAAATTTCATTCTACCATAATATTATGAGAGATTATATGCTTTATCAGATAATACGATAGACATGAAGTCAGGAAAGACCTAAGTTTATATCATTTCTCAGACACTTTAGTTGTGTGGACACACATCAGTTGCACGAAATCTCTTTTTTTTTTCAATTTTAAAATGGCCATAATATTAGTGATATTGTCTACCTTACTGTTTCATTGTAGAATCAACAGATAATATATGTGAACATTTTGCAAATTTAAAAACACTATAAAAAGTCAGTTGTTATTTTGAGTTAAAATGTGCCCATTTGTGTTAATATAGTTAGCTCATCTTTCTTGTGACTCAAACTTTGTGTGTATTCATACAACCATTTGACACCATGAATTGCATTACTTAATCCCACTTTTTTTTTCTGGATCAAAAATATCTCTTTACTGTACAAGATGAAGAAGGCATAGTTAGGGGAGTATTGCATTTAAAAAAATGTTTAGGGATTCAAAGTGAAGAATCATTATAAGAACAAAAAAACCCTAATATGATATTTGGCTATATTAAGCGAGGCATCGATATAGGGAGGTAGTAGTCTTTTATGTTCACATTTGGTGTTTTGAGTTTAGTCCTGGGAAGTACAGTTTACAGAAGATCTTGATAAAGGAAGGATGGAGTTAAAGGAGGGGAAGGAGAAAAATAAAACAAATGTTTGAAAAATGAAATGAAAGTGAGAATAATAGTGGTGGTCTATAAATCCATACCAAAGGAGAATAGATTGATGGAACTGGAGAATTTTAGCCTGAAGGGAAGATTCATTTGGGATGAATAGCCTGATTCAAGTATTGAAAGGACCATCATGTGCAAGAGGATTTTGGCTTAATTTCTTTGTCATCAAAAGGAAAAACTGGGAACAATGGGTGGAAATTGAAAGAAGATTAATTTAGCCTTGGTGTCACAAAGATTTTCTAACAAACATTGCTACCCAGACATGAAATATGTAGTCTTCAAGGAGTTTCAGGATGACAATTTTACAGTCATGTGTTATTGGAAATTTTTTTCCAGAAATAGGTTGATGACTGCTGATGTCCCTTCCAACTATGATGTTTTGTGATTCAGTGTCATACGAGTAAGTAATAATAATAATAATAATGATATTATACAGCATTTTAAGATTTGTCAGGTACTTCAGAAACAATTCATTTCCCAACAACCTTGAAATGCAGTTACAGATAAGTTACAGATAAACTGGGGCAGACAGAAGTTAACTGACTTGCTATGGGTCATGTAGCTAGTGAGGTTCTGTGGGTTAAATTGAACTCTGAGATTCCTGACTCTAGGTCCAGCATTCTATCCGTTGCACCACTTAGCTACCTGGTGACACCTGAATTTATATTATTCAGGCATGATCACATATGAAATAAGTACTCAAATTTCAAAGTAACTAACTAGAGCACATTTAAGTATTTACTTAATTAAACAACTCTCTGAAACCTCAAACTGAACATTCCCAAAACTGAATTTGTCATCTTTCTGTGATCCCACTCAACTTCCCACCTTTCCTGTCTTTGTCAACAACCCCATTTTTTATCATAGTCAATTGTCTTCAAAAATCTTAGTCATCCTTGACTCTGAAATTCTTGTGGACTCTGTATCTGCAATATTTTAAAAGGTGTCCTATCTTTTCCATTCTCACTGCCACTCCCCCTATTCAGGGCCCTCTGCAACTTTCTTCCTTCTTTTAAATATAGGTTACAGTGATGACTTTTACTTTTTTACATCACAGTCATTTGCATCACAGTAACATTCATTACATCACAGTCATCACTATTTGTTCTTGTACACCTCAAACTATGGTTGTACCTTCCTTTGTTTTAAAGAAAAAGAACTGAACAAAAACACCTAATATAATTGCTGCACCTGAAAATGTAAGTATACAACAATCTTCCAGAACAGTCCCTCATCTCCCTGCCATAATTCTCATGTATCCAGTCTTTCCCTATTCTATTCCATCCAGTATACAGCTATGTTATCCCCTGCTTTGAAAATATTAGTCAATCACCATTTTCTATTGAATAAAATTTAAATTCCATAAAGTGGTTCCACTCAGTTTTCCTGGGCATCTTATATTAATCTTCTTCATATAAACTATAATCTTGCCTCACTGCTCTCAGCCTGTCTTATATTCCTTTCCACCTCTATCTCAGGGCTCTTCATCCTCTAGAATAGGCACCCTTAATAGAATAGGGAAGCAATTAGAAAGTATTATCATGTATATAGCTGTCAGTGACCTTGTGATACAGAGTAATATTTATCCAACTTCTTCATTGCTTTCTGTGCTCAAGACAGCAAACATCACTACATCCCCTTGAAGAAAAAATTTCCTTGAGATTTCATGAACTTTTTTGTAACAATATTTTACAATAATGGATCCTTTGTAATCTTATACATTTCATCTTATGAATTTATAGCATTATTTTGAGAAGGGGTCATAGGTAACACCAGACTATTAAAGGAGTCCATCACACACACACACACACACACACATATACACACACACACAGAGGACACCTTCCTTAAAGTATTCATATAGTTCTACTAGACAAATTTCACCTGCCTCTCTGCCTGCCCCAAATAATCTCTTCCAAGACAATCATTTCTTTAGCAAAAGTGTACCAGGCTAGGGTGTGAAAACAGCCTGAGAGTTCTGACTCCCTCTGGTGTCACCCATTACCTGCAGATCATTCCACTTGAGGACAGAGACTAGTGGCCCTAAAAGAGTTACCAGTAGTAGTTACTGCCATCTTCCCACCACAGATAAATTGCCTTATCTCTCAGATCATGGAAACATACTATACACTTCTCTTTGATCTTCTGTTCCTATAAGACCACCTCCTTACCCCTTCATTCTTTATCTGCTAAAATCCTGTCACAGTTCAAGGTCCATCTTAGATACCACCTCTTTCCTGAAGCTTTTCTTGATCCCCAATCAAAAATAATCCCCTCTTCGATCTCTGACAGCTCTTTGTGTCTCTAATGCCATTATTTTCTTTATGGGTAAGCATTATAAATATCACATTTATTTGATTGTGAAGAGGCATCTTAGCATAGTAGATGGAGAGACAACCTTGAAACCTGGATGACCTGAGTTCAAGTCTCACCCCTGACAAATAATTGCTGTGTAACTTACCATAAGCCAGTCATTAAATATTTCATTATTAATGATTAATAATAAACTAATTAATTTAATATTTCAATACATAAGGCAACTCACTAAGACTATATTTGTATAGTAGATGTCAGGAGCTCTCTAACCAAGAAGTTCTCTTTACCAGTGAAGTCATTGTTACTATTCTTATACTGAAATGACATATGTAAATTACTTTGCAAACCTTAAAGTGCTATACAAATACCAGTTGTTAGCTACTATTATTCCTATCCTTAGTAACTATAAGCTCCTCAGTGGAAATGAGTGAATCTTATTTATCTTTTTATTCTGCATAATGGGTCCCAAACATAGTAGATTAGGACAAAAATTTTGTTGGAGTCAATTTTGTTGAATTCCAATCATCCTATATACACTGTGCTTTACTACTTTATTCCTAAAAGATACATGTTAGAAATAGATAACCTAAGAATCCACAACTATTCACACAAGAACATAAAATATTCATTTTCATTGACCAGGAACTACTTTGCTCTGTGAAAAATTTCCTAGAGCATTTATAGTAGCCAATTTGACAATGCATGAACTCAGAATCTTCATACGTATTCTGACAAATTTCAGAAAAAATAAACAAACAAACAACTTTCTCACAGGCCAAAGCCTTTAGGGGCTGATTGTGACAAAATAAGAATCTCTGCTTCCATTTGTTATTGTCAACATAGATTTCTTAATGCCTACAATCAGAGCTCTATCCCATGATCAAGTAAGCAAAGTAAGAAAATGTATCATCATCAACAGGGGCTGGTTGAAAAAAAAAGCAACATTTTATCTCTGGAATCAAACAAGGTCCACAAATCCTACTGCAACTAGAAATCATTCCCCAAAGTAGTAAATTGCATTTATGTAATGATAAATGAAACTGATAATGAAATTATGTAAATACATCTCATCAGCAATCATGAAATCACAGAATTTCTGAGATAGAAGGATCATAAAATATATAGTCCAATCCATGTTTTAAAATAAATCTGTTCTTTGACATAGCTGGAGATGTGGCTTCTAGTCATGCTTCTGTAACTAGCTTGCTAATGTAATCCTGGGCAAATGACTAAATCTTATAGGCTTTAGTTCTTCCAAACTAAAAAAAGTACAGATAATTTCTAAGATTTTTTTTTTATTTTGGCCATTTTTTTATTCCTAGATACTATATTTGTTGAAACGTGGGCACTGTGGGTGCGCGTGCATGCTCGTGTGTGTGTGTGTGTGTGTGTGTGTGTGTGTGTGTGTGTGTAGGCCTGTATTCAATCTATATGGTGATAGGGACTAGACTTGTGATTACACTATTACCCAGTGAGGAATTTCCTCTATGAACTTGAGTCAGCACCTCCTCTAAAATTTATAGTTTTAGGAATTGCCTAAAACACTGGTGTCAAACTCAGATAGAATTGAGGGAAGGGTGAGAGGGCCTGGAATATATAGTACTAAGGTTCCCGAGGGCTACATATTGTGACTTAGAAAACCAAACATTAAAATCATTTATGCTCTATTGTATTTCTATTTAGTTAAATATTAATTATGTTTTAATCTTGTTCTAGCACTCAGTGGCTTGCTGACTGTTTCATACCTCTGGCTTAAAGCACTGTGAGATTAAATAGCTTGCCCAGAGTCACACAGCCATATATGTCAAAAATGGTATTTAAACCCTGTTTGTCCTCACTCTCAGGCTAACTTCCTCACTCCTACACCATACTGTCTCTTATATTATTACTGGATTTAGAGTCAGGGGATATGAGTTTGGGTCCTGGCTGATACTCACTACCTCTGAGATGGCCAGTGCCAAGGCACAGAGAAAGAAATTGAAGGTGATTAGTGAGGAATAGAGAGTATGTCAATTTAGCTTTATCACAGAATGTGGGAGAGAGAGTGATATGTGGTAAGCCCGGAAAGAAGGTTTGGGTGAGGTAATCAAGACTTATCAAAGCTAAAAAGCTAAATCTTTTATTCTAGAGGCAATAAGGAGCCCCTGGAAGATACTGGGTCAGGGAAAAACAGCTTGGATAAGGAAAAGCACTTTGTCAGCCTTGTAGAGGATAGAACGCAATAGAGAGAGATGAGTCAGGGAGACCAATTCAGAGTGAGTTGCAATAATAGAGGCCAGATGGGAGAGATATTGTGGAGTTAAAAATAGTAAGATTTGGGAATTGATTAGACAGTCGGGGTAAAGTAGAGGGAAGACTTGAGGACAGCACTGAAATGATGTACTATAGAGCCTGGAAGAATGGTAGTGTTCCTGGCAGATTTAGAGATATGTGTTTGGGAGCAGAGATAATCATGCTGTTTTAGATATGATGAATTGATGGTTTTTGGATGCTTATTTTGAAATTCTTTTTGTTTGTTTTTAAATTTTCAATTAACTAATTAATTTCCTTATTTAAATGGAAGAATTAGCCTTGATAATAGCTATGCCTCCATCCACTCTAGCATTTTATGATTCTAAGATTTTATACAATCAATGTGCCTCAAGGATCTGTTATTAGAAAAAGCTGCTGTGTAAAATAAATACCACACTTCACATATCACAGCCTCACAGGAAAGGCAACCCAGCCTTTTAAAACTCAATAAAAATAAAAGAATTGAGCATTTATGTAAATGTAGTCAGCACCAGAAGCTCCCACAATCATATTTTTACTTACAGCATGAATTCCCTCTGCCTCTGTCATATTTGCTATTCCCAGCAGGTATCTATGAGATAAAAATGGCCCGGACACAACACTGCTAATCGTGCATTGCATTTCAGCTGAATTTCTGAAGCTAGTGAGATTTGGAAAGGGAAGCCAGGCAAATCTTTCCTGACAACCTGAGTACACCGGGAGAAGGTCACAAGGTCCATTTGTTTTTTCTCATTTCATATTTTGCTATGTAAGCAGTGACAGGATCCAGATTCTTCTTTTAGGTGGTGCAGCACAAGGCATTTGCTGCATGGTTTATATTCATGAATGCAAGGATTTAACTAGGCAGGGAAATGTTCAGACCAGGTTCTTAAGAGGAAAACAACCTGGCAGAGGCTTTTCTGCACCTTGAGCTATGAGAAATGATGTGACTCACTCTAAAGACCATGTAGAATACTGGAAAGCAATACATAACATGAGCTCTTCAGAAGCTTTTAGCAGCCAGGGCACCTGCTAATTCCAGGCCTGACAAAGGGAGCAGCATGTAGTTGAAATGTCTAAGGGTGCAACACTTCACTGGGACTTTGAGATGAGCACTTAGAGTCTTATGACTCATGAAAATGTGAGTTAGAAAAAAGACTTAGAGTTTATCAAAGTCAAACCTCTTTATCTTACAGATTCCCTCATTGAGGCCCAAATAATAAAAAAAGCAGTTCCCCAAACTGAGAGAATTACTTAATGGTAGAGCAAAGACTCAGAACCATAATGAGAAATCTAGGCATCTAAGTATCAGATACAAAATCTAGGAATGAGTCACTTGAGTTGACTGTGGGGACTAGGCATAATGACAATTGTACTTAGTAGTTACAGCACTTAAATGTTTTCAGAGTTCCTTATGCAAAGTATCTCAATTTATTCTTACAATTATCAAGGGAAGTAGGTGCCATAATTATCTGCATTTTATAAATGTGGAAACTGAGGCAAACAGATCAAGTGACTTGCCCAAGGTTACACAGTTAAGAAGTATATAAGACCGCATTTGAACTCAGGTCTTCAGACTCCAGATGCAGCACTTTATCCATTCTGCCACCTAAATGCCTCTGATGTTGTATGCCCATATTTACAGTGAGGTTTACTGGTAAGGATATCATGGCAATTAAAGAGCTAGGATTTGGGTTGGAGAAGAAAGTTGTGAGCCAGTTACTGAAATTATTAGGGAGGAGAGAGAATACTCTATAGATCCACATGGATGACAGCAACGTGGATCTGGACAATATGGAGTGAATTTTAAAATAAGAAACATGAAAAGGACTTGTTTGGAGACAGAAACTCAGCAATACAGGCAAAGAGAATGTCTGAACATTGCAGTGGTGAGTAGGGTGCATGGCTACACTTCTTAGTCCTAACAGGGTCATTTCACATTAAAGAAAGTGCTGTAGCTTTTGTTTCAGCACCTCTGTATCAATAACATTCATTACTTCTTACAGTATAGTAATATTCCATTATATTCATGTACCATGATTTGTTTGCTTTAGACATTACACAGTCAATGGACAGCTACTCTTTGTTTTTACTGCTGCTACTAGTACAACCACTACTACTACTACTACTACTACTAGTACTACTACTACTACTACTACTACCACTATTACCACTGCTGCTGCTGCTGCTACTCCTACTCCTACTATTACTAATTGCAAGCATATACCTAATAACTATAAGTGATATCACTGGATCCTTTCCTAAGGCACTGCTGCTTTACAGCTATTATTGTTTTTATCCTAACAACAATTCTGTTAGGTAGGTGCTGTTACTATTCCCATTTTATAAAGGAGAAAACTGACCAAGAAAGTCACCAAACTAGTAAGTGACTGAGGATAGATTTGAATTTAGTTCTTCTTAACTCTAGGCCCAATATTCCATTCTTTGTGCTGCCTAGCTACAGATTGTTTACAATAATTTAGTGTCACAAAAATGTTATTATAAATATTTTGGGATATATCAAAACTTTCTTGTTTGTATAACCTTTGTTTGTATAACTCCTTGTTGTATAACCTAATAGTGGAATGGGTATGAATATTTAGTCCCTTTAATTTAATTTAATTTAACACACATGTAAATACATATATCTTATACGCAAAAATCTTGTCAGAGGAATTTGTTTTTAAAAATTTCCATTTGGGGCAACTAGCTTGCAAGTGGTTAGAACACTGGCCTTGGAGTCAAGAGGACCTGAGTTCAAATTCCTATTGAGACACTTGACACTTACTAGTTCCGTTACCCTGGGCAAGCCATTTAACCCAAATTGCCTCCAAAAATTCCAAGAACTAAAACAACAACAACAAAAAAAAACCAACAAAAATGTTACCATTTGGCTACTTCCCTTCTTATGGTACAAATATGAATTTTGTATGTGCAGCACCTTTTTGGTTTCTTATAATCAATGTTATGTATTTTCTCTTTTGTAATTATCTCTATCTGTTATTTGGCTAAGAATACATCTCTTCTCATATTTGATGATTTCTTCAATGTGAAGGTAACATACACATTTATAATGTATTGTGGTATACTGTGTACATGTACCAAACCACCTTCCAGCTTAAACAATTGTGTTTTTTTTATTTTTTTTAAATCAAACAGGGAGTTCATTCTTAAATAATTTATGTTTTCCAATTTCTGAAACATTGGCCGATTGTGTTCCATTATTTCAACTTTTACCTAAATTTTGATAATTACTACTTTAAAGTATAAAATGATATCTGGAAGTTGCATTCCATGTATATCTATTCTTTTATTTTTGTCCCTATTTTGTTTTTCAAAATGAATTTTGATATTTTATTGATTTCTATAAAATATCCCTTTGATTATTTGGTCGATTGAGCATAAATTTTAAATTAATTGTTAGAGGTATCATTTTTATTGTGAGAACACAGCCATGAGCATTGAATATCCCCATTATGCCCTTCCTCTCACAATGTACATGCTTTCTTGTTTTCTTTAAGAAGTATTGTTTTAGCTCTAGTTTCTTCCACAATTTGTACAGTTTTAAATTTCCCTTTTTCAATCTTTCTGTTACATTTATACAAAGTTAAGAGGATTTTAAAATCCCCTGGCTTTACTATTGTCTATATTTTCTTGCAATTATTTTTCCTTTATGAATGTAGATGCTAAGATGTTGGTAGTATATAAGCTTAATGTTGATATATGTTTGTTTTCTTTGTTTCTTTTCAACATATTGAAATTTCATTAAATATCTTTCTATTTTGTGAATGTTTATCTTTGTTTTGTTTAACAGAATGATTATAAATTGCTTTTTTGTTTCACTTGCTATGGAATTAATTTTGTTTAGCCCTTCATATTTATTCCGTATATCTTTGTTTTAGTTGTATCTATTGTAAGCAGAAGACAGTTGGATTTTGATTTCTTATTCAAATTGTCATTCTTTTTTGTTTTATGGATTGAATATTCCATTCACATTTAAAATTATGAGAGAGTCAATTATATTCAGTTTGATTTGTCTCTATTATTTGTTTTAATTTTCCTGAGTTAGGATTTTTTTTACTCTTACTCTATAAAGACAATACTTCCTTTTTTCAATTATTTTAGGTTGTTCTATCTTAAAGTAATCCTAATTCCACTAACTCTTTTCCCCTGACCTTCAAGCTATTTTCCTCTTCCACCCCATTTGTTATTCACTTCCCTAATTTTAGCTTATTAAATCATTTTTCTTTCTACTTTTACTCCAATTATCTAGCCCTGCCCTTTTTCACTCAGCTAATAGTCAATTTAAAACCCTCCTTCTGTTTTTATTTAACTTTCTTTTATCAGTTTTGTTTGGTTAACTTTTGTGCCTTTTTTTCCCAAAACTTGATTTCTTTCCCTCCTTCCTTTTTATAGTCTCTATTCCCTGTCTATATTAGCCTTTGATTATTTGATACATGAATCTTATATTTATTTATTTCCTCCTGCTTAATGTAAATAAAACTTCTAGAACACCTATTTTGAATTGCTGCCTACCTCCCCCAAACCTTTTTTCTCTAGTGTCTTACTGTTACAAATAACAATTCCTGAAAATCATATAAAAGATAGAAATATTGCCCATGGTAGGAATTGTCCTGTCCTTCACTGTGTAATTCATTATTATGCTTTGTTCTTCCTACGAATTTTTTTTCTCCTCATTTGCCATAGAATCTCCTATTCTTTTTGGTGTTATTTCCTCCAGGAATTCTAATTCTCTTTCTCCTGAGGTGTAGTGTAAGTGTCTCCCTAAGCAATAAATTTCTATAAATTCATAAGCATTTTTAGGTCCCTGTATCACAATGTAAAATATTCTTAGCCAATTAAAGCATTGTTCAGTTCAATTCAATTCAGTAAAGATTTATTAAGTGCCTGTTATGTACCCAGCACTGTGCTTAGTGCTGAGGGATACAAAAAGAAGCAAAAAACAGTACCTGACCTCCAAGAATTCAAAATCTAATGTCAGAAATTATATTTTTGTGGTTGTTCAGTCATTTCATTCATGTCTGATGCTTTGTGACCCTATTTGGAGTTTTCTGGCAAAGATACTGTAGTGGATCTCCATTTCTTTATCCAGCTCATTTTACAAATGAGGAAACTGAGGCAAATAGGGTTAAGTGATTTGCCCAGGGTCATACAGATAGTAAGTGTCTGGACTGGGTTTGAATTTAGGTCTTCCAAACAAATACAAAGCAAGCTATATGAAGGGTAAGTGGGAAATAATTAAAAGAGGGAAAGTATTGAAATTAAGAGGGATTATAAAGGACTTCCTTTAGGAGGTGGGATCTTAGCTGCTGAGTAGGTGTCAGATGATCTTATCAGAAGGATTTTCCTATGCTTATTCAATCATAATTCTGTCTCTGACTACTTTGTAAAGTCTAAACAAATAGCCATTGGTGTTTTGGCTATCATCCCAAATTAATGCTTCTTAAAATCTGTTTTGAGCAAATATCTTAACGAGTGAGCTACCTGAAATCTGATCACATTTTCATTCATTCCAATCAGGGTCAACATTTTTAAATGACTCAGTGGTCCTTACTAGTTCTTATTTCCCCTTACCTATACATTGTTTATTATGTTTCCATATATAGTCAATCAACTATCTAATCTGTTTGTGCTCTGTAGAGTCAAGTGGTCACTGGTATTGATAAGTTGATTTTTCCATATAATGTTAAATGAAGCTCATTCATGATGTGACATAGTCTTCAAAAAGGCAAGCCACATTCAGAACTGAAAAATGTAGAAATAATAATGACAATAGCCATATCTACAAATAAACTGAATTGTATATGAAAATCCTGGAGTAATTAATGAATGTGTGCGATAATAACGATGATGATAATGATTGCGACCATAATAACAGCAAAAACAATAGCTAGCATGTATATAGTAAAACTTTAAGGTAGGCAAAGCACTTTGAATGTTATCTGATTTGATCATCACAAGTATTCTGTGAGGAAGCTAATAATTGTTTTTATAATTTAGCAGATAAGAAACTGTGTCACAAAGGGATTAAATGACTTCTCCAGGGTCACATAACTAGAAAGTGTCAGAGTCATTTAAACTCAAGGTTGATAATAATATCATCTATTTCAAATGTTTATAGTGAAGATGAAATGAACTAACATGTAAGGCATTTTGCAAATTTTAATGCATTATAAAAGTATTATTATTATTAGTTCCATTAGTATCACCTGAAGAAGAAAATCCATTTATTATGTGAGTATCATGGTTGTCATTACTATTCCTAATTCTGGGTGTGATTTCTAATACGAATATGCAAACATGTATGCACATACATGTGTATATGGAATAGACAGTGATTGATGTTTGTGAAGGGACTAGTATCTACATATATCATTCTCCAAGGCTAAATCTACCATTTACACTAGCACATGGAATGTTCATGTGTCTGGGGGAAACAAAATAAAGTTTTCAAAATTCTTGAGTAAATAAGATAGTTTGGGTTTATCTTGACAAGTAGTAGTAAATTGATTGAAAGTTGTTTTTTTTTTTTTTAACTACAATTGACTTCTGGGAGAGGTGCAGGATAACTCTTCAAAAGAGGAACATTCTTAATTCTAGCAGTGATTAGAGATGAGAGGCATGCATCCACGTTCCATGAATCCTGGCTTATTCATAGCATTAAGATCAAAAGGTTCTTGCCGTTAGAAACACAAGTTGTATGACATAAAAACAGCAGAGGTCAGATCTTGTTATTACTATCAATGAAAGATTACCAGATATTATTATAGCTTCTATTTAGCCTAATAGCATTTGTATAATACCACATGGTAAATATGAAATTTATAATTGATTTTACAACAACATGTTTAATATAAACTATTAAAGTATGGTACAGCATAAAAAGCACTAAACTTAGACTTGAGTTCAGATCCTGGTTCTGCCACTTACTTAAGGAACTCATTCAGTTTCTCTTAGCCTCAATTTACTTATCATAAAATGAGAGAGTTGACTCAGATAACCTGGAACATCTAACCTAGTTTTAAATCTATACTTACAAGATCTTTCAAATCATTTTAAAATATTGAGTACTAAATTGATTTAGAAAAATAAGTTCAGTCATTTATAACAGGATATTAAAGCACAACAATTTTCCATAAATCTGTCCTCTTGGGTGGTTAAGTATGATCTATGTCTCTTTTTGGGAAATTATATATATATATAATATATATATACATATAATATATATATATATAATATATGTGTGTGTGTGTTTGTGTGTGTGTATATACACACACACACGTACATACACACACATATATATATATATATATACACACACATACATATATGTATTATATATGTATGTTTGTGTATAACAAACTAAGGTTGTTGTGGTAGTCTCCCTGCAAATGTTGCATTGTATCTCACACTTTTTTGTGTGTTTTTACACCTCATTTCCATAACCTAGTATATTGCCTTAAACATGTAAATTAAACTGAATTAAACTGTATGTTGTTGTTGTTTTTCAGTTATTCAGTCATGTCCAACTATTTGTGATCCCCATGAATGACAGTACATCTGTCCTTTCTATCCCCCACTATATCCCCAAATCTATCCAAGCTCATGTTCATCGCTTCCATGACATGATGTATTCATCCCATCCTCTGCCATCTCTTTCCTTTTGCCTTCATTCTTTCCAAACATGAGGTTTTCTAATGAGTCATGTCTTCTCACTATGTGTCCAAATTATTTAAGTTACAACTTCAGTTCAGTTCACCTTCCAGTGAAGTTTGATTCATTTCTTTGTATTTACTGATTTTTATCTTCTTGCTATCCAAGGGACTGTCAAAAGTTTTCTCCAGTAATTTATTAGTATAGGATACACACCTGTACAAAATGTTTTCCTTATTCACTATGAGAAAAAAATATTAAACAAAATCAATTGATAAAGCCACCACATCTGACACTGTAGGCAATACAAAACAACCATAGTCTCTAGCCTCTGATAAGATGTGGGAGGTATATTTCATTATCTGTTCTTCAAGATTAAGAAAGGTCATTACAATTACTTAAATCTTTCTTCATTATAATATTTTCAATAAATATTATTGAATTGAATTATGGGATGTGGATACCAAATATCCTCCTATATTGAGTTGATCCCAACAAGTATTCAGCAAATATGTTTGGGATAAAAGATGACAGAATTTCATACGCCTAAAAAAAGCTTGCTACTTAATGAACTTATTCAGGTCTTTGTGAAAGAGGCAGTCAACTCAATAGGCTGTTCCCTGTCAATTATAATTAAAACCAGAACCTCTCTCTCTTTTTTTTAATTCTGCAAGGAGAAGAATAAGCAGGTTTAAAGATCAATGAGGAAGACACCTGTGACTGAGTTATTTGAAGACATTTTTCCTCAGCTTCTTCAAATAATAATAATTAAAAACAAATTTAAAAAATAAAACTATGAATACAATATAACCCTTGTAATATACAAACACACTGTTACTAGGGAGATTCCTCTGTCTGTGTTCTGGATGCTGGATCCTGACTACTTGAACCTCCAGCACATTTCTTTCCTCTCTGCTCAGCTGATTTTGAAATTGATGTCTTTTCTGGCAAACTTTGTGTACTCTTTTTATCTTTTCAGTGCTATCTGCTTCTAATGATAGATTCAGTTGCACAACTATGAAAAGCATTGTCAGGATAGATAAAATAAAAAGCTCACTGTTTTTGCATAGGCTTCAGAATGTTATTCAAATGAATCAGATATCCACTTTTTAGAAAATGATCAGGATTTGAAATTTTTCTCTATTTTCTTTTTTATATACAATCAAAATCATACAGTCTCTGTGTTTATTGCCTAAAGTTTCACGTGCAAGTAGGTCTTTCAAACTAGTGTCTTTTGATAATGAAGATGGAATACATATTCTTTAGCAGAAGCCTGATCCTCCAGCTGACAGCTCTCAATGATCAGTGATAATACAAGACTGAGAAAACTATATATGCAATCTGAAGATAGCATGTTGTCCATACTTAGCTATACATACTTAGCTATACATTTCTCCTCAATTACTTATTTCAACAGAGCTTACAGAGAAAAGGAAAATTGGCAAAATTTTATTTGACCTCTTGTCCCTCTCTAGCAAGGGAGCCCAGTGAAAGCATATTTGGCAAAACGATGCCCTCTAGAATATCATATTCTATTCCCTCTGATTTTTCTTTTAATGTAGAAGCTGCTAAACTTTGTGTTATCCTGACTCTGGTTCCTCCATACTTGAATTATTTCTTTTTGGCTTCTTGCAGAATTTTGTCCTTGATCTGCTAGGTATGGAATTTGGCTAAAATATTCCTGGGAGTTTTTGGCCTGGGATCTCTTTCAGGAGGTGGTCAGTGGATTCTTTCAATTTTATTTCCCCTCTGATTCCACAATATCAGGGCAGTTTTCCATGATAACTTATTGTATGATGATGTCTAGGCTCTTTTTTCTCACCATGACTTTCAGGTAGTCCAACAATTTTTAAATTATATCTACTAAATCTATTTTATAGGTAAATTGTTTTTCCAATGAGATATTTCACATTTCCTTCTATTTTTTTTTCATTTTGTTTGATTGTTTCTTGATGTCTCATAAAGTCATTGGCTTCCATTTCCCCAATGGTAACTTTTAAGGAATTACTTTCTTCAGTGAGCTTGTTCATCTCCTTTTCCACTTGGCTACTTTTTAAAGAGTTCTCTCCAGTGAATTTTTTTATATCTTTTTTTTTTCATTTGGCCAATTCTGCTTTTCAAGGCATTCTTCTCATCACTGGATATTTCTTCCTCTTTTACCATTTGGCCTATTTTGTTTTTTAAGGTGTTACTATCTTTGGTATTTGTGTGTGTGTGTCTCCTTTATCAAGCTCTTGACATTTTTTTTTCATTATTTTCTTGCATCACTTGATTTTTCTTCCCTTTTTTTCCTCTCCCTCTCTTATTGGATTTTTAAAATCCTTTTTAAACTCATCCATGGCCTGAGACCAATTCATATTTTTCCCTGAGGCTTTGAATGTAGGAGCTTTGACTTTGTTAACTTCTTCTGAATTTGTGTTTTGATCTTTCTTGTCACCATAATAACTTTGTGTAGTCAAAGTTGATTTTGTCTTTGTTATCTTCTGACTGTGTGTTCTGATCTTTCTTGTCACCATAGTAACTTTCTGCAGCCAGCATGTTTTTTTTTTCTGTTGTTTGTTCATTTTGCAGCCTATTTCTTGACTTTTAACTCTTTGCTAAAGTGGGGCCCTGCTTCCCAAGTGGAGAGGTCACTGTCCCAAGCCTCAGGTTTTTTTTTTTTTTGCAGCTGTTTCCAGAGGTAATTCTGGGGACATGTAAGTTTTTGGGTTTTCCAAGATTGTATGATGTAGGAAGAGGTGTGTTTACTAGTCTCTTGTACTGTGCACTGGTTTGTGAATGACCGCAAGCACTCTCTTCAACCCTGGAACTGTGACCAGGACTCCTATTCTACTTCAGCCTGAAGTTCTGCTCTGTTAGTGTTCCTCCTTGTACTGGGACTATGACTCAAGACTGCAACCAGATCCAAGAATAGTCAATGAAACACAGTCCTGCTCCTGGTGCCAGCAAAGAGATCCCTGTAAATCTCCTTTTGATTTGTTATCTAATCCCTTTACTGTCTGTGGGCTGAGAGGTCCAGAAATCACCACTGCCATCAATGATTAAGTCATCCTCAGGCCTACTCCTGCTTTGCTGGGGCCTGGTTTGCACTGGCACAGCCTGTGATGAACTGTACTCTCTCACCCTGGTGCAATGGACCTTTCCTACTGAAATTCTAAGTTGAATTTGACTAGAATATTGTTTCACTCCATCTTTTAGTGGATTCTGCCACTCCAAAATTTCTTTTGATTCATTATTTAAAGTTATTTGGAGAGGTTTGGGGGAGAGCTCTGGTGAGTCCCTGCCTTTATTCAGTCATGTTGGCTCCACCTCTCTCCTTTCTTGACTATTCTTAAATTGTTATCTGACAATACACCTGATCCAGTACTTATTTTTTTTCCTTACAATTCAGATCATTTTCACAAACACATATTAAGTATTTGCTGAGGCATCTGTCTGTCATAGCAGATCAAGCACTGGGCCTGGACTCAAGAAGACCTGAGTTCAAATCCAGACTCAGACAGTTAATATACATGTGACCAGGGACAAGTCAATTAAACCCTTTTTGTCTCAGTTTCCTCAAATGCAAAATGAGTATAAAAGCACCTGTCTCACATGGTTGTTGTGAGGATCAAATGACATAATATTTGTAAAGCACAGTGCCTAAGGCACAGTAGGCCCTCTATAAATACTTCCTCCCACTCTTCTCCTATTTTGGGCCAATATCTCACCAGAAAAAAAGTCCCTGTGCTTGAGGAGCTTAAGTTGTTTTTCAAATTTTTTTATATTATTCTTGAAAAATAATTACCTCAACCCTGAATTTTCATTTGCCAACACCACAGCAGTTAGTAAGTGGATCTATTACTTCCTCAACTGTTCATTTCATTGCAATTACTGAGTTAACATCAGGGTACATCATATTCTTTAATAATTGGTTAATAGAAGAAGTCTGAATTTTCCCATATTATGAATAATGTGTAAAAAATCTAAGAAATAATCTTCAGTGGTTGCTACCTTTGTCAAAATAATCATTTATTAAATATTCATTAAACAACATTTTGAAAAACTGCTTCTTCCAAGGAGAGGGAAAAGCACCACTAGGGTTAGGCAACTGAATGGGTAAACTGAACCATCTAGAAGCATGAAAAGACAAATGAAAATGAAACAAGCAAGAGGACATATTTCTCACAGATCTCAAGTGACATGTTAAAGATATAAGTAGGCAAAAGAGGCAAGAAGTGAGAGAAAAAACAAAATCTGGGGTTTTGGAATGCCTGTTCATAATGTGTTACCTCATCCATTAATGCCTTAGTAGCACAAGAAACTGTGTAACAATTTGAAGATTGACTCATTTGTTCAATCCTCCTCCAGGAGTGAGTGGCAGGCCTGGAATCTTCAACCAAAAGGACATTATTCCTAGAAAGCTCTCTTTCTCATATTCATGTAAAAATATGTAAACTGGATCTCTCTAGAGCCTGCAAATAGGAATCATTTTCTTTCCCTTGGAAAGCAAAAATTCCAGTCTTGTTTGTCTTCTAACAACTTGATATCTGATTTCTTTGCATAACATTCAGAAGCCTATGCAAATTAAATGAGAGCTTTTAGTTCAGTATCAAGATATCAATCCTGCAAAAGCTTTTCAGAACTGTGCAACTGAATCCATTATTAGAAGCAGATAGCACTAAAAGGATTGGTATAGTAAAGTAAGTTGGTCAAAAAAGGCAACGACTCCAAGAACATCAGGGATAGGGAATAAGAAGCAGGTGCCATAGATTTAAGATACCTTAAGAGTCCAGAGTACAAGAGGCCACAGAGGAAAACTGGCACAAGATGGCATTGTCAGTGCGTTCTCACAATAGAGCAGATGTTGTTTTTCCTCTGTACTATTTTTTTTTTATTTCTTACTGCCTTCTGAGTAAGGGTAGCCATAGATCCTTAAAAGCTGAACATGTCCATACAGAAGAATGTCAGAATGTCACAGTCACGCAAGTAAATCCTGCCTCTAATGGGGAGAGTGACATAACGCTAGCATTCTCACACACAAGACATTATGAGTAATGACTACCATCAGTAATGGCCTATCTTGTGTGTGTGTGTGGTTATTACAGATATTAGAGAGCTGATTGACAAGTGATAATGAGCATAGCAATAGGTTAGGTTATTTGTGGCTCCTGTGCAAGGCTTTCTCTCTATTAAGTGGACCAGCAAACAGCAGCTCACAAACGAGTAATAGCTATTGATTCTTTCCACAAACAGTATCATAGTGTGCTAGTTGGGAACCGCCCACTGCTCTTTATAATAGTAGATCTATAATCCTTTAGGCTTGTCAAAGAGATAGATAAGATAGAAAAGAAAAGGGAGAGGGAGGTGACTAAGACCAACAAAAATAAAAGCCGAATTCCAGAAAATAAGACAGTGAGTGCTGATCAATGGTGATGACTATCTGTAACTGCTATTTCAAGCAGCAAGTCAAGGTATTTGGTTGTTAGGATTCTATGGGGTATGGATCAGTATTTTTAGGATCAGAGATTTATAAATGGAAGGAATCTTACACAATTTAGTCCAACTTCCTCGTTAGATAGATAAGAAGTAAACAAATTGCTCAAGATTACAAATAGTGTCAGAGGCAGAATTTGGTGGTTTAACTCCATTGCCAATTTTCTTTCTACTGTATTGTAGTGCCTCAGATGTATCACATTTTCTCGTGCTGTTTATATGTCACATCCAAAGAAAGTGAGGTTGTTGTCACATAGTTGGCATGAGACCATGTCCAAGTAAACCCAAATATGGCAAAGGAAAAAAATAAGAAAATATTTTAAAACACAGCATTGCCTTCAGTGACAATTCCATGCCAGATCACTCAAGATATTCCATTGCAACAATGGAATCTGAAGGAGTAGAAAAATATGCACACATTGATGTGTTGATGCTTTCTCAGTTAAAAGATTCTGTGTGCAAGGCAAGGATGGAAGGAAAAGTTAAATGTCCTTTTCTTTAAGATTTCCTGCACATGGAGAGATTTAAAAGGAGATGTAGTTGCAGCTAAAAAACATGACAATACCTTGGATCTTAGGTCTTCCTGATGAAAGAAAAGAACATGGTCAACACAAGAAGTAGACAATGAAAACAATTTCTCCATATTATGTGCTTATCATTGAACAGCAATTACTTTCCATTAGGCTGTTGATTGAAAGGCATTGGTCTTTTTAAAAATGGTTTATTTATACTTTTTCATCATCTTAATTTTCAAATATATGATTCCTCCATCCCCTTCCCAGTGAGTAATGCCTTAAAAAAGAAAATGAAATTAAAATAAATAACTTGAACAAAATTAACAAAGAAATCAATGGAGTCTGACAATATATGCTACACTTTACACCAACAGGACAGCACCTTTGTGAACAACGAAGGAAGATAAATTTTCATCATCTCTCTTCGGGGCTAAAGTTAATTGTTGTATTTAAAAAAATATTCAGATTCATTTTTTATTGGTGTTACTGTTTGTCTTGATTTTTATTTTGTTGTATGCATTGAATATCTATCTATCTATATATATATATTATTTTTTCCTGTTTATACTTCACTCTGCATCATTTCATAATTCTTCACATTCAATATTTCTTAAAGTTGAATAATAGTGTTATTATTGATAAGAGCTCACATTATTGGAAATCCAAAAGATTACAAAACATTTTCTGTGAAGTGTGTAGTACAAATATTGTATCCATTTTAAAGATGAAACTGAAGATTACAGAAGTTAAGTGACATGCCTAAGATCATATATTTAGCATTAGAGCAAATATTTTATCTTAGATCTCCTGACTGTAAGTACTATACTCTTCCCATTATAATCTAGGTTTTTCATTAGACAATTGTTAGATGCAAGCAATGGAAATTTTAAAAGGAGTATAGATAGTAAGGGAAGACTAGTACCTCTGGTGTGAGGGTGCCCAAGCCATTTTTCAGGACTGCTTTCTAGCTTTGGTGTCCAACTGGTCACACAACTCTCACCTGTGGCTCTAAGAAGCATTAGCATGTAAAGAGGCCACACCCCATTAAATCATTTTAGAAAACAGACTAAACCAGGCTGAGGATAACTGATGGCCTCAAACTCATCAGTGAGTTAGGAAGGTATCTACTGCAAGCACGTTAAAACTTCCCCCAGTGGAATGGATAGATGAGAACAAGTTGTTCCAATGATCATGAAGGTGACTGAAGCAGGTTCTATGAAGCACTTAGAGCTTGGAAAGACATTGAACATGCATAGCTATCCTCTGCATCCTAAGCCATCACCAGTTGTCTTGACTTTTTTCTTGCCACTAGACTTCAATAACTCTGTAAGAGAGATTAAGACAAGCAACTTACAATTCTGCCCCACAAATTCAATTTATACATTAGTCAAAAGAAATCATGCATGCAATTTTACATTTTTACCTCCCTCAAAGTCCTGTGGCGATGGGCAAGTGATGAAGCAACAGGAGCAGATATGCCAGGAACTGTAGTCACAGCCCTGCACACAGGTGGCCCATGCCATATGGTCATCTTCTCACTGGAATAAAGCAGCAGTGAGATTCAGTACCCCCCTGGGTAGCTAAAGAGCTTTTTTTTTAAAGGAATGCCTTCACCTCCTGTAATTAGGAATGGGCTAGAAAAGGTGTCCTAAAATTGTCTGCTTCATCCAACTCTGGCCTGCTTACTATAGTAGGTGTGGATCTCACCCTGTTGTCTAAACACAAAAAATGTACAAAACTTTAGTGAAGATGATTCTACTCACCATTGGTACATGGAACTTGCACACACTTATGGACAACAAGATATTCAGTATGCCTGAAAGAAGAATAGTTCTTGTTGCAAGAGAACTCAGCAGGTATGTCCTATGAATAGCAGCCCTGAGTGAAACAAGGCAGCAAATGAAGGCCAGCTTACTGAAGTTGGAACTAGAGATATGTTTTTCTGGAGTGACCACAATAATGGGGGATGCTGTGAAGATTCTTGTTGCAAGAGAACTCAGCAGGTATGTCCTATGAATAGCAGCCCTGAGTGAAACAAGGCAGCAAATGAAGGCCAGCTTACTGAAGTTGGAACTAGAGATATGTTTTTCTGGAGTGACCACAATAATGGGGGATGCTGTGAAGATGGCATAGGTTTTGAAATAAAAACTAATCTAGTCAATGTGTATGCTCCCAAAAAGAGTGAATGACAGGCTCATGAAAGTTTGATTGCCACTTGTAGGAAATTGTCATATCACAGTCATCAGTGTATATGCTCCCACTATGATGAACCCTGATAAGATAAAAGAAAAATGTTATGAAGACTTAGAGATCCTCATCATCAATAAGCTAAAAGAAAATAGGCTTATAATTCTGGGTGACCTTAATGCCAGAGTAGACACAAATGACTATCAGAAATGGCAAGATGTCCTTAGGAGGAATGGAGCTGGAAACAGCAACAGCAACAATCACTTAGTAGTAAAGAGTTATGCATCCCATGTCCTCATCACCAACACTCTCTTCCATTTACTTAAATAAAATAAAACTTCATGGAGACACTCTCTCAGCAAACATTGTCATTTAATAGACTATGCCATTGTAAGGAGAAGAGATATATGGTATGTCACATTAATGAAAGCGATGTGTGGCACAGAGTGCTGGACTGAACATAGACATCCTGTCCAACCTAAATATTTTCATTCAATAAGAGTGGCAGCCCCAAGACAAGACAACTACGGGAAGACTTAATGTCAACAAATTAGAGTATTTCTCCTTGTAGGGACAGTTTGTTGGTAACTTACAGGGAAAGCTAAGCCAACACACAGTTGGCGACAATGCAGCAGAAAATGAGTGGGTAGTTTTCAGAGATTTGGTGTACAGCACCACATTTATTCATCTGGGCGAGAATACTCACAAAAAATCATGACAGCTTTGACAAAAATGATGGGACAATTTGGAAGCTGCTAAGTGAAAAACAGGAATTCCACATGGTTTACCATCATGATAGTTTGTCTGTCTCTAAGAAGCAGCATTTAATTCCATTAAAAGTAAAGCTCAAGAGAAGCTTAGAGAAATTCAGAATTCCTCACTCATCAACAAGGGACATAGGGGCAGCTAGGTGGTACTGTAGACAGAGCACCTGCTCTGGAGTCAAGAGAGCTTGAATTTAAATCCAGGTACAGATACATTACCTGTGTGACCTTGGCAAGTCATTTAAACCTGATCGTTACCAAAAAAGAAAGAAAATAAAAAGAAAAAAAAAGTGGCCTATGAAATTCAGTTTGACGCTGATAGCAACAATCCAAAGTACTTTTGTGATGTCCTGAAGGGTATTTATGGGCCAAAGATCTACATAGAAGCTCTCAGCTACTCAGTGCTAATGGAACCACGTTGATTAGTAATAAGGACATGATTCTGGAGAGATGGGATGAACATTTCTGTAATGTTCTCGACACTCCATCATCAACCAATGCCAAAGCAAGTGATCATATAACTCAGGTTGAAGTCAATCCCTCTCTTGCCAAATTTCCAGCAGAAGAAGACACTTTGAATGTAATTAGGCTCCTCTCATGTACCAAAGCACCTGGTGCTGATTCTATTCCAGCTGACATTTCCAGGGCAAGGGGTCCACTGCTCATACAAAAGCTGACTGAAATCTTCTGGGTTGTATGGAAAGAGGAAGTAATCCCCCAGGAGTTCAAGACTGCTTCCACTGTCTATTTCTATACAGGAAACAGAAATAGATTGTCCTGTAAAAATCACAGGATGTATCTCTCTTAATCATGGCTGGCAACTGAAAGATGGTCATCTACTTCAGATATATTGTGACCTCAGAAAGGGTCAAGGAACAGATATGGCGTTTACTGTTCAACAACTCCAGGAGAAATGCCAGGAGCAGAACAGAGTTCTTTACACAACATTCATTGATCTGACCAAAATCTTTGATACTGTCAGTCATGAGGGCTTGTGAAATAACACGGAATGAAAATTGGTTGCCCAGAAATTTCATTAGTATTGTATGCCAGTTGCATGATGGTATGCTTGCACAGATTCTGGATAATAGATGATGTTCTCACGTTTTTTCAGTCATCAATGGAGTGAAGTAGGATTGTGTGCTTGCTCCTATGCTTTTTAACGTGATGTTTTCAGTGATGTTATCAGATGCCTTCAATGAGAATGAACACAATCTAAAGGTCAGCTATGACACTGACAATAAATTATTTAATTTGAAAAGGTTGCAAGTCAAGAATAAAGTGGAAAGAAAGTTGGTGTGCCACTTTTTGTTTGTAGGTGATTGTGCACTCAATGCCACTTCTGAGGCTGAGACACAACAGACTATCAATCTATTCTCTTCTATTTGTAATGATTTTGGCCTGACAAGTAAAACCAAGAAAACATAGGGTTCTACAACAGCCAGCACAGCACCATCCATCTATGGAAACATTGGTTAGAAGAAATAGAGAAATTTTGAGTGCTGTGGATAAGTTCACTTACCTTTGTGGATACTTTCCAAGAATGTACACATAGTCGATGAGGTTGACACATACATTGCCAGAGCTAGCTTAGTGTTTAGGAAGCTCCAAAGGAAAGTGTGGGAGAGAAAAGGTATTTGGCTTACTACACAACTGAAGTTTTACAGAGTCATCGTGCTGATCTCATTGTTGTATACCTGTGAAACTACCATGCCAGGAAACTGAATTACTTTCATTTGAATTATCTTATGAAGATTCTGAAGATCATCTGGCAAGATAAAGTACTGAACAATGAGGTCCTTTCTCTAGCTGAACTGCCAAGCATTCAAACTCTCTTTCAGAGAGCACAACTCAGTTGGGCTGACGACATTTTTCTAATGCCAAACACACATTCTCATAAAAGTCTATTTTATGGAGGACTCAAAAAAAGCAAGCACTCACACAGATGTCAGAAGAAGAAATACAAGGACACTCTCAAGGTCTCTCTGAAGAACTTTGGAATTGATTTTGAAATACGGGAGATACTTGCTTACAACTACCCGGCATGGTGTGCCTTATCAAAGAAGGCACTGTACTCTATTAGCAAAGCAGAATTGAAATAGCTAAAAAGATGCACGAGTTGTACAAATTTAGAGATATCTCCACTCCAAATGTACACATGGACTATTTGTGCCTGACCTATGATAGAGCCTTCCAAGCTTGTATTGGTTTGATCACCCACAGTCAAATATAATGTACCTTGACCCCAACAGAGTGATGTCATTTTGGTCCTCTCAGAGCATGAAGGGCAACTAACAACCAGTCAATATTTATATCTATATATGTCTTACATATATATTGATATAGACATATATTGTTCATGAAAGTAGTTACATTTTTATACATATATGAGCATAATGACATATATATACATACCGTATATAAAATATCCATACTTTTTCTACATAACAGTATATAGAGAACATAATGCAACAAGAGATTAGTATTAAATGAAATAAAAAGGTGAGGGAAGTAAATGAATAACAAAAGTTACTTTACCTTTTTGGAAGCACTAGTGGTGACCTAAAAATGCAGAATCAGATTTAAACACAATTCTTCCCCAATACAGAAAAAATCAAACCATACCCTTGGGTAGGAAGACTACTTTAAGGCCTATTTTCATCTTCCTAAATTCAATTTAAAAAAAAAAAAAGAAAGTCCTTTTTCATTCATCATTCCCAAGACTAGCTATGACTCGACCTACTGGCCTTTTTATGCTCTTCTTTCAGAAAAGGAGTTTGAGTCAACTTTACTCACTTTCATAAACTTTGAATTGTCATGACCTCACCCCCCCTTTATGGAATGGAATAAGAGAACATTCAGACAGATGAAATGTAATTGCCTCCCTCATATATGGCAAAAAAATACTTCTTGCAGAGGGACCTACAGGAAAAAATGGATAAAACTTAGCCTAGCATAACTTAAAGATCCAAGTTTCTATGATGGAATAAGACAAAATACTAACTCAAATTCACCTTGGAAATAAAATGCAAAAATGAACAAACTCTCTTCTCTATCCTTAAAGGTCACATCTCTATTACATAAGAAAATAATGCTATGTGCTGGCTGTATTTGAAATGCCCTATCAGTTGATGCCCATTTCCAGGATATATCACAGGACAATAATTTGCCTAATTTACTTTGTACCTGGAGTGTTTGCCACATTGACCCTTGAATGAAGATACCATTCAATAAGGTACTTTTTTCATAAACAAAGATGACACAGTTTACATTATCAGTTGCGGTGGGTCTAGTTGCTTTTCTCTTAGTATAGATGGGTTTGTGGTAATCTACCCACTCCTGTGGTGTCAAACTCGAAAAGAAATGGATACCTGCGGATTGCATATTGACTTAGAAAATTGTAAATTAACATTTCTGTGTCATGTAATTAAAATAACCTATTTTGTATTGCATTTCTATTTATTTTATGTTATCTATTTTGTTAAACATTTCCCACTTGCATTTTAATCTGGTTCCTGGTTACACTTGGGAAATATTCTGGCTGCTTGCATCCCTAGGGCAGCAAGTTTGATGCTTCTGACCTACATTATCCTACCTTGATTATTTTGGACTAACAATGCTTATATGTGAATCATCTCAACTGTGCTTATGCTTATAATCAATGGACATGTAACAGAATAAGCTGTTTTACATGAATATAATGCCCCTAAGCTGGGTCTCCTTTTGGATCATATTAAAATAAAGTGAACTAATAAGCCACAAAATTACCTCCTTTAGGAAGGGATTCTTGCTTTTCCATCTGCTTTGGCAGCTATGTGGTACAGTGCTGGGCCTAGAATCAGGAAGATCTGAATTCAAACCAGGATCACCTGTGTGCTAGCCATGTGCACCTGTGAAAATGATGTAACTTCTTTCTGCCTCAGTTTCCTGAACTATAAAATGAGGACTATATTAGTATCTAATTCTCAGGGTTATTATAAGGATCAAATGGCACAATGCCTGGCACATAGTAGGAGCTTAAAATTTTGGTTTTGTTTGCTCTTTTCTTTTGAACTTAACTTTAAAAAAAATAAATTCACTTTTTCTAACCCAGCCTAAGGGGGGAAAGGGATATCAGGAAATTAGTATATAAAAATTATTGTTTGGAATTCTATATAATCAATATGTACTTAGATGTATAAATGTGATATCCCTTCAGGAGATTATAGGTTCTTTGAAATCACTGAAACTATTTTCTGTTTTTGAACTCCAAGGAGATAAGACTGTGTACTTCACATTGCTGCTGTTGTTTAGCTGTCTCACTTGTGTCCAACTCTTTGTAACCCACTTTGGGGTTTTCTTGGCAAAGACACTAGAAGGTTTGCCATTTCCTTCTCCAGCTCATTTTACAAGTGAGGAAATTGAGGCAAACAGGGTTAAGTGACTTGCCCAGGGTTGCACAGGTAATAAGTGTTTGAGGCTAAATTTGAATTCAGGTTTTTCTAACTCCGGGAATGTTGCTCCACCCATTGTACCACCTGGTCACCTCTATACTTAACATAATAGTTATTTGATGAATATTTGTGTAATTGAATCAAAAGAACAAATGGCACAATGACAGAAAGAAGGAAGGAAGGAAGGAAGGAGGGAAGGAAAGAAGGAAGGAAGGAACAAAGGAAGGAAAGAAATGGAATTTTGTTAAAAACTTAACACATGCTGTTTTCCATGCTTAGCCATATGATTACAAATTTAAAGAAAAAAGAAAAAACAGTCCATATATTTTAGGAGCTTGCATACTAATGAGGGAAAAAGATAACTCATGAAGGTACGTGGCTATACCTGGGGGTATGCTTATGAAGTTCTTTTGTCAGGAATAAGGGTAGGTTGGAAATGATTGCAAGCCTAAGCTCTCTACAAAATGGAGGCCTTAGGAGGAAATCACCAATATCAAAAGTGGATGGCAGTTAAAGCAGGATATTCCAGGTTAAGTTGCCGAAAGTGATATAATACTCAAGAGTGAGAAGGTCCCACACAGAGCTGGCTGTTGCAGCATGAGACATCTACAGAAGCATGGATTCAAAGACTGGAAATTAGGATTAGGGCTGAGAGGGAAAAAAAAAAAAAACAAAAGGAGATCACAAGAGACAAAATTAGTAATTTTGTATATGTGCATAAAAAGCCCTCATAAATTACTGAAATCAAACTCATTATAACGAGAAACTGTCATGTGGGAAAACATTTTTGCATCAAATATCTCTGATAGTCTGTTATACAAACATAAAAGATTAAGTGGCATGCTTGAACATAAAAGATTAAAACTATACAGAGTCAAATGATGAGCAATTTTCAAAAAATAACATGAAAGGCATCAAAAACGATGTTAAGAAAAACTTCAAAACACTCAGACATCTAAATTAAAACAACTATGAGGTTTAATCTCATACTCATCATATTAGCAAAAATGATAAAAGATGTAAATAGACAATGTTGCAGAGCCTGTGAGATAAGATATATGGTAATACACTGTTGCTGGAACTGTGAAATGGTCTTAATGTCTTTTGAAAGTATTTCAGATTTATGAAAGAAAAGGTACAGAAATATTCTTGCGATTGAAATCACTGTATCTAATACTAGACATGTAACCCCCAGGAAATCAATGACAAAAGAAATAATTGATAGTAACACTTTCTGTAGTAGTAAATCAGTGACGTGAAACAATGTGATTGAATATTGGTTGGAAGTAGCTGACTTTACGGTACATAGATATAGTTAAATATTATTGTGCTTTTTCAGTCAAGTTAAGTCAACAAGCATTTTTTTAATGATTAATACATTTTATTGATTCCAGGTTCAAAAAAAGAGCAACATTTGGTCAGTTAAAGGTGAACTGCAACTTGTTTTAGAAACAAACAAAAAAGAACAAAAAACCACGCAGGACTTCCATGTTTCAGATACAAGAGTTGAGGAGCGGACAGAAATTCCTTGAAATGTGATCATCTTCAAAAGTTTTTTTTTGTTTTGTTTTTAAGAACTAGTACTATTTACACAATGTGTAGAAAGAAGGCAAGAATGGAGGATTCTCACTTACAGAGAGCAACTAACAGCCTTTCCCTTGAAATTAATGGAATTAGTCACATTAGAGGTAAATAGGAATAATCAACCTTCCCTGTCTCTACCCTTTTCAGTTACATTAAATTTAATTTATCTAGCCACCCTTGTCACATACATTACTCACCACCCTTCCAAACATGGGGACTGTTATTCGGTCAGATTATACAGGATGTTAAGGTTAAAAACCCAAACATACCCTGTTTTGAGGTACAAAACAGATTGGAAGCACAGGGAGAATCACTGTCCTACCCATGTGGCAAGTTTAGAGGTCTGTAAATGAGAACTAAAGCCTTAAGTGAAGGGCTTTTCAATTACATTCACATTCCTGGATGAAAGGTAACTGTCCCCAAGTGATTCTGTAGAATTAATAATTGGCCTAGCTCTTTTGCCATACAACCTACACCTTAGGAAATTTATTTTTTTTTATCCTTCCTCCCCTAACATACTCTCCGAATGAACTACTTTTTTATAATACTCCTACTTGAATGGGGTAAAAAAGTGGTCCACTGAAACAATCTCCCCCCAATACTTATATCCCTTTAAGTTCCTTACCAACTCCTCTTTCTTCTCTGATCCATTTAAAAGCTCAGATTCTTGCTCTGAAGTTGGGCAACAATGGTGAGGTCTTCCCTGACCACAGTCAAATGGTACTTATGTAGTCTTGGGCAAGTTAATTAGTTCCTCTATGCCTCATTTTTTTTCACATGTCTCTGAGGAAGGCTGTCAGGATGCTGGCAAATGCCACATCTGGAAACTGAAAAGCATCCATGGTAGAATGGATCCCTTTGCTTACTGTAGTGCTACACTACTGCAAAGTAATGTTGTTATCATGTGAATCAAAGATTGCCTATGATGTCATGCTTCACATGGTGCTTAGGAAAGGGTTAAACTCCTTATGGTAGGAGTAGGTCATTTACAGGATGGATCAGCCTGCCTTTGATTCTCTGGATAAGTAGATAGTAATCAATGTGGAACTCAGTTACTGAGTCTAGCTTTTCTTTCCTCTTGTCTATGATTACATCAGGCATTTCTCACTGTCTCAATGACTGAGAGAAGCCATACCTTTTTTTTCACCATTTTATTAACTAATATTTTTTTACTTTTCAACATGCATTTTCACAAGATGTTGAGTTCCAAATTTTGTCCCCATCTCTCCCCTCTCCCACTGTAGGACAGCATGCATTCTAATTACCCCTTCCCCCAATTTGCCTCCCTTCTATCACCCCCCATCTTTTATCCCCTTCCCTTCTATTTTCCTATAGGGAAAGATAGATACTCCATTGCCATAAATCTTATTTCCCAGTTGCATGTAAAACAATTTTTGACATTTGTTTTTAAAATTTTGAGTCCAACATTCTCCTCCTTCCTCCCTCCCCACCTACTCTGATTGAGAAGGCAAGCAATTCTATATAGGTTATATAGGTATAGTTATGCAAAACACTTCCATAACAGTCATGTTGTAAAAGACTAAATATTATTTCCCTCCATCCTATCCCACTTCCCATTTATTCTATTCTCTCTTTTCACCCTGTCCCTCCTCAAAAGTGTTGCTTGGGGAGGCAGAGCCAAGATGCTTGAGTAAAAGGAGGGATTTTCTTGAGCTCTCACCCAAATGCCTCTATGTTAATGTAAAAATGACTCTAAAAAAATTCTACAGCTACATAACCCACAAGATAACACAGTGAAAAGGGCCTCTGGCCCAAGACAGCCTGGAAGGTCAATGTAAATTTCTGTCGCACAGGGCTAGGAACAGTGTGCAGCCCAGCATGTGTCAGGCCAGCACAAACTGGACCAGAGCAGACCAGGTAGAGCAGACCTCAGGGCACTGAATCCCTGGCAACTATGGCAGTTTCCAGACTTCTCAACCCACAAATGCCAAAGACAATTTAGCGGGTCAGTGGGAAAACTCTGTTGGACCTGGGTGAGAGAAGAGCACAGTGTGACCCCAGTTCTGGGTCAGCAGACATAGCTACAGTAGCTGCAGCAGCAGTGGCTGCTTCTGTACCTCCAGGCCCACAGATGGTAGATGGAAAGATGACATTTATATATAGACAGAGGGCACACGGTGAGTTGAATATGAAATGATGATATCTAAAAACTAAAATCAATGGGTGAGAGAAGAATGTATTGGGAGAAGGAGAAAGGAAGAGATAAAATGGGGTAAATTATGTCACATAAAGAGGAGAGAAAAAGCTGTTCCAGTGGAAGGGAAGAGGAGGGAGGTGACAGGGAATGAGTGAACCTTACTCTCATAGGATTTGCCTTAAGGAGGGAATAATATACACACTCAATTTGGTATCTTACCCTACAGGAAAGTAGGGGAGAAGGGGATAAAGGGTGGGATGATAGAAGGGAGGACAGATTGGAGGATAGGTAGTCAGAAGCAATCACTTTTGAAAAGGGAGGAGGTCAAAGGAGAAAATTGTATAAATAGGGGACAGAATAGGTTGGAGGGAAATATAGTCAGTCTTTCACAGACTATTATGGAAGTGTTTTTCATAATGATACATGTATAACTTGTATTAAAATGCTCACCTTCTCCAAGGAGGGGGAGGGGATTGGGAGGAAAGAAGGGAGAGAATTTTGAACTCAAAGTTTGAAAAACAAATGTTAAAAGTTGTTTTTAGATGCAACTGGGAAATAAGATATGCAGGCAAAGGGGTACAGAGATCCATCTTGCCCTACAAGAAAGTAAGGGGAAAGGGGATGGGGGTGGGGGACTGTGGTGACAGAAAGGAGGGAAGACTGAGGAAAGAGACAATCAGAATATGTGCCATCTTGGAGTTGGGGGGAGAGATGGGGAGAAAATTTGTGACTCAAAATTTTGTGGAAGTAAATGTTGAAAACTAAAATAATTAATTTAATCTTTAAAAAAAGAAAAAAAAAAGAAAAATGATGGCCAGGCTCTTTTTTTGATCATGGCTTTCAGATAGTCTAATAATTTTAAAATTCTCTCTCTTGAATCTATCTTCCAGGCCAGTTGTTTTTCCAATGAGATATTTCACCTTGTCTTTTTTTTACGCTCTTTTGGTTTTATTTCATAATTTCTTGATTTCTCATAGAGTCATTAGATTCCATTTGCTCCATTAAAATTTTTAAGAAATTATTTTCTTCAGTGAACTTTTGGACCTCCTTTTCCTTTTGGCCAATTCTACTTTTTAATACATTCTTCTCCTTATTGCCTCTTTGGACCTCTTTTGCAATTTGGGTTAATCTATTTTTAAGCTGTTATTTTCTACAGCATTTTTGAAGTCTCCTTTAGCAAACTTTTTTTTGAGGATTTTCTTGTATCGCTCTCATCTCTCTTTCCAGCTTTACCTCTACTTGCTTGACTTTCAAAATCTTTTTTTTTTGAGTTCTTCCATGACCTGTGACCAATTCATGTTTTTCTTAGAGGCTTTTGATGTAGGAGCTTTGAATTTGTTGTCTTCTTCTGGTTGTATGTTTTGATCTTCCTTGTCACCAAAGTAAGATTCTATAGTCTGAATTCTTTATGTTGTTTGCTCATTTTCACAGCCAATTACTTGATAATTTCCATGACCATCTCATGAATCACTAATTTTCCAACATCCATTTTCTTTTTGGTTCTCTGGTCCAACTCTGACCTGAAAACTACCATGGCCCTCAGCATATCACCTGTAGCCAAACAGCAAGCAGGGAAACTTATAAACATCTCGGGAGCCTCCATGCCCTTGCAGACCCTGCCATCCCCAGCAACATGATGTAGATGCCCTGGGGTGAGTTCTTCTTTGCCTCCAGCCAAAGCCACAGTTAGCTGAGTGCCATTGTCCCTCACGTAACATGCATTTTAAGTGTTTTTGCTGGTCATATGCAGGGGAAGCAAATACAGGCAAAAGGAAAGACAGTCTCTGTCCTGAAGGTACTTACATTCCAATGCTGCAGCCTTTAAAATAACCATTCTCTCCCTGTTACCCTCTTCTCTCTAGGTCATTTTTTGTGTGTATGGGGGCACCAATGTCTCCTGGTTCTCCTCCTACTTTTCTGACCCCTGCTCTGTGTCCTTTGTTTTTCCAGGTGTAACCAGAATGGTGGGGTCATCTTTGGGGAAGCTCTCCACTTTTCCCTGGTGCCTGCTGCTTCTCTTCCAGGGCAGGAAGCCCAGAGACCCATGTCTGGGAGCAGAGAACTTCCTGTGTGATGATTCATGGAGCTGGCTGAGGGGAGGTGTTAACTCCAGAACCACGCCCTATTGGGTGTTAACCTATTCTACATGGATGTGAACCTCCCAGGGTCCTAGGGGGAGGGGCCAACTCAAGAACCACTCGGCCCTGGTCATTCAGGTGGTGCTTGATTATGTCAAAAACTCTATAAGAGGGGAGAAAACAGCTTGAAGATCTCTTTCGGGTTGGAACGTCAGGGGTGGTGAGCATGACTCTGGGCCAACCCGAGCTCTCGGGCTGAACCTAGATGTTGGTAACTACGAATTGTATTGGGTCTGTCTGTTGATGCTTGTAATTTGTTTGTATTTGTTCTGAAGTTCAGTGCTGGCTTTTTTCCCCTGAAGTAAGTGAATGAATCTGTATTGGGTCTGTCTGTTGATGCTTGTAATTTGTTTGTATTTGTTCTGAAGTTCAGTGCTGGCTTTTTTCCCCCTGAACTAAATGAATGTTGTCTGTAGGCTCCCCTGAACTAACTGAATGCTGGATTAAAGTAAGCTGGTCAACCCTTCACCGTGCTTTCTTTGGTTAAGCAGATAAAAAGAAACTGTGCTTTCCCAGCATGCCAGCAGCCTCCTGGGTACTGGCTGTGGGTGGATCTTACGCCCCCACAGAAACTGCTAGCCGGATTGTTAAAACATAAACGCCATGCTCTCTTGTTAAAGCCAGATCCTGCCGACTATGCCATATGTTTTAACAATCCAGCTAGCGGTTTCTGTGTTCTCTAATGTTTCAAAGGATCAGAGATATAAAGGAGAAGAGACCTCAAATTCTTTCATTTTATGGGTTTGGAAACCAAGGTCCAAGAAGCTTAAATTACTTTCCAAGATCACACAAGTAGTTGGTATCAAAGGTGGAATTTGAATCTAGGTTCTCTTATTCAAGCCAGTGCATTTCCCACTTTGCTATGTTGACTCCATATTATGTACTTTTTAAAACTCATGTCTCAATCAATATTTTCAGACTTGGAAAATCCCAAAGGATTTGAAAGATGTATTAATTATACATGGCCAATGCAGTATGCCACAATCAATATGTTAGTAGACTAAGTAGACTAAGTTTTTGTTGTTGTTTTCTTTTAGGAAAGGTTCAAGGTGGTGAATGGAAGAAGAGCCTAGGATGAGATGTTCATTCCAAAAATACCTTTTAAGCACCTATGTGCATTGTACTATGGTTCATATGCAACTCATTACAACATCACATAAAAACAGAATTTAATAAATATTTCATTTGGTTGTTTCATCACATTTTAAAGATATAAAAAAGAAGCTAGTATCTGATGAGATGAATGAAATGAAAAGTACAGGAGACAGAATTTCTGGGTAATTAATAATCAATTTATTAATTAGTCTAGAAAATAATAAATTGATGGTCAGTGGGTTCTCTTGGTAATCAAAGACAAGCCATGGATGTCATTGAATGCTTAAATATCTTTGGAAAAGTGGGCGTCCTAGGAAGGTGGAGATCAACACAGATTAATGAATGGTCACTAAGGGGGTGGACATATTAATGAGGAAGGGGACCAAAACTCTTCAGGTACTCCTGCTGAGAACTTGACTTGGTCAAGAGACTCAGCCTTCAGCACTCCAGACAAAATAATCCGTCTCCACACATCACTTACTTTTAACAGTATGATTTCAAAGATGACCCTTAGGCCTGGGATTCACCTAGATGAGATTCTATTTACACATTAATCAGAAGTAAATTATCCTATTTGGGAGAGGTCCTGCCCAAGAATGTTGGGAGGAGAGGTTAGGACAATTTCATCATCATCCTTGTCCTTCAGAGACTTCCAGGATTAATCTCTAAATGAGGAAAGAGAAAGAGAAAAAAATCACTAATAACTAATATAATAATTGGTTATTAATGATAGAAAAATAATCATTTCTCTCATTGGTAAGACTATGAATACTACAAGAAGTTGCCTCTTTCAGGTTAATGTACTGATATTTTCCTTGAAACAGAATAAAGGTTGCATAGTTTCAAAATCCTTCTAAGAGTTAAAAAGTTTTAAAGAAGATGGCTGTCATTTTTTTTTCAGGAAGATAAAGTAACTAACAAGATTAGTTTTCAACTGTGAGAGTAAAGTGGAAGTTCACAAGCAACCTCTTTCCTATTCTCCCATTCAGTTGTCAGAAGACACTGTTAAATAACCTGCACCATTTTTCTCTTTTACTATAACCAACTCATGAGCCTTTTGCTAGGGCCATGCATCTGTGCTTTACATCTAATGCAATTGATATTGTGGCACTCTACCATTTTTCAAAGTAGTATGCATTTGGAGACTCTTCATCCTTTACCAGAACAGGAAAATAGAGCCCACAAAGCATAATGCCAAATGATTTGCTAGGGTGAAACTGCAATTCAGGAGCTTTTGCTTAAGAATGTAAACCCATTTGAAAATGGCATTAGATCTGAAAAAAAAAAAAAACAATTATAAATATGGCATTTAGACTCCAGGACCAATTCCTTAGACTACTTTCTAAAGTAAATGAGAATAGTTTATGTTTATAATGTATGAGAAAAAAGTAGAGTTTTTTGTATTAAAATAATACAATAATTGGTGCCACCTTGCTTGAAAATATCCATGTTTACTCAAAAATCTGATTTTAGTTGATCAATAAGCATTAGTCAAGCACCTACTATGTTCTAAATATTGTTCTAGACACTGAAGATAAAAAATAAGATAAAATAGTAATTTCTCTCAAGGACATCTCATTTATTTTCTCTCCCTCCCAAAAGGCAGACAAGACCTTAAGAATTATGAAGAAAAGCAAATAACCACACTGACTAGGTCCAAAGATATTTGTCTCATTCTACAATATTTAGTGTATTACCTCTCTGGCACTGAAGTCAGGAAGACTTGAATTCAAACACAGCCTTGACATTTACTAGCTGTATGACCCTGGGAAAATCACAATCTCTTTATGCCCCAGTTTCACTCATTATATTAGAGATAATGAAAGTACCTATCTCTCAGGTTGGATATGATGATGAAATGAGTTAATGTTTGCCAAGTGTTTAGCAAAGCATCTGGCTCACAGTAGTGAGCCAGAAGAAGTGTCCTTTCTTTCCTTCCTTTCTTCCTTCCTTATTTCAGATCAGCTAGAGTAAAAAAAAAAACAATAATGTAATAAATGAGGATGTAGGTAGTATTATGACTTTTTTTTTAAATGGCAGGTTGCCTAACAGAGAAAGAGTTATTGATGGCAATATTCTATACCAATAATCTTTTATTGCCTGCAAGCCCCACCCCACCCCCCCACCCTACAATACTTAGTACAGTGTCTTGGAACATATAGTTACATTATCAATATTTTCTTACTTGACATACATTAAGTCAGAGAAGTTTATTTCCCTACTATTCATAGGAATTCATTTCAGTGTCATAAGTCCTTTAGCATTATGGAAACTTCCCTATTGTTTTTTAAAGTACCAACTAAAGTCCCATGTTTTATAGGAAGAATTTACCATCCCCTGTTAATTCTAGTGTTTCCCTCTATTAATTACCTCCTTTTTATCATATATATATATATATATATATATATATATATATATATATCTTACTTTAAATTTGTTTATCTAGTGGCTCCACTATAGATCAAAAGATACTTGTAGGCAAGGGCTGTCTTTAGCCTCTTTTTTTTAATCTCCAAAACTAAACACAGTGCTTATACATAGTAGGCACTTAATAAATGTTTCTTGCTTGATTGATTGAAGATAGACAGCTCAATTGCTGCCATCATACCCAGGGGACATTAAAAGAACCAGAGTATGAATTTTAAAATGTTAGGTACTTTATGAACAACTGGGAAATATATACATATATAATTGTAGAGAATGAGAAGATACCACAAGTTTGTAGCCTGGACTGGTTGTGGGAATACCTAGAATAATGGATCTAGGGACCTTATGGCCCTAATCTCCCTTATGTCCCTAATCCATAATCTCATATTCATACTACATTCAGTATGAATACAACAAGTGTCTCATATCCCTATCCAGTGCAAACTCAATGAACAGACAAGTAAGAAACTACCATTCAAATGAGAAGTTAAAATAAAGGATAAAACCCTTCCCAAACTCTCTCACCACCCAATGGGTGCAATCTCTTCTGATCTTATTTCTGTTAATGGAGAAAGGAACAAATACAAATTCATACCCTGTTATATGGGGGTATTTCAGTCTGAGTCTCAAGCTTTCGATTATACCAAGAAACATCAAGCCTAAGTTTACCCCAGTCAGTTCGCCATAATTCGTTGTATTCTGCTAATTGTGCTCTCTTTCCCAGGCTTTTATGGAGCCCTTTCGCTGCTATTGTCATGTGTATCTTTGCCATTTGGCTGTTATTCTTCTGCACTAATTCTACAGAATTGCAATTTTTTACAAGTGTCTGCCAGGTGATTTTGCAGGTTTCTGCCAGGTGATTAGGCCAAAGTCTAATAATCAGTTCTTCGGCTCTCTCCTTTAAAAATGATACAACTTCTTATTTGTCTGGTATAGAAAAGAGCTACTCAGGCAACTGAGATATTTTTTTCTATCTTAACTCTCCTTGTGGATGACCCTTAACATAGTCCCAATTGAATTCAGGCAAGCAAATCCCAGTCACTTCTCTCTCTCAGGGTACAGGCAGAAAAAACATACATGGTCCGAACCATCTTATAAAAGTTTTCAAGAAACAAAATCTTCAGACTTTGCAGAAAAACATATTTTTCCTCAAATAAAACAAATACAAAGTTAAAAAGATAGAAAATGATTATCAACATCCATTCAATATGAAATAATCATAGACACACAAAATAATACTAGAAAGGACAAATTTGACTCACTACTGTATCATTTCATTCAGTAGACTGTTCTTCAATAGAACTCATTTGAAGTATGAAATAAGGAGATTACCTAGCCCCCATCCTTCAGAATACCTAGAAATTATTTTGAAAATGTCTTACCAATCACTTCTTAAATTTTGTTTTATGTCTTGCTCCAAATAAAATTAAAACACATGTTTTATAAAATTACAGAATGCCAGAGCTACAAGAAGTCTCAGATATCATCTAATTCAATCTCTTCACTTTATAGAATATGAAACCAGCTAAGAAAGATTAATTGAGGTGCTGAATGCCATACATATAATTAGCATCAAAGCTGGCACTAAAACCTAATTTTCCTGATGCTAATCCCACTGTTCTTCAACTGCACCATATTGTCATTCAGTATCTTTACCCCTGGTTAAAACAAATGTGAATTTGGCATTTGAATTTAATGTCCTACTATAGCAGATATCGAGACAGGTGGCATTGTGAGTTGGAGTTGATTTCTGCATGTGGGAACTTTGAATCATTGAATCTCAGTGACTTCCTAAAGGCATCAATGTGGACACAATCAAGTATGGAGTGTCAGAAGCACAATTAAGACAGGAACATTAGAACAGTAATCATTGTTTATGGAGTTGACCAGAGAGAAGAGCAGTCTAGCAGGTAGAACCAAGGTCAATTTCTTTCCTATCTCTCTTTGTTCCATCGTCCTGGAGTTTTACTTCTTTCCAAATATAACACCTGCTTTTCTGTCCCATATCCACTGCCAATTGGCAATAGGTGCCACTTCCAAAACAAAGAATAGAAATTTAAATTTCCACAGCAGGGAACCATGCATTTATACAAGGGGCTATCTTCACTTTCTGTTTTAGTCATTTCTGTTTGACAAGTTTTAAAAGTTAGGTACATTTGGAAATTTCATTAATTCTGAGGTAAGCTTATTATTTTAGGCCTAGTTCCCAAAAATTAGGTTGCTAAATTTATACCTATATCATAACTAAAATTTCTTTTAGCAATGGAAGACATCATTGTTCATCTAATCTAAACCATGCTTAGAAATTAATCTCCTCTATAACCTACCTATGGTCATTCAACTTTTTTTTGAAGACCTCTTTTTATCTATGACACATTCTCCCATGAAATGCACGATACTTTTGGTCAGCTAAAATATTAAGTAATAACTCCTCTACCCCCACCCTGCATCAATTAAACCTACATTTGCCTTTTTGCTACTTGCATTCATTATTCCCAATTCTTCTCTCTGGAACCAAACAAAATGAATCTAATTTCTATTCTATATGATAGCTCCTCAAATATCAAGTTCCCTAGTTGTTTTCTCCTTTAGATTAAACATCCGCATTTCTTTCAGCTGATTCTTTTACAATTTGAATTTGTGCCCTTCATCATCCCAGTTGCCCTTCTTTGAATGCATTTTAGCTTTGTCTAATTCTTAAAATATGGCATGCAGAACTAAGCAAATTATTTCAGATTGTCCCTTCCACACCTTAATTTATGAGTGCATGGTATTCTACGATGTCATTTGATGAGAATAGAGTACCATGGGACAATCAACTCCTTTTTCTTAGAGTTAGGCTTGAGATTCAGACTTAGATTGTTTTCGTGGTTTTTCTTTTGGGGTTTTTGTGGGGTGGAAAGGTGGATCTGCTGCTATTTCATATTGATTCATATTAAGCTTGCATTTTACTAAATTCTTCAATTCTTTTTTCAGAGGATAATGATAATAATGATAATAGCTAACATTTATGTTGCACCTACTATGTATTAGGCATGGTGCTAAACACTACAAATATTTCCTTATTTTATCTTCATAATAACCCTGGGAGGGAAGTGTTATAACTGTCCCCATTTTACAGATGAAGAAACTGAGACAAACTGAGATTAAGGGTCATGAATTAGCTGAGGGTCACGCAGCTAGCAAATACAGAAGGTCAGATTTTAGTTCAGGTCTTGCTGACTCCAGGACCAGGGCTCTATCCACTAAACTATCTAAGAGGCTGAAATGATTTCTGACTAGATGCCTTGCCCACTATATAAAGTTGAATTTTTTAAAATTAAATGTCATATTTTAAGATTTGTCTCAATATCCTAGCTGATCTTTTTGAATCTTGATTCTGTTACCCAGTATGTTAGTTCTCCTTTCCAGCTTTGGTATCTGATAATTTGACAAGGATATACATCTAAGCCTTTATCCAAACACAGGACAAATATGAATCCTAAGGACCTTCCATGGAAGAATTACTTTGAGGTTTTCAGAGAACTATCAAGCTATCAGGGATCACTGAACTAGTTTTTGCAATAACTAAGTTCATACCCGTGAAAGTGATAAGAGGCTTTTCTCACCCTCCTCGTGGGCTCTGGGACATACACATATGCATACACACAAACATACAGACATAAATATACTTATCCAATATGATTTAGATCTCAGAATGAAACTTAGCTTTATTCTTCTGCTTAGTGAATCAAAATTTAAGGAGATCTCAAGGAGTCAAAGAACCATCACAACCTCATGACGGGGAAGATTCCTTTTTTTTTTCTTCATCCACGTCTAGAATTTTTCCAGAACTTTCTGCTCTACATGGGATATTTTCACAAAGTGTATTTCTCTTCGGATAGTTTATATCCACAATTTTTTGTATAATATTTTTACTATGGTCTCAGTTTTGATATCAGATACCATGAGACAATATCCCATGCATCCAAGTAAAAACTTGGGAGAATTTTAGAAATAATTAACACTGTGAAGTCTAGTAGACTATAAAGGTTAGGAAAATAAGTCAAAATACAAAGTTTCTATTCCCAGTTGTACTCGATATAAGAAACTTTGTAATGTTAAGCAAGTCACTTAAGTTTTCTTGCTTTCAGTTTCTTCACCTGAGAAATCAAAATATAACCATGCAGTCAGATGCAGAATAGGTAGGGTAGGTAAATGATGAAATGTGACAGTAGAATAAAGGGAACAAAATCTTTATAAATATATAAATAACCAATTATCAACTTACGTGGAAATGTTTCTTAGGCTTTGTGAAGATTAAAATAAATAAAAAGAGTGTGATAAACTGTTTTAGTGACAATATATTATATATTTTCTGAATATATGCTAATAAAGGAAGTTCAGTTTTGAAAACCTCTAAATGAAGGATACTTCCGTAATGAAGCTAACATAAGAATGGGAGGAAAGATAGCAATATAGGTCATAACAGCAGCAAATAGAAAAGACAATTGTATCCAAAACCATAATAGGTTGGAAAACATAATTGTATTTTTAGATGTGTCTGTGTTATGCATTTCTTTTCCTTTTAGAATTCATCATTTCAAATTAGCATTTTTGCAAAACCTCTAATCATTGACTATGGATGAGACAGGAGATAAGTAATGAAATGGTGACATTATACTCTGCTTTTTAAAAATTTCATTGTGATCTGGTAAATTTATTTTGGAACCTTTAAGAACATTTGGTAAGAATGGAAAAGCTCTATAAAGAAGAGGAAAAAAAACCAACAACAAGCAAGGTTAAAATCAATAGCATCATCAGTCACTCCTTCTCAACCCACTACACTGTGCAGTAGCATTCAAAGGCGCCATGAGAAATGGTGCTTTAACCTTGGAAGTACAAGCTATTGAATACTAAAATGGATTTGACTGCATTAGAAGCAGTCTTTCAAAGGCTTTGGTAATTCTTCTCGTAACAAAACTATTTACTCCTACGAGGAATCAACTCTGAACAGAACAAGCATGACAGATTTGGCGACAAACAGTCTGGGGTACCTGCAATCAATCTGTGCCAACCCATATCACAGACATTCAAAAAGCACAATGTTACAAAACAAATATTCCAGTGGTCATTTCTTGGGAGTCAAGAAACAAAAATTTCTTGACTTCTAATGACATTCTGGTATGGGGAAAAGGATGAAAATGAGAGCAGAACTCTATAAAGTCACACAAATGAATTTATCTAAATGAAGTAATGAATTTTCATTGAGAAAGAAGTATACTGGTGTGAGAAATGTTTAGCATTTGGATAAGAGATTCAGTGAGGTTTTTCAGTGCATAAAAGAAGTAATCACTAGGGGAGGATAAGGAGAAGATGCCGCCCAACAGTTACTATGCCTTTCATTTGGCCTTCACACATCCTTTCTTTTTAGACAAGGCTTTTAAAAGGGTCGCGTAGAGAAAATAAAGACCTTGGCAAAGATAATCAGCAATTAAGAGTTGGAGCGGCTAGCAAGTAATGGACCAGCTGAGGGATTCTATGGAACAGCTGCATATTGCCATCTTCCCCAGTGGTAGGGGGCTCTGATACCCAATTGGGTCTGTCAGTTAGAGTTTCTTGAACCTAGTTTTTTAGCTTGCCAGGAAAAGAACAAACTACAAAAGGGGTTTGAAGACACAAGATTGTCAGTCTATAACCATTACTTCAATTTATTATTTTCAAAGTATTATCAGGCAGCTGAAGGAAGATTTGGCATCTGAGCATTTTTTCTATTGCTTGAAAAAAAATAAAATCAATGAGACTATAATGTGACAGATGGAGCTTCAATTGTGTATGACTCAGGGTTCTTGGTGTGCTGAATTTTTACTAAAATGGGCACTAAAAACTTAGTTATTCTTTAACCACTTATTTATTTGGAAATCACATTTGTTCTTATGTATTTCTTTTTATTGTTTACATACCTTGGATATCAGACCCTCGTCAGAGATATTATATAAAAAGGTTTTTTTTTTCCCCTAGTTGACTGCTTCCTGGGTATCCTAATTATACTCTTTGTTCACACAAAAGGTTTTTAATTTCATTTAATCAATATTATCTGTTTAATCTTATGTAATGGCCTATATACCTTGTTTGGAAAATAATCTATCTCTAACTGTTTAAATTATAGAAATTGTTATCTACAAAGCTTATATTTCCTTACTCCTTATTCAGCATTACTTGTTATTTGGCCTAAGTCTTCAACATTTTATGGAAGTCATTCTTTCAAAGTTTATCAGTGATCTATTAATAAGCAAATACGAAGGAACTTTTCTTGTTTTCCTGCTTTCTTATGTCTCAGTAGCATTTGATAGTGTTTATCACTTCCTTTCACAGATACCATCTTCATTTTTGGCTTAATATGTCCCTTGTTCTAGTCTTATCTTTTTAAATACTTTTTTAATGACCCTTCATCATTATCTTCTATGTGGGTGCTCGCCACCTTTCTTTCCTTGGCTATCTTGTTTCATTATACATTCTTAATTGGCAATCATATTCACTCCATGATTGATTATTACCTTAATGTGGGAAATTTTGGAATCTACATCTTTAGCCTTGATCTCTTTTTTGAGCTTAGAAGCACATCTTCACCAATGTATAAGACAGCTCCATCAGGATATTCCACCACTGCCTCAATTTCAAAAGATTACAAAATAAGCTTATTGCCTTTCTTCAAGCTTCATCCTCTTTCTATCTGTTATTTTTTCAATGTCCCTACCATATAGCATATTTCCCACATTCTAAAAATTGCTGTTATATTTTACTGTTCCCTTTTCATGTACAACACGTCACAAATTGCTTTTGATTTTTTTCCTCTATAATATCTCATTCTATTCTCTCCCTGCCCCAGTTGTCAATGTAGTAATGTCACCTCCACTCTTTTTTCTAAATATATGTATATATATACACACACACACACACATATATATATATATATATATATATATATATATATATATATATTATTTTCAGTTTTAAACATTCACTTCCACAAGATTCTGAATTCCAAAATTTCTCCCCATCTCTCCCTTCCCCCCACCCCAGGACAGCATGCATTTTGATTAACCCTTCCTCCAATCTGCCCTTCCTCTTATTACCCCCCCCACCCCCTTCTCTTATGCCCTTTGCTTCTATTTTCTTTTAGGGCAAGATAAATTTCTATACCCCACGGCCTATATATCTTATTTCCAAGTTGCATGTAAAAACATTTTTAACATTGATTTTTAAAGCCTTAAGGTCCACATTCTCTCCCTTCCTCACTTGACACCCACCCTCAATGAGAAATTAAGCAATTCGACATAGGTTATGCATGTATAGTCATGCAAAGCACTTCCATAACAGACATATTGTGAAAGATTAACTATATTTCCCTCTATCCTGTCCAACCTTCCATTTATTCTATTCTGTCCTTTGAACTATCCCTCCACAGAAGCCTTTGCTTCTGACTGGCCCTTCCCACAATCTGCCCTCCCTTCTACTATATCCCCTCTCTGAATCCCTTCTGCACTCTGGTTTCCTGTAGGGTAAGATAGATTTCCATGCCCAATTGAGTGCGTATGTTATTGCATCCTTAAGCTAAATCCAATAAGAGTAAGGTGCATTTATTCCCTCTCATCTTCTCCCTCTTCCCTTCCATTGTAAAAGCTCTTTCCTGCCTCTTTTATGTGAGATGATTTACTACATTCTACCTCTCCCTTTCTCTTTCTCTCAGTACATTCCTCTCAACACTTAATTTTATTTTTTAGGTATCATGCCTTCATATTCAGCCTACCCTGTAACCTCTGTCTACATACACACACATGTACATATATACATACACACATACGTATATACATACACAAATATACACATACATATATACATATACATGTGTGTATGTGTGTGTGTATTCCCTCTAACTACCCTAATACTGAGAAAGGTCTCTGGATTTACAACTGTCATCTTTCCATGTAGGAATGTAAATAGTTCAACTTTAATAAGTCCCTTATGATTTCTCTTTCCTGTTTACCTTTTCATGCTTCTCTTGATTCTTGTATTTGAAAGTCACATTTTCTATTCTGCTCAGGTCTTTTCAACAAGAATGCTTGGAAGTCCTCTATTTCAATAAAAATCCATTTTTCCCCAGAAATATTATACTCAGTTTTGCTGAGTATGTGATTCTTGGTTTTAATCTTATCTCTTTTTACCTCTGGAATATCATATTCCAAGCCCTCTGATCCATTAGTGTAGAAGCTGCTAAATCCTGTGTTATCCTGATTATGTTTCCACAATACTTGAATTGTTTCTTTCTGGACACTTGTTATATTTTCTCCTTAACCTAGGAGCTGCGTAATTTGGCTACAATATTCCTAGAAGTTTTCCTTTTGGGATCTCTTTCAGGAGGTGAGTGGTATATTCTTTCAATTACTATGTTACCCTCTGATTCTAGAATATCAGGGCACCCTTCCTTGATAATTTCTTGAAAGATGATATCTAAGCTCTTTTTTCAATTATGGTTTTCAGGCAGTCCAATAATTTTAAAATTATCTCTCCTGCATTTGTTTTCCAGTTGTTTTTCCAATGAGTTATGTCACATTGTCTTTTATTTTTCATTCTTTTGGTTTTGTTTTATAATTTATTCATTTGTCATAGAGTCATTAGCTTCCATTTCTTCCATTTTAATTTTTAAGGAATTATTTTCTTCAGTGGGCTTTTGGACTTCCTTTTCCATTTGGCCAATTTTGCTTTTCAAGGCATTCTTTTCCTCATTGGCTTTTGGACCTCTTTTGCCAGTTGGGTTAGTCTATTTTTAAAGGTGTTATTTTCTTCAGTATTTGGGTGGTCTCCTTTAGCAATTTGTTGACTCATTTTTCATGATTTTCTTCCATCACTCTCATTTCCCTTTCCAATTTTTACTCTTCTTCTCTTAATTGATTTTCAAAAACCTTTTTGAGCTCTTCCATGGACTGAGATCATTTCATATTTTTCTTGGACGCTTTGCATGTAGGAACCTTGACCTTGCTGTCTTCCTCTGGCTGCATGCCTTGCTCTTCCTCATCACTAACTGTGTATGAAAACATCTTTTCATCAAGAAAGTAACATTCTGTAGTGTCATTTTTTCCCTTGTTTGCTCATTTTCACAGCCAATTATTTGACTTTTAAGCTCTCTGTTAAGTGGAGGGTGTACTGCCCCAAGTTGCAGGTACTTTTGTGCAGCTATTTTCAGAGATATCTCTAGGGACCTGTAAATTCTCAATTGCTCCAAAGTGGTATGATCAAAAGAGAGGTGTTTCCTCCTCCCCTGGCCTGTGCTCTGGTCTGTGAGCAATCACAAGCACTCTTTTCTGATCTAGAACTGTGAGGAGGGTTCCCTCTCTACAGATGCCACCAACTCTACCACAGAAGTGCTCCTCCTCACCTTAGAACATCCGATGCTCCTCATCAGTGGGCTGAGAGCTCCAGGAGCAGTTCCTGCTGCAGCAGTGGCTGCCACCTCCCTGGGGCTGTGGCTGTCTCTGTAGCCCTACCATACTCTTCTGTCATCCAGGTGAGAGACCTTTAAAACTGACCTTTGAAGCTGTCTTTGGCATTTGTGTGAAAAGTCTGGAAGCCACAACAGCTTCCATTGATTCCACGTCCTGAGGCCTGCTCCAGTCCCATTTGTGCTGGCATGGCCCAGTCTTGGCTGTGCTCCGCTCCAAGCATGGTGTGGTGGACCCTTCCCATTGGCCTTCCAGGTTGTCTTGGGCTGGAAATCTGCTTCACTCTGTCATTTTGTGGCTTCTGCTGTTCCAGAATTTGTTTAGAGTCATTTTTAAGGTATTTTCAGAGGTTTGTGGGGAAAACTCAATCAGGTCCCTGCTTCCACTCCACTACCTTGGTTCCATTCCCAAAACACCTCTGGGCTTACTGAATGTTTCTTTATGACAATTTCAGCATTAATTATAATGATGGTGATGAAACATACTTAATATTTTGTCGTATGGTTTAAACTTCTAATTCTCTATATCCTGAGGACAAAAGAGTAGAGAAAAAAACCAAGATTCTTTTCAAATCCCATTTTGATTTTCATTAAATTTCTCATCTTAACACAATTCTAACCTAGAAATAGAGCAATCTTGATTCAAATTGAGCTGAACTGCATACACTTCAATGTAGTTTGAAAAATAACAATAAAAACCTATGGACTAAAAGAGGTAATTATCATTCTAAGCCTAATTACAATGAAATTCTCAGTCATTAGTTTTTTTGTGAGACAATAAGGGTTAAATGCCTTGCCCAGGGTCACACAGCTCCTAAGTGTCAAGTGTCTAAGCCTAAATTGGACTCCAGGGCCGGGGCTCTATCCACTTTGTCACTAGCTGCCCAGTCATGTGCTTTTTAACAAGCACTTCAGTCATCCTTTGAATTTTTCCTTGAGATCTATAGATTGGTTTACCACTATCTTGGCAGGATGAAGTTTCAAGCCTTGGGAAGGGAAACTAAGGCACTTAACTTGAGCACTGCAGAATTTTTAGGGCCATGTAGTATCTATTACCTATATTTATCTACTATAATTACATCTGGATTCAATTAAATTATTATCAGCACTTCCTTTGTGCAAGTAATTTGTTAGGTACTGGGGAAAATATAAATATAAATAAACCCACAGCCTCTACCTTAAAGGTATTTACAATCCAGACAGAAACTCTACATACACATTACTTTGAAACAAGGTAGAATGATATACAGGCTTCAGAGATAAACAAGGAGTATATGACTTTTAACAATTTGAATCCCCAGCCTTAAGCATTCAAAAATTTCTACTTATAACAGCTACGTATCAGAGTAGATAAAACACTGGGCTTGGAGTCAGAAAAATCTGAATTTAAACCATGCCTTAGATACTTACTAGTTGTGTGAGCCTGGCCAAATCTCTTTATTTGAAACTGTTCCTCAGTGTCATCATTTGCAAAATGGTGATGATAATAGTGCCTACTTCACTGAGTTCTTGTGAGTATAAAAAGGAGTTAATGCAAATAAAGTTCTTGGCAAACCACACAAAGCTTTATAAATATTAGTTGTTACAATTATCTTCAAAATTTTATGCTCAAGGGTTAATTTAAGACTTTAGTGTGGTGGAAAAATAAATGCTTTCCTGCTTTTCCCCTTTTTCATCCTTTAGCAATCATTAAAAATCCTACTTGAGCTTACTCCAAGTTAATTAAGAGTAATATTGCTCCATGAATGAACACTAGGCATTTTGGAAAAGATATTTACCCTTTCATGCAGTAGATATCCCTATATCTAAATAATACTATAGTAACTGATATATAGTTTTTAATCAAAGTAACCTGAACTGATGGACTTGGAAAGGTACTATGGAGTTGTTCATTTGATCTAGTTTTTTGTTAAGGAATATGTACTTTGCTACCTTGACACAATCACTCCTAATTTATTCCCCATGTTCAGTTGCTTGTATTGAATGTGACTGGCCACTGAGAATCAGGAGGGTAGAATCTCGTGAATCGACACATGAAATGCACTAAGATTTTATAAGCTAGAAATCCAGTCCTGCGAACTCTTTCTAGATTCTTCCCTGAATTACAAACAATATGTTAGTCAGCAAAGAACAAAAATATACATTCATATCCATGAAAGATGCTTAGTTCAACCAAATCAAGTACCCACCCATAACCCTGATTACAAGTAGCTATTAGGATAGATAATTGTTTTTCTAGATTGCTTAACTACGTAACAGCTTATTTCTCAGCAAAAATGCCTGAATTAGGTGAGAATTTTGCCTTACAGAAGCAGGCCAAAAACAAGAATATGTGTGTGGTGGTGGTGAGGGGTGGCATAGGAAGAGAATGGGCCAGGAGATTGAAATGTACATATGAATATGAGGATAAGAAATATCTAAAAGTAATCTGACTCCAGAAGGAACAAGAAGGTATAGAAAATGAATGACTTCTCTAAAGTGCTGGAGAAAATGAACTAATTTTTTATAGCCCATCTTTCACAGAAAGCAGAAAGAAAATAAGAGCTGGTGACAGTCTAACAGCCCAAGAAAACAATGCTGGCAAAGGAAATGAAGTTCACAGAATTGGAAAGAAATGAAAAAAAATTGCTACTGACTCAAAGCCATAAGGGAATGCTTTCAAAAATGTGAACATATATAAACCAGCAGGACCAAATAATATGGATCCTGGGGTGTTGAGGGAATTGACTAATGAACTTCCCAAAGCACAAACATTTATAGCTGGAAAGCCTTGGAGCACTAAAGAGCACCAGGAAATTGGAAAACAAGAAATGTGGCACCATTTCCAGAAAAAAGTGCCATCCTATCATTTATTTTTGATGAGCCAAATATACACATATTCAAAAGAAAGCAAATAGATTATGCAGAGACTTCAATTTTCATTCCCACAGGTTGGGTCCTTCTGAATGCATGGCTAATGTTTATTTTGTGGGGAATGTGGACATCCAATAAATAACATTTGCTGATGATGGAGGGAAAAATTAATAGACTCATTAACTACATATGCCATTGGCCAAATTTGTTGATTTTCCAACTAAATTTCTAAATGGGTGAAAAGCAAGGATAATGTCATTAGATAAAAATCTTCTAGTCATGGAACATGCCATACAGTTTCCAAATTGGTGATAAAGTTCCTGTGACCTCAGAAATAGATGATTATTTTATATTTAGAAGAGACATGTAATTCTATTCACATAGAGAGCCATTTCCCAGTCAAGAGACTTTTGCTACCAATGCAAACACCTTCTCTATAAGTTTCAGATTTTTCTAAGTCATTAAGAGGTTAAATGATTTTTCCAGAGTTGCAGAGCCTGAAAGCATCAGAAAAACTGGAACCCAGGTCATTGTGACTATGAGGACAGATATCTATCCCTTTAACCATGATGCCTCCCTAGAGGATAATCGGTCTTAACTTTGATAAAGTAGGTTTATCAGCATGCTCAGTTTTTCAGAAGGCCAGAGAGAATATTTCATGTCTATATCTAGTTTACAAAGTCAAAATTCAGTAGGTTATGGTAAGACATCTTCACAAGCAGCCTTCTGAGAGTAAAGTATCATATACTCCATCAATATTGCTGAACTTCTAAAGCACAAAGTTCATGGAGAGGTGCTTGTGATGCAAAGAAAAATGGAGAAGGGGGGACAGAGCCAAGATGGCGGCTGGTAAGCAGGCACTGGAGTGAGCTTCATACCGAGCCCCTCCAAAACCTATAAAAAATGGCTCTGAACAAATTCTAGAATGGCAGAACCCACAGAAAAGCAGAGGGAAGCAGGGCTCCAGCCCAGGACAGCCTGGATGGTCTCTGGGTGAGGTCTATCCCACATGGAGCTGGGAGCTGGGAACGGAGTGGAGCAGAGCCCAGCCTGAGTGGCGTGGAACATCCAGACCAGAAGCCGGGCAGAGGGGGCCCTAGCACCCTGGATCAGTGAGCTGCGGCAGTTACCAGACCCCTCGACCCACAAACACCAAAGACTGCGGAGAAGGTTAGTGGGAAAAGCTGCGGGAGTAGAAGGAGTTCGAGGTTCGGCTTCCAGCCCCGGGGGCAGCGGAGGTGGGGCAGTTACAGATGTTGTTACTTCCGGCTCCAGGCCCACCTGGTGGGAGGAATTAAGTGGCGGATCAGAGCAGGGGTGCACAGCCTGCCGAAGATCTGAGCCCAGTTCGGGTTGGGGGTCCTTGGGGAAGGAGCAGTGCTGGTGCGGCAGAGCTGGCACCTCCCCCCCAAACGTGGAACATAGAACTCTGTAGTCTACAAGCAGTCATACCCCACTGAAAAACTCAAAGGTCAAGTTAGTTGGCTGGGATTATGGCCAGGCAGCGAAAACGCACCAAGATTCAGTCTCAGACTCTGCATTCTTTCTTTGCTGACAAAGAAGACCAAAACATACAGACAGAAGAAATTAATAAAGTCAAAGAGCCTACAACAGATACCTCCAAGAAAAACATGAACTGGTCCCAGGCCATGGAAGAGCTCAAAAAGGATCTGGAAAAGCAAGTTAGAGAAGTAGAGGAAAAATTGGGAAGAGAAATGAGAAGGATGCGAGAAAACCATGAAAAACAAGTCAATGACTTGCTAAAGGAGACCCAAAAAAATACTGAAAAATACACTGAAGAAAACAACACCTTAAAAAACAGATTAACTCAAATGGCAAAAGAGCTCCAAAAAGCCAATGAGGAGAAGAATGCCTTGAAAGGCAGAATTAGCCAAATGGAAAAGGAGGTCCAAAACACCACTGAAGAAAATACTACTTTAAAAATGAGATTGGAGCAAGTGGAAGCTAGTGACTTTATGAGAAATCAGGATATTATAAAACAGAACCAAAGGAATGAAAAAATGGAAGACAATGTGAAATATCTCATGGGAAAAACCACTGACCTGGAAAATAGATCCAGGAGAGATAATTTAAAAATTATTGGACTACCTGAAAGCCATGATCAAAAAAAGAGCCTAGATACCATCTTTCAAGAAATTTTCAAGGAGAACTGCCCTGATATTCTAGAGCCACAGGGCAAAATAGAAATTGAAAGAATCCATCGATCGCCTCCTCAAATAGATCCCAAAAAGAAATCTCCCAGGAATATTGTCACTAAATTCCTGAGCTCCCAGATCAAGGAGAAAATAGTGCAAGCAGCCAGAAAGAAACAATTTGAGTTCTGTGGAAATCCAATCAGAATAATCCAAGATCTGGCAGCTTCTACATTAAGAGATCGAAGGGCTTGGAATGCGATATTCCGGAGGTCAATGGAGCTAGGATTAAAACCTCGAATCACCTACCCAGCAAAACTGAGTATCATGTTCCAAGGCAAAATATGGATTTTCAACAAAAAAGAGGACTTTCAAGCTTTCTCAGTGAAAAGACCAGAACTGAATAGAAAATTTGACTTTCAAACACAAGAATCAAGAGAAGCATGAAAAGGTAATCAAGAAACAGAAATCATAAGGGACTTACTAAAGTTGAACTGTTTTGTTTACATTCCTATATGGAAAGATGATGTGTACGATTCATGAGACCTCAGTATTAGGGTAGTTGAAGGGAATATGCATATATATGTATATATATGTTTATGAATATATATAAGTGAATGTGTATGTATGTATATATCTATGTGTATATGTATGTATGTGTATGTATGTATGTATACATATATATATATGTGTGTGTGTGTGTGTGTGTATATATATATATATATATATATATATATATATATATATATGTAAAAGAGAGAGAGTAGACACAGGGTGAGTTGAAGATGAAGGGAAGATATCTAAAAGAAATAAAATGAAATTAAGGGATGAGAGAGCAACATACTGAGAGAGGGAGATAGGGAAAGACAGAATGGGGTGGATTATCTCACATAAAGGTGGCAAGAGGAAGCAGCTCTGTGGGAGGAGAGGAGAGGGCAGGTGAGGGGGGAATGAGTGAACCTTGCTCTCATCAGATTTGGCCTGAAGAGGGAATACCATACATACTCAGTTGGGTATCTTACCCCACAGGAAAGAAGACGGAGGAAGATAAAAAAAAAATAAAAGGTGGGGGGATGATGGAGGGGAGGGCAGATGGGGGTGGAAGTAATCAAAACAAACACTTTGGAAAGGGGACAGGGTCAAGGGAGAAAATTCAATAAAGCGGGATGGGTTGGGAAGGAGCAAAATGTAGTTAGCCTTTCACAACATGAGTATTGTGGAAGGGTTATACATAATGATACACGTGTGGCCTAGGTTGAATTGCTCGACTTCTTAAGGAGGGTGGGTGGGAAGGGAAGAGGGGAGAGAATTTGGAACTCAAAGTTTTAAAAACAGATGTTCAAAAAAAAAGTTTTTGCATGCAACTAAAAAATAAGCTACACAGGCAATGGGGCATAGAAATTTATCTTGCCCTACAAGAAAGGAAGGGAAAAGGGGATGAGAGGGGAGGTGGGTGATAGAGGGGAGGGCTGACTGGGGAACAGGGCAACCAGAATATATGCCATCTTGGAGTGGGGGTGAGGGTAGAAATGGGGAGAAAATTTGTAATCCAAACCGTTGTGAAAATCAATGTTGAAAACCAAATATGTTAAATAAATAAATTTAAATTAAAAAAAATAGAAAAATGGAGAAAAGTCTCTCAAAGAGCTAATATTCTCCTGTGAAAATTCATTAACACATGATTTCAACATTATCAACTGATGGTTTCTGTTCTTCCTAATGACATCATATTTGAAGTCAGAAGACTTTGGTTTTATTCTCAGGTTTCATAGTCATCTTTTAAAACCTGACCCTGCTAACAATTTCTTAAAATTTGTGTTTGCTGGTGAGTACCATATGAATCATAATGACAAATCCTACTTTTTTTCTTCCTCATTGGAATTGTTTCTTTTTTTCTTAAAGATTTCTTTTTAGAGCACTTCCTTTCTCTCCTGGCCAGATTTTACAAATAGCATTTTAATCCACGATATTCTTATGTATCTTTGCTTCAAACTATTTTCAATCTGCCTTCCCAAAATCTAGCATATGGGTCATGTAAAATGAGGAAATAGACAAGAATTCAGATTTAAAACAAATCATAAACTAGGAAAGAGAGTTCAGCCAAAACCCTGAAAATGAAACATTTGATAGTGAAGAGAAAACCTTAGCCTTAGTTTTGACCTTAACTTCCTCCTTTCCCATTTACTTAGAACTTTATGATGACTGGAGCTTTTGCAATTTTGCATAATAATTCTGGGAGCATCCCTAGGAGAGAAGCAGCTGGAGTATCTGCATTGGGAATTGATGATAGACTGGAATATTTGACAGAATACATATTCATTTCTCTACAAGGATCCCAGCAACAGAAATATACCATGATTAAGGGGAATTTTAGGTGCAATCCATAATGGAAAGAAAGGAACTTCCAGGAACCAGGAATTGTGAATTACCACTTATCACATATACTTTTAAAACTGAACCCACTTTCTTCTTTCACCTAGTATTGTTGGATGTGTTTGTGTGTGTGTGTGTGTGTGTGTGTTCGTGTGTGTGTGTTTATTAGGGGTGTTTCAATATATATTCTTATTATAGCACCTTACTAAAATCTAAATAAGTTTGACCGACTAATTTATATCAACACAATCATTGAGAAGGAAGGATACTGGTAGGGGCTTTTGAACAAGAATACTACCTACCCTCTCAGAATTAACACTATATCCCTCAGGAAATAGGTAGAAGCTCAGCTCTGGAGACCCAATCTTCTGGTATGAATGGGGACAAGAAATCTAAATCCTGAACCTGTGCTAAATTAATATATTTTTAATGTGAGAACAATATGAATAAAATACTTCATCCTTTTCGAAAAGTTTGGTTTAACACTTTAGTGCACTTCAATCACAATTAATTTATTATTTTGAAATTTACTTTTAAAGACTGTGACAACAATGCTACTTGCTGCTACTATGGCTGTGTAAAACCAATAACACCAGCACACAGGAGGGCTGCTATCACAGATTCTTTGATCTGCTTTTCTAAGGAAAGCAACCTCAAGGGGTTAGCAATCTTCCTTTAATTAAACGTACATATATCATTCACTTAGTTCAGGGGGAAAATGTCAGCACCCTGAACTTTCAGAGAAAATACAAACAGAAATTACAAACAGGAATTACAAGCAGAGAGAATAACAGAAACCAACAGACAGGCTTCTATCCATTTGACCAAATCACAATACATAGTTATCAAAGAGAGAAGCCACAACATTTGGGTTTTCAAAGGGGGGGAGGGTCTTAATGGCTACCCAGAGTCTCCTCTGGCCAATTCATGCAACCACTCTTCCAGTGACTGAAACTTCCCAAAACAAAACTCCAACCTCAGAGCATATATACACTTCTCAGGGTCCTGGGGCTTAGAACCTGCTTAGCAAAAGGATGTGGGGCCTGGGGCCTGGGGCCTTGGGCTTTCTTGTTTCTTAAGCAGGTTATCAGACTCTTGATTCCATCAAAGACTCCTAATTGAAATAAAGGCAAGACTCACAAGAACTTGATTACCTCAGTGCTGAGAAGTACTCTAGAACAAAACACAACAAAAAGTCCTCTTTGCTTGCCATTACATTTCAAAGGCAAAACTCATCAAAGGTATTTGACTGTTTTAGTGCTGAGAAATACTTCTAAAGTTAAAAAAAAGGCAAAAAGTCCCACCTTGCTTGCCATCACACTGTCTTAGCTGAAAAATATAAAACAATACATAGATCCAAATGAAGTTATAGTGTCCTTAATATTTTAAAAGGAATTAGAGAAATATTGTAATATTAAAGAATGGTTGATCTTTTCCCAATTAAAAGAAGATAAAAAAGTTTGGATTCCATAGGCCAGTGAGCTTGAGCTCAATTACACAGAACATTGTATAAAATTCCTTAAATAAATGATTGATCATCATTTAGTTAAGGAAAAAGAGCAGCTGGTGTCACACCAGGGTCAGTCCCTTTTTTGACTCAATTATTAAACTAGAAGATGAGGGAAATGATGGAGACATTGTTTGCTTGAAGTTTAGCAACACTTCATGTAATATCTCAGACTAATCTTGTGCAGAAGATGGAAAGAAAAAGAATGAATGATTAAAAAGGAATTCTGAACTAGTTGGATTCAATGTCAACATAACGTGGCATCTCCAGTGGAGCTCTCCCTCTGGGGAAGCATGGTTGGCCTTCAGTTTGTTAACATTTTCATCAATGACATATATAAGGAAACAGATGGTGTGCTTATCAAATTGGCTAATGACACAAAGCTAGGAGGGCTAGCTAACACTAAACAAGCATTAGGATCCAAAAAGATCTTGACAGGCTAGAGCAATGGGATGAATCTGAAAAAAAAGATACAATTCAGTAGAGATAAATATAAAGTGTTACATTTGGCTAAAAAAGTCAACTTTATAAATACAGGATAGCTGAGGCATGGATAGGCAGAAATCTTAAACAATCCAAAGGCTTCACTGAAATGCAAGCTCAGCATGAAGGCGATATGCTAGACAACAATATTGATGTGTCCTCAGGCTGTATTAAGAGAGCATAGATTTCAGGCACTTTGAGATGTTAGTGCCATTGTACCAAACACATCAGACTTCCTCTGGAATACTGGGTTCAGTTCTAGGTACCACAGTTTAAGGACAATGATAAGCTGGAGCATATCCAGAGGAGGGCAGTCAGGATTAAAATCAGAAAAGATGAACATATATCAGCCAAATGTAAACAACAACAACAAACAATAACCATTTTCTTTGTAATTTTAAATAAGTTTGAAAAGTAAGTATCATAATTTAGACAATTTGACCAGTGGTTCCTTTCCTCTGGAAGTTTTCTAAACAAGTTAGAAAGTTCTTTCCTACTGTGTGTATTGTTAAATATTCAAACATGCTGTTTTTTATATGAGATACACAACAAAAATGTTTAAAATGCCTGATATTCACTCTTCCATGGCTTGAGAAAAACATTGTCCATGCTAGTCAGAATTATGCTAACCAGAAGAATTTAAGCAAAGGCCGAAGGATCTGGCCTCTAAAGTTAATAATAATGATAGTTTTAAAACTAGAGTATGATGACAACTTGGTTGATCTTGCTCCGGGGGTTGATTTCCTACTCCTCAATACTGTAAGTAGTCATTGTCCAAGTGAACCATTGCTTTATGCTTCTGGGAAATTTTCATATGGGATTTGGTATTACTCTTTTGGGATTTGAAGCAAAAAAATTTGTTTATTCACTCAATACAGCTATTTCGAATCTGTAGCCAACAGGGCTAAGAATTGGGCAGGATAATGAGATGGTGCTTGATTATCTTTGAGTAGTTTTCCAGTTCCTTGAATGATTACAGGCCTCACTAGAGAAGCAAAACCATTTTTATCATTATTGTTTAATAAATGTTATATGGGCTATAAGTAGTGGGGTATCATAGTCTCTGAAGAAATGAAGTTGAGGATATCCAAATGAGTGATGGAGAGACACATGGAAAGCATGAATTGGCTGAAACACATTTCAAACAGGGAATTATACATGAGAAATGGTATAAATAATGTCATCAAAGAAATGTATCCTCAGAAAAGAAGGTGGTTTTATCACAAGATGAAACAGAATGATAAAGAGTGGACAGTCAGTGCACCATGTTATTATCTATGCAATGTCAAGGTAATTTTAGCATATTGGGTGAATCCCTTGTTGCAAATTCATGGGAAAGAATCTACAAAAAGGAAATAGAATAGATGGAATGATGCAGGCAGATCTGGAGAGAATATTCATATCTGTGAATTACAGCTCCGTCAGAGAACATTGGTGCTTGGATAGAGATAAATTTTTATGAGTTTTTAACTTTTTCCTCTCTCTCTTCTTTTATTCAGTTATTTTATTTTTATTTTTCCTTCCTTTCTTCCTTCTTTCCTTCCTTCCTTCCTTTCTTCCTTCTTTCCTTCCTTCCTTCCTTCCTTCCTTCCTTCCTTCCTTCCTTCCTTCCCTCCTTCCCTTCTTCCTTCTTTCCCTTCTTTCTTTCTTCCTTTCTTTCTTTATTCTTTCTTTCTTTCCTTCTTTTCTTCCTTCATTTCTTCCTTCTTTCCTTTCTTCCTTCTTTCTTTCTTTCTTTCTTTCCTTCTTTCTTTCTTTCTTTCTTTCTTTCTTTCTTTCTTTCTTCCTTCCTTCATTCCTTCCTATCTTTCTTTCTTTCTTTCTTTCTTTCTTTCTTTCTTTCTTTCTGTCTTTCTTTTTCTTCACCAACTCTCTGAGGAAATGTTGAGTCTAAGGGAAAAACACAAGGAGCAGCTATTTCAAGTAGTCATTCATTCATTAATTCAATGATTATTTCCCAATGAGATACTTTTCTTATTATAGTAACAGGTACCACTTGAGGCACCATTATTATATTCAGAAAGGGAAATATCATAATGTTTGGATCTGAGCTAGATCCAGCCAAAATACCAATATTTATGTCAGGTAAATTCTAAAATTAAAATCAATTTTTATAGACATTTGCAACTTTGCAGTAAATCTAGTCCAGGTCCCGACAATCCATTTTCTATTTGTTGAGTCATATTAATAAGATACTGACTCATATGCCAAAATTTTCCTAAAGGAATTTTTTTTAATAGAGTTTGTCTTCATGGTAAAAATTACTTCAATTTTATCTAACCCAAAAAAGAAAATTCAAGAGGTCTGAAACATTGTTATTTAACAGTGTCTAACAAAAGAATATGATGAATCATTTTACTTGTAGCAGAGTTGACCTACTTCTTTTTTTTTAAATTCTCATCTTCATCAGTTCCACCATTAAAACACATTTCTCATTCAATAATCTTTCTGCTTCAATGAAAAGAAAACTCCTGCTATTTTAACAGGAGAAGCTTTGATTCAAGTCCTAGCTCTGACACAATAAGCTGAATGATTGTGAGAATATTATCCAATGGTTTTGAGTCTTAGTTTCCTGAACTGTAATGTGGGGATGATGATATTTGTTCTAACTACCCCATTAGGATTTTAGGAAGCAGAAATTGCAACATGATCACATATACAAAGTTGCAAAGGCAAGTATAACCAAAGACTTAAAAAACCCTAACAAATCGTGGCCATAAAGGATCCTAATTAATCCTTAGAAAACAAAAATTGACGTTCAAGCTAGTGGAGTTTTACTTAGTTTCCTAAAGTGTCATGTAGAATTCCTAAAGTTGAAAATGTTCTAAAAGCAGTAAACACACACACACACACACACACACACACACACATCTAAATACATACTCACAATATACACAAAACCTACAAACTATTGTTTTGAAGAAAAAGTGGAAAATACACACTGGTCAGGGACAAGACAATAAAAATACTACAATACTGAAGAGTAAAAAATAGAAATTTTGACTAATGAAACTCATTTTTTTTTCATTCATGGTTATGCCAACACTATTTTCAGAAAAACTTGTGGTAATGCCATAAGATATAGTTAGCTTCATCAGATTATAAAACGTCCACTTAAAAGAAATTATTTAGACTTTTTTTTCACTTCCCCTGAATTGGAGATTTGTCCCTATTGAAGGAACAATGACATCGGATATGTGACTATGTGTATGTGTGTGTTTGTGTGTGTGTGTGTGTTATATGTATGTATGTATATGTATATATTGCACATATATGTATATAAACAAATAATATATATATACATCAGATTTCATCATTCATTCCTTCTATATGTATGAAGTCTGATATTTGTGAAACATTATACACACATATGTATATAATTAGTTTGTAAAACATATAACATTTGGAGTGAGGTCTGATTTTGGAAAAAATAAATAACATCTTAGAACTTCAGGAACTCAATTCTAAATCAGTTAAACAAATGGTTTTAGAAAATAAGGACATATTGTACATTTAAATAATTGACATGAAATTTGTTAAAACTTTGCTTCCTATGCCCTGTGCTTGTCTAAGTACTATTTGATCTGTCATAGGGTCCTAGAGTACATAGTAACAACAATTTTGGATGGATAATCAATAGTGAAAGATTTAGCTACTCTGATTAAGCAATGATCCAAGACAATTCCAAAGGACCCATGATGAAAAATTTTATCTCCCTCCATAAAGAGAACTGATAAACTCTGAATACAAATTAAGCTTAATTTAAAAACTATATATTTCTTTCATTTTTAATATAAACTGTATAACTGGTATGCATATAAACATATTTTTAGATAATCCGATGATATTTTAAAATTTAGGGAACCTGAAACTATTACTCCCCCACTGTCAGGAAGAAAATAGGAAAATGTTGGAAAATTTAGGCTTAATCAAAGGGAGTAGGGAGAATTTCCTCAAATACTGAATTTTCATATTGAAACAGAATCCCCAAGAGCAGCATTAAGTAAACATGAAAGAGTAATCATAAGGGACTCAGTAAAGTTAAACTGTTCACATTTTTATATGGAAAGACCTTAGATGGAACTTCTACAAACTTTAGCATTATCATGGCATTAAAAGGAGTCTACACAGACAAAGCATAAGTGAGAATTGATTGTATTGGAATGATCTCTTAAAAATGAAGAAGTGTGGGGTGGAGCAAAGATGGTGCCTGGAAAGCAGGGACTTGCCTAGGGCTCTCTCCCAGGACCCTCCAAACACCAATAAAAAATGGCTCTGAACAAATTCTAGAACAGCAGAACCCATGGAATACCATAGGGAAGCAGAGTTACAGCCCAGGACCGCCTGTGGATGGTCGCTGGGTAAGGTCTATAGCACAGAGCTGGGAGCAGAGCAGAGCAGAGCCAAGGGTGGGCTGCACCCAGACCAATGAAAACAGGAGTCAGGCAGAACAAGCCCTAGCACCCTGAATCAGTGAGTTGTGGCAGTTACCAGACTTCTCAACCCACAAACACGAAAGACAACAGAGAAGGTTAGTGGGGAAAAACTGTGGGAACAGAGTGAAAGGAGTTGGCAGTTCGGCCACCACACCAGGGACAGTGGAGGTGGTGCACCTACAGAACTACAGTTGCAGTTACTTCAGGACCCTGGCCACCTGGTGGGAGGAAATAAGTGGCAGATCCCACCTGGATTGCATAGCCTGCTCAGATCTGAGTTGCAGTCAGGGTTGGCAGTTCTTGGGGGAGGAGGAGCACTGGTGTGACAGAGCTTGCTATGTAGAAAAAAAGTCTGAAAACAACAGCACAAGCCCACAAGATTGGGACAAAGTACACTCTACTCTATGAGCAGTCATACCCTGACGAAAAACTCAAGGGTCAAGTAGTTGACTGGGAACATGGATAAGCAGTGAAAAAAGAATGCAGACTTAGACTCAGACATTGAAATCTGTCTTTGGTGACAAAGAAGACGAAAACATACAGCCAGAAGAAGTCAACAAAGTCAAAGAGCCTACATCAAAAGCCTCCAATAAAATCATGACTTGCTAAAGGAGACCCAAAAAAATACTGAAGAAAACAAACCCTTAAAAAATAGATTAACTCAAATGGCAAAAGCGCTCCAAAAAGCCAATGAGGAGAAGAATGCCTTGAAAGGCAGAATTAGCCAAATGGAAAAGGAGGTCCAAAACACCACTGAAGAAAATACTACATTAAAATTAGAAAGGAGCAAGAGGAAGCTAGCAACTTGATGAGAAATCAAGATATTATGAAACAGAACCAAAGGAATGAAAAAGTGGAAGACAACATGAAATATCTCATTGGAAAAACCATTGACCTGGAAAATAGATTGAGGAGAAATAATTTAAAAATTATTGGAATACCAGAAAGCCATGATCAAAAAAGAGCCTAGATATCATCTTTCAAGAAATTATCAAGGAGAACTGCCCTGATTTTCTAGAGCCAGAGAATAAAATAGAAATTGAAATAATCCACTGATCGCCTCTTGAGAAAGATCCCCAGGACTAATGTCCCCAAATTCCAGAGCTCCCAGATCAAGGAGAAAACATTGTAAGTAGCTGGAAAGAACTATTTGAGTATTGTGGAAACACAATCCAGATCATACAAGACCTAGGAGTTTCTACATTAAGGGATTGAAGGGCTTGCAATATGATATTCCAGAGGTCAATGGAGCTGGGATTAAAACCAAGAATCCCCCACCCAGCAAAACTGAGCATAATGCTCCAAGGCAAAATATGGATTTTCAACAAAACAGAGGACTTTCAAGCTTTGTCAGTGAACAGACCAGAACTGAATAGAAAATTTGACTTTCCAACACAAGAATCAAGAGAAGCATGAAAAGGCAAACAAGAAAGAGAAAGCATAAGAGATTTACTAAAGTTGAACTATTTTGTTTACATTACTACATGAAAGATGATGCGTATAATTAATGAGACCTCAGCATTAGGGTAGTTGAAATGAATACACAGATGTGGGTGTATGTATATATATGTGTGTGTATATATATATATATGTGTGTGTGTGTGTGTGTATATACATATATGATATACATATACAGACATATATGTATATGTACATATATATCTATACATATACATATATGTATATACATATATATATGCGTATACATATATACACATATGTATGTATGTGTGTATGTATGTATATATGTATGTATATAGACAGAGGGCACAGGGTGAGTTGAAGAGTTGAATATCAAGGAACGTTATCTAAAAAAATAAAATTAAGAGATGAGAGAGGAATATGTTGAGAGAGGGAGAAAGGGAGAGATAGAAGGGGGTAAATTATCTCACATAAAAGTGGAAGAAAAAGCAGTTCTGTTGAAAGGGAAAAGGGGGCAGGTGAGGGAGAATGAGTGAATCTTACTCTCATCGGATTTGACTTGAGGAGGCAATAACATACACACTCAGTTGGGTATCATACCCCACAGAAAAGAATGAGGAAGGAGATAAAAAAAAGGGGGGACAATAGAAGGGAGGGCAGATAGGGGAGAAGGTAATCAAAAGCAAACACTTTTGAAAAGGGACAGAGTCAAGGGAGAAAATTGAACAAAGGGGCATAGGATAGGAAGGAGCAAAATATAGTTAGTCTTTCATGACATCAGTATTATGAGAAGGTTTTACATAATAATTCACATGTGGCCTATGTTGAATTGCTTGCCTTCTTGGGTAGGGGAGGTGGGGAGGGAAGAGTGGAGAGAATTTGGAAGTGAAAGTTCTAAAAGCAGATGTACAAAAAAATTTTGTTTTTTCATGCAACTGGGAAATAAGATACACAGGCAATCTATCTTGCCCTACAAGAAAATAAGGGAAAAGGGGATGGGGGCAGTAGGGTGACAGAAGGGAGGGCTGACTAGAGAACATGGCAATCAGAATATATGCCATCTTGGAGTGGGGGGGAGGGTATAAATGGGGGGAAATTTTATAATTCAAACTCTTGTGAAAATCAGTGCTGAAAACTAAAAACATATAAAAAAAGAAAAATGAAGTAGTGAGAAAGAGGAGCACACTGGAAGAAAGGGAAGGGGAGAAGTAAAATGAGGAAACTCAAAGAAGAACTTTTAAATTGGAGAGGAAAATGGGCATTGTGGTAGCAGGCAATGCCTGAATCTCATTCTCATCAAAATTGGTTCAAATAGAAAAGAATATATACCCCCATTCAGTTGGGTAAATAAATCTATCTTACCAAAGAGGGGAATCAGAGGGAAAGAGGATCAGACATATGGGGTGGGGATGATAAAAGGGGGGCAGATTAAAGAACCAGTGGTAAGAAGCCAAATAGACTTTCCAGGAAGCACGGTAGGTTCCCTGGCTTCCTTCAGTTCCCTGTTATAGTTCTACCTTCTCCTCCTCCACAATCTTAGCAGCTTTCTTCTTTTCCTTTCTTCATAAACTATAAATTTATTTTTAATTTTTAGTTTACAACACTGAGTTCCACAATGTTTTGGGTTCTAAATTTTCTTTCGCTTTCTCTCCTCCCAACTCCCTCCCCAGATGGAATATAATCCAACATTGGTTCTAAGTATACCTTCGCATTGAACTTATTTACATAATAGTCCAGTTGTAAAGAAGAATTAAAACAAATGGAATGAATCATGAGAAAGAAGAAACAAACCAAAAAAGAAGGAAAAAAAGAGAGCAAATAGTTTTCCTCAATCTGCATTCAGATTCCATATTTATTCCTCTGAATGTGCAAAGATTTTTTCCATTGTAACTCTTTTGGAGCTGTCTTTGAACCTTGCATTGAGGAGAGGAGCAAAGTCTATCAAAGTTCATCCTTACAGATACCGTCTGTCTGTAATCGTGTATAATGGTCTCCTGGTTCTGCTCCCTACACTCAGCAACAGTTCACATAAGTCTTTCCAGGTTATAATGAAGTCTGTCTGTTCTTCATTTCTTATAGCACAATAGTATTCATTACATTCATATAGCACAATTTGTTTAGCCATTCCCCAGATCATGGGCATCCCCTTATTTCCAATTCTCTGCCACCACAAAAAGAGCTGCTATAAATATCTTAGTACACACTGGTCCATTTCCCACTTGTGTGATCTCTTTGGGATATAGCCCTAGAAGTGGTATTGCTAGGTCGAAGGGTATGGACATTTTTATAGCCCTTTGGACATAATTCCAAATTGCTTTCCAGAATGGTTGGATCAGTTCACTACTCTACCAACAATGTATTAATGTTCTAATTTTCCCACATTCTCTCCAGGATTTATCATTTTCCTGTTTTGTCATGTGAGCCAATCTGAGAGGAGAGATGTGGTACCTAAGAGTTATTTTGATTTGCATTTCTTTAATCAATAGTGGTTTAGAACATTTTTTTCACATGACTATAGATATCTTTAATTTCTTCCTCTGCAAACTGCCTTCTCATGTCCTTTGACTGTTTTTCAATTGGGGAATGACTTGTATTCCTATAATTTTGGTTTAGTTCCTTGTACATTTTAGATATGAGGCCTTTATCAGAAATACTGCTTGTAAAGATTCTTTCCCAATTTTCTGCTTCCCTCCTAATCTTTGTTGCATTGGCTTTGTTTGTACAAAAGCTTTTCAGTTTAACATAATCAAAATGATCTATTTTGCATTTTGTAATGCTCTCTATCACTTATGGGATCATGAATTATCCCCTTTCCTATAAATGTGACAGGTAAACTATCCCTTGCTCTCCCAAATTGCTTGTAATATCAGCCTTTATTCCTAAATCATGAAACCATTTTGACTTTATTTTGGTGTACAGTGTCTTAGTGCCTTCCTTCTGAGATTATTCCCCCATTTATCCTTTCTATATCTTATTAGGTCATAGTTGCTTAAATAGTCATCCCTATTAGACTGTGAACTGTGTGAGAACAGGGACTATTTGCGTTTATTTATTATAGTTTTTTTAATTTGTTTTGTAAACCCAGTGCTTAGAACAATGCTTGGCTCATCATCATTGCTAGATGAACCTTTCAGTCATTTTCTGTAGGACAACATCAGGAGAAACGTTCCAAAGAATGAGTCAGCAACCTTTTACAAGCCTTGTCCTCTTCCTCTTTCTCCACAACAAAGTAGTGTATATGGGATATAGATGTTCTGCCTCACCTTTGTTTCATTCACAAAAAAGAATGTGGCAGCTACAGGGAAGCTGACAATACTAGTTTAAATTTATATATTACTTTATGGCTTACAAATTGCTTTCCTTGTTATTCCTTATTATCTTCATTTGTATCAGTTGTGTCCTACTCTTCTCAACCTATTTGGGGATCTCTTGGCAAAGATACAGGAATAGTTTGCCCTTTCCTTCACTAGCTCATTTTATAGATGAAGGACTGAGGTAAACAGTTAAGTGACTTGCCCAGGGTCACACAGCTAGTAAGTGTCTGAGGCCAGATATGAACTCAGGAAGAGGAGTCCTTACTAATTCTAGGCTCAATACACAATCCACCACATCACCTAGCTGTTAATACTAGTGACCATACAAATGTCATTATCTCTTATTTCCATATTAAGAATCTGAGGTTTAGGGAAGTTAAATGATTATAGTAGAGTTGTACAGTTAGAAAGTATCAGAACTTGAATTTCAACCCAGGTCCTCTGAATCTTAGTTTGCTGCCTTACTGTTTGTTGTATTTGTTTCACACATTATGTGAGGTATTCACAGTGCACTAGTCAGTAATGATTCCAAGTTCAAGAACAAGACCCTAAATCTTGCCTTTCAAAGTTGGTAGCAATTCTTCAAATCTTTGTGCCTATATTTTTATTAAGACAACCCTGGACACAACTAAAACTAGCCCAGCTGTGCTAAGTAGGAAATTCAATTGAGTGGATTGTGGAGGGATAGTATAGCAAAATGGATTCTTCCCTGGAAAGAATCATGTTCCTCCCCACAGGATATGAGTATCCTGAGGCCAAACCTTCTTGCCTTTGCCCCACTCTGCCTATGGCTCTGGTCTCATCTCCACTGAAAAGAATTGGTACCTTTTCCCAAGCAGAGGTCTGTCTGGCTTATAGATTTCGCTTTGAATAGAGACTTTTCCTCTCCTGTCTGGAAGGATATATCTTCCAGGTCTGTTATGGAAAGATCACACCACACCACAGAATAACAAACATTATATGAGGAGGTCAGCAGATATGGTGCCTTCATTTCAGTGCTTTATAAAAAGCAAAAAAAACAAGATTCCAATTACTGGCAGATAAAACCTGCAGCTTGTTTACCCGAAGTAACCTAGAGCTACTCTTCATCTCAGCGCTTTCAGTTTGTAACTTGTCTTTTATGTAGTCCCACAGACCGAAAAATGAAAGCATATTTTAGATGAGTTTGGCCTAAGCTTTCCAATAACCTATATTTAGCTCAAATGTATATTTATGATCATTTGATCATATTTAGGGAGCAATGAATGTTGTCAAATATTAAAAAGAAAAACAAAACAATAAATCCTCTATCAAGTTTTGTCTGTCTTTTTATTTTTCTGTTAGTGTACTAGACATAGGATTCTACAGAAACTAAGCAGATTTAATGACTGAGAAAGAATACTAGTCTGCCCCAAAATGACTATGTTCAAGGCTAAATAAGGCTAGGGTAGAAAGATATTTTCAAATACTGAGGAGTTAGAAATAACATGTTATTTTCTGATGGTGTCCAGCATTTATAGACCACATTTCAAATATGATGGGACTAGGAAAGGTTTAGAGGCACCAAATATTTTGTAATTCAGGGCACAAAAAAGTCAGTCCATAATTGCAAGTGTCTGTTGTACTCAAAGAAAATGAAGCTGTTTTGGATAGTTGTTTTTTTTTTTTTTTTTTGGTCTCTTTCGCACAGTTCTCACTTCATCTAACACACATTTTAGTCTTTAGCATTTCGGCAAAGAGACACTGTTACACCTGAAAAATTCACCTCTGTCTCTGTATAGAAAAGGCCACTTTCTTATGCTTATTTTAGCCATTCATATTCACATCAGGGTCAGAGTGAGGGAAAATCCCACCAGAGAAGAGTTCTGTTTTTTTAAAGGCAAATTTTAGCTTTTCAAACGTTACTTGATCTTTTTTCTCATTCTACTTAACGGAGGGAGGAATATATATATATATATATATATATATATATATGTACACACACATACACATACATATATGTATACGTATATATACATAAATGCACATATGTATAGATAGTTAAATAATTTTATATCATTCAGTAATGTCAATAATTCAAATAATCCAGTAATTCAAAAAACTAAAAATTTATTATGTGAACTTTTTCTCAATCATTTGCTTTTTTCAATATCTGTAATTTCCTTGTCTTGGGATTTTTACTGATTTTTCCCCTCCTTCCCAATGAATAGGATTCCAGACGATTATCATTTTTATGGATTTAATATTCATTTTTCTCAATATTCTGTTTACATCCTTTTTAAAGATATTTGTGTGGGACTAACAGTGAATGATCAAGATCCTACATTCATACTTTCATTTACCTTTCTGTTTGAATTATCTGTTCCATTTTATGACTAAAACAGAACAATAGTTCCTTTCCTTCTTATTTTAAACAAATGAATATCTAATTAATGCCAGTCACTGATTCATTTACATTGAGGAAAGCATGTTAATCTTTTTGGAAGTAAATATGAGATGTTATTTTTCATTCTGATGCTCCTGGTAGAGTTAAAAAAAGTCTCTCCTGCAGTCATCAGAGCTGAAAAAGAAAGCATCTACCACTGGCCTTGGATTCATCTTGGCAGCCTTCTTTTCTGAAATAAACAACCTGGAGGAGGTTTAGCTGCAGCATGTGAGTTGTGTTCACATTTTTGTTCTGGCTTAGATGCTGATATGAACTGCCCAGATTTCTTCAGTTACAAGGTTCATAATGCCAAGCTTCCTGGGAACATTACTGAAACTTTCCTTCCTATTTTTCATTGGCCAGACTATGAAATCACCTTTAAAATGTTCAGGCATTGTCTTAGGCAGGCACAGAAATATATAACACAGCCATTTCAGATCAGCCGCTTTAAGAGAAAAAGAAATGTCCTGTTTTGTCTTCCTCCAGCTACATGCTTTGGTTTATAATAGGCTAGAAATCAATAACTATGGTAAATTTAAGCCTATCTTCAAAATGTTTCATTGTAGAAAAGTGTACAAAAATATTACCAACCTTATATTGTAGCAACTGTGAGTACCATACCCTCAGATTTTGTAATGTGGACATATAGTATTGTTATTTTTATTATTAAATAATATTTATGAAAAAATTCCATTTTATCTTGATTTCCTCTCCTACAAGTCTATTGATGAACAATAGAATATTAACAACAGAATATCATTTAAAAACTTGACTGACTCTACCAACAAAGTTTCTAAAATTCATTTCTATACTTTGTCATTTCCTTTCAAGGGAATAGGATGTCTTAAATATAACAGAGTCAAAAACAGCCTTCAGAATGTGATAAGGTCACTAATTTTGTAGTTTTGTACATTTTTACATAAATATTGCCAAATAAAAGAACCCAGAGAGGTGGCAAGAGGATGCCAACCCCCATTTCATTTTCTTTGCCTTATTTTTGGAAAGTTAACTGGTTGAACCAAGAAGCAGATATTTGTGGATTTTCAAAGATCATCAGATATTTTTGTTTGTTATGTTTGATTTTGTTTTGTTTTTCTTAGTGAATTTAAGGGAACTGATTATAAGAAATAACCAAGCTGACAGTGGTTATCTGCCCCCAAATGATGGCTAACCTAAGTACTATCTCAGAGAGTTGGTGATATCTCTGACTCCATGATTATGTTCTCCTATCTATCAGCTGCCTCTGCCTCAGAAAAGTTTTTTATCATTTTTTGCTGGCCTCATCTTTGTACCTTATTTGTTTCTATATGAGGAACAGTGTGGTACAATGGAATGAAAATCAGATTTGGATTCTAAATACCTGATTTCCAATCCTGGACAAATCACTCCATAATTAACTGTTTCTCACTTTTTTGAAAAAATCATGTCAAAAAATGTAAAGCAAAAGGTGTCTGGGTAATTGAGATTTATAATGAATTCTGAAACTCAATGGCCTATTTCGTTGTTGTTGTTATATGTTATATGATTGAACATCTTATCCTTTCTTTTGACTTTTTTATTTTTTAATTATCTTTTTCAAGTGACTTCTTACTTCATGCGAGTAATTTTTATCTATAAGACTATCATTGTATTTTATATATTTCCACTTTTTTCCTTTAAAACATTGTAAAAGACTTTCTTCCTCTCCTCCCTCCTTTCCTTCCTCCCTCCCTCCCTTCCTTACTTCTTTCCTTCCTTCCTTGCTTCCTTCCTTCTTTCACAAAATCTTAAATCTGGTTCACTCTGAAGCTCATCAATTAGACCACAATAGATCCCTGCCCAAGCTCCAGTCCAAGTCCTCTTGGCTTAGAGTGAATGTGATTGGTAACTGTTTCTCTTCCCCTCCCAGATTGATTTTATTTCTTTTTTTTCTAATTAAAGGAGTCATCCCTTGACTCACTTCTCATTACCTCTCTCTAAATGAGTACATGAAAAGGCCTTTGCCTAAAAGGGCCGGGGTCTCCCATTGAATCCTAGGTCATCTCTAATGATCTTGATGAATATCTAGGCACTGGATCCAGATGGCTCTGGAGGAGAAAGTGAGGCTGGTGACCTTGCACAACCCTCCCTCCCTCAGATCAAAGTCAACTGCAAGTCCTGTCATCATTTCCCTAGTGCCATGGTCCTCTTCAAAAATGAAGGACAAAATCTTCAATAGACTTGGCTCTCCTCAGCAATACAAGGCTCAAAGACAACTCCAAAGGACTCATGATGGAAAAAGTGAGCTACATCCAGAGAAAGAACTGTGGAGTCTGAATGCAGGTTTAGGCAAACTATTTGCTCTCTTTTTTTCCTCCTTTTTTGGTTTTATTTCTTCCCTCTCATGATTCATTCCATTGAGAAGGGAGTACACTCTAAGCACAAGACAGGGAAGTCTGAGCAAAAGAAAAGAGATGGCAGGTTGAATGGTATTTGTGACAGACAACAAGGAGTCAAAGTGGGCAGATGGTATGGTACATGAAGGTGCTTAATGTGTAATGAGAATATGAAGGCAGGTTGCAGTGAGTTTGTGAAAGGCTTCCAAGTCTATTACAGCAGGGGTTGGGACCATGCTAAGTGCTTTACTAATATCTCATTTGATCTTCACAATAATCATGGAAGGTATGTATATATTATTGTCCCCATTTTTGGATAAGGAAACTGTGGCAAATGGGGGATGTGACTTCCTCAGTGTCACACAGCTAGTAAACATATAAGGTTAGATTTTGACCTTGGGTCTTTCCTACTACAGGTCTAGAATTTTACTACTGCTCCACCTAACTCTGAGTGGCACAGCTGGGATTTGAACCCATATCATTAACTTTATTTGCAGCATACTTTCCACTGTAACATGCTAACAGATACAGGATGTTGAACCAGGAACAGGCCACTCTCAGAGTTTCAATTTCTTCACCTATAAAATGGGAATGATGATGTTTGCACTAGGAAAATACTTTGTGAAACTTATGAATGTGCTACATAGCTTTTATTATACTTGATACTGAATAAATACATGTACTGAAAAAAAAATAGAAAATGAAGGACAAACACAAAAGACTTTATATTCCTTCTGTGAATTTCAGTTCTCACTATTTCATCCAGATGTGAGGCCATCCTTTTATATCATTTGGAAATATTCACTGTTGTGATAGATTCTTCTTACTTTTCCTTTTCCCATCTCCTTTTGTCAAGATATGCTTTTCCATGACCAAGAGATCACTCCACTGTCTAGCTACCCTTCATGACATCTTGTCCACTGCCTGTTTTTAAATAATATCACTTTGGTAGAACTGATTTACTTGGTAATGTGTTTCCCTCATATAATAAATTTTATGTAATACTTTACATATACACTGCTCATTACATAAAATATTACATTTGATGATTGCATAACCCCTATGAGGTTGTTATTGTAACCTCATTATCCCTTGTTTATATTAACCATGATTATTTTCTCCAATTACCCTTCATTAACAGATGAGGAAAATTAAGGACAAAGACCGAAAGGGACCTTACCGAGAGAGTACATGTGGCAAATTTGAATGCAATTCACTCCTAACTCCAGATCTAGCACTCTTTCCACTACACTGTACTGTGTCTATGCTTCATGCTACACACACTTCATAAATCAATATGTAATTATGAACGTGTTGATAAATAAACATTAGTTGAGCATCTACTAAAAAGACAATGAGGGAAGATACCAAAGGAATACAAAAAATAAGTATAAAATACAACCTTTTTAATATAAAGAAGTTATATAGAATGAGTAAGTGGAGGGCATGGTGGATCTTGAATCAGGATAAATTCAAATACAATCTCTGATCCTTCCAAGTTCTGTGGTCATGGACTCAACTTTTAACCTCTCTGAGCCTCAATTTCCTATTTTGAAAATTAGAAATATGAATATCTATCACATATGTAGCACATTGACTATGAGGATCAAGTGAGATAATGTAGGCAAATCATTTAACAAATTTTAAAATTTCATTTATGGGGAGAAATATTGATTCATGATACATATGATAAAAGAAAAAAAGAAGCTTTGTTATTATTATTAGGAAATAACTTGTTACTAATTCAGCATTACAAGAAATGCTAAGTTGTATGATACAGACACATAGGAAATATGGCCTTGCAAAGGGATAGAGAAACAAGAGTTGAAAGGTTATAATCATTAAAGACAGTTTTATAAAAGAGGTACTTGCTACATATTTTGAAGGTTGGTCAGAGTGTATATAAGTTATGGAGAAGGGAAGGGAGAGATAATAGAAACAAAAATCTGATTTCTGGTATTTACTCCCATGTTGTCTCTTCTTTAATAATATTGATAATAACAGCTTTCAAATATGTAGTAATTAATAGTTTACAAAGCACTTTAAAATATGACCTCATTTTGCCCTAGGAGAAAGGTGTTATTATTAACCTCATTTTACAAATAAATAAACTTTATAGTTGAATGACTTGCCCATGGTCGCAAAGCTAGTAAAAGTCTGAAATTGAATTTAAACTTAGTTCTTCCTTACACCAAATCCAAAATCTGAATTCCATCCGAAAGAACATAAACAAGCAGCTACATGGGACTAAGTTCTGGAAGTCAACACTTTCTCTGTCTCTCTTGATCTATGTTTCTTTCTGTGTCTGTCTCTCTCCTACTTCTCTTTCTCCCTTCCTTTCTCCCTCCATTCCTTCCCTTCCTTCCCTCCTTCCCTCCCTCTTTCCCTTCCTTCCTTCCTTCTTCCTTCCTTCCTTTTTGCTATAATGCATTTTATTTTCCCTCATGGTATTTGTAATTTAGTATGAAAGAGGAATCAAAACACATATTCATAGTATAGATAATACAAGTATAGATTCAAATCTATGTATACACAAAATAGTGCATGCATGTTTATGTGTGTGCATGTGTATATCAGCATTATGTAAACATATACAAACATCCGCGTATATAAAAGCACATATGTTAATGTGTGCCTATATATTCAAATCACTTTAGATAATTACAAAATTTTTTTCTTATATTTCATATCTGATGGAAAAGACATTCTCAACTTATCCTAGTTAGTGCCTTGTATCTTTAATTTTGATGAATAATTGCTCATGTAAACTCTTCTTTCTCCTCTGCTGAGTTATCCAACCTCTGAAATGTACTCTGATTTTGATGCTTTTCCAGGGATTTGTGATAGTAATTTGGATTTCTGTTTAAGACTATTTGTCTTATTTTAGATGACCTAGAAAGAGGGAATATGTATGCATATCTAAATCTGTTTCACAATGTATATCTATGCATCTTATACTATGTTTCTCTTTCTTTTAAATCCTGAATACAAGGGAAGAAATCTGGTTTTTGTTCAAGTGTCCTCATGGCAGTCAGCTATAATCTGGTCAAAAATGAAACATAGAAGGCTTCACCAACATCTGCCTTTTCTCTCCTGCCATACCGTTCCAAAAAATATCATAACTAGACTCTTCCTTTGTGGAAAACTCTGGATGCATTTCTATGAGTTCTTTCATTATTTAGGATTCTTTAGAGTACACACACATACACACACATGCACAAACACACACACATACCTTAAAAAGGGCAGTTGGGTGGTATAATGACTAAAGTGCTGGATCTTGCGAATTTATGAGAAATCAAGATATTATAAAACAGAACCAAATGAATGAAAAAATGGAAGATAACATGAAATATCTCATTGGAAAAAAACATTGGCCTGCAAAATAGATCCAGTAGAGATAATTTAAAAATTATTGGACTACCTGAAAGCCATGATCAAAAAAGAGCCTAGATATTATCTTTCAAGACATTATCAAGGAGAACTGCCTTAATATTCTAGAACCAGAGGGTAAAATAGAAATTGAAAGAATCCACTTCTTGAAAAAGATCCCAAAAGGAAAACTCCTAGGAATATCGTTGCCAGATTCCACAGTTTCCAGGTCAAAGAAAAAATACTGCAAGCAGCCAGAAAGAAACAATTTGAATACTGTGGACACACAATTCAGATAACACAAGATCTAGCAGCTTCTACATTAAGGGATCAAAGGACTTGGAATATGATATTCCAGAGGTCAAAGGAGCTAGGATTCAAACCAAGAATCACCTACCCAGCAAAACTGAGTATCATGCTCCAAGGCAAAATATGGATTTTCAATAAAATAGGGGACTTTCAAGCTTTCTCAATAAAAAGACCAGAGCTGAATAGAAAATTTGACTTTCAAATACAAGAATCAAGAGAAGCATGAAAAGGAAAACAAGAAAGAGAATTCATAAAGGACTTACTAAAGTTGAACTGTTTTGTTTACATTCCTACATGGAAAGACGGTGTGTATAATTCATGAGACCTTTCTCAGTTTTAGGTTAGTAGAAGGGAATATAGACAGAGGGCACAGGATGAGTTGGATATGAAGGGATGATAACAAAAAAATGAAATAAATTTATGGGGTGAGAGAGGAATATATTGAGAGAGGGAGAAAGGGAGAGATAGAATGGGTTAAATTATCTCACATAAAAGTGGCAAGAAAAAGCAATTCTGTTGGAAGGGAAGAGGAGGCAGGTGAGGGGGAATGAGTGAATCTTGCTCTCATTGGATTTGACTTGAGGGAATAATATACACACTCAATTGGGTACCTTACTCCACAGCAAAGTAAGGGGAAGGGCATAAAAAAGGGGGGATGATAAAAGGGCAGATGGAGTAGGAGGTAATCAAAAGCAAACACATTTGAAAAAGGACAGGGTCAAGGGAGAAAACTGAATGAAGGGGGACAGGATAGGATGGAAGGAAATATAGTTAGCCTTTCACAACACGAGCATTGTGGAAGTGTTTTACATAATGATAAATGTATGATCTATGATGAATTGCTTGCCTTCCCAGGGAAGGTGGGTGGGAAGGGGAAAGGGCAGAAAATTTGGAACTCAAATTTTTAAAAGCAGATTAAAAAAATTAAAAAAAAAGCTATTTTTTTCATGCACATGGGAAACAAGATATATAGGGAATCGGGCAAAGAAATCTATCCTGCCTTACAAGAAAGTAAGGGGAAAGGGGATGGGGTGGGGAGGGGCGTGAAAGAAGGGAGGGCTGACTGGGGAATGAGGCAATCAGAATATATGCCATCTTGGAATGGGGGGGAGGGTAGAAATGGGGAGAAAATTTGCAACTCAAAATCTTGTGGAAATCAATTTTGAAAACTAAAATATTAAATTAAAAAATAGAATAAAAAACATGAAAGTGAGGCTAAGGAAGGCTTAACAATTTTGCCCAAAATCAATCCACACATAAAATGGTGAAACTGGGGTGCCATTTCATTTTTCTCTAAGGGACTTTAGTTGTCTATGACTGAACTCAGGTCCTCTGCCTTTAAATGCAAGACTTTTACCATAGTTTCATTTTTTTCTAAATATATTTATGTGTTACTCAATTTATATTTTTTGTATTTATTATAACAAATAATATTGCTTTTAGGGAAATAAACTCTTTGAAATAATCAATGAAATGTTATTTTTACTCATGTAGCATATTCACAATCCTTATCAATGTATTAGATTGTAATTATACCTATACATTTTAATAACTGCACCTTCAGTCTTGATCCATTGTTCTTGTGCTCCAAGATCTTTGTTCGTAATACAATATTTTCCTTTTACCTCCTCTCTTCCAGTATATCTGTAGGTACAAACAAACACACCTGGTATATCATGCTGAGCTGAAAACCTTGTACAAAAACCAAGTTCCTCTCAGGAGCACAGAAAAACCAGACTCAAGGTACAAGGTTCTGTGGTGACATCCAACTGGAAGATAAAATGAGGCTCAGTAGCACAATGCCAGCCTGGTAGTTATATATATAGAAGATCTGTTGGGAGCAAATTAAATAAGTAATGTTCTTAAATTGTAAAATACTCATTTGTGGAAATAGCTGGCCTCCAGTTAAAAACATATAGGAAATGTTCACAAAAATATTTACTCATAATTTAATCAAGAAGAGTATGAATTGCTTCCTCTGAAGCTCCTAAATCCCATCAGCAGTATTAATGCATAATCTTCACTATAGAAATAACTGACAACTTGGTAGAAATAAACACTTTCTTCAGAGAGTTCCACATATGCTTCTGTCCAATGAACCAAAAATGATTTATACTATGTGTTGAATCAATGCAGATCACTGGAGCCACCCATGACTTGGAAACATATCAGCAAATATTTGAAAACATTAGGCTTTTCAAGTCAATGAAGTACATACATAGTACAATAATCCCCATGATTGTATTTAATTAATGGTAAATGTCTGGGTTCAAAGACATGAAACTTTTCTTTAAAGCAACAGCTGCAGCAAATTAAGCAAAAGCTTGCTAATGTTGAGGCACATTATAATATAAAAGGTCAGCCATTTATATGATCAGAAGAACAAAATATGCAGCTGTCACCTATATGAAAGATGTCAAACTCAAGGCCTATAGGCAATAAATTCCAGTTGACCAGAACTGGATTAAAATGTATGTGGGGAATGTTTAAATAAATAGAATAGAAAGAAATTAAAGATATCTATAATCATTTGAAAAAAAATGCTCTAAATCTCTATTGATTAGAGAAATGCAAATCAAAACAACTATTAGGTACCACATGTCTCCTGTCAGATTGGCTAATGTAAAAACAAGAAAACGATAAATCCTGGAGAAGATGTGGGAAAATTGGAATGCTACTCCATTGTTGGTGGAGTTGTGAACTGATGCAACCATTCTGGAGAGCAATTTGGAACTATGCCCAAAGGGCTATAAAAATGTGCATACCCTTTGATTCAGCAATACCACTTCTTGGGCTGTATCCCAAAGAGATCATACAATGGGGAAAAGGATCCATATGTGTGTTGGCAACCAAAAATGGGCTCCTTAGCACTTAGTCAACAAGTGCCCTTGACTAGTTTGGCTTTTTCCCCTGAACTGAATGCTGTTTGTATGTTGGACTGGAGTAAGCTTGTTGGCCCCTTCACCTTGCTTACCTTGCTTAAGCTGATGGAAAGAACCTGTGCTTTCCTGGTCAACCCCTTCACCTTGCTTAAGCAGATTGAAAGAACCTATGCTTTCCCGGGTGTACCTTACACCCCCCGCAGAAGCCGGATGGTTAAAAACAGCTTCCGTTGGAGCCAGAGGCTGCTACAGCCACAGCCACAGCCACAGCCGAAGCTGAAGCAGGAGCTGCAGGTAGCAGAGCTGACCTACGGGAGGAAGCTGAACAAAGACTTGAGGCCAGTGGGTAATCCTTTTACCATAGAGGGGGAAGCATGATTTTGCTTTACACCATCATGCTTCTCTGTAGCCTCCTGGTTACTCTTGTGAGGCTTACTTATTGGGCCTGGAAGCTTTTGATCAATATGTCAAAATGGGGATGCTGGTTCATGGGTTGGTTACTGTGGAGCCTAAATATATGCTTTGATTCTTCTGCCTCTTATCTTGAGAATTTATTATATCCCGCGGTTCTGAACCTTTCAGACATATATATGATCCTCTTTGAGATTATAAAGCCTGCCCTCCTAATACAATATGTACAAAAATATTTATAGCAGCTCCTTTTGTGGTGGCAAAGAATCGGAAATCCAGGGATGCCCATCAATTGGGAAATGGCTTAACAAATTGTGGCATAAGAATGTAATGGAATACTACTGTGCTATAAGAAACGAGGAGCAGATGGACTTCATAAGAACCTGGAGAAACTTATATGATCTGATGATGAGTGAAGGAGGCAGAACCTGGAGAACATTGTACACAATCACAGACACGTTTCTTCTGGGATGACTGACTTTGATAGACTTGGCTCTTCTCAACAATGCAGGGTTCCAAGACAGCTTCTAAAGACTCATGATCGAAAAGGCTATCAACATCCAGAGAAAGAATTCTGGAGTCTGAATGAAGATTGAAGCAAATTATTTGCTCTCTCTGTTTTTAAAAATTTTATTTTATTTTATTTGACTTTTGGTTTTGTTTCATCTTTTTCATGGTTCATTTCATTGGTCATAATTTTTCTTTACAACTTGATTTTTGGGAAAATAAGTTTAATGTGAAGGTATATGTAGAACATACATCAGATCACATACCGTCTTGGAGGGGGGAAGGGGAGAGGAGAGGAGTGGGAGAAAATTTGGAACTCAAAAATTTGTGGAACTGACTGTTGTAAATTAAAAAAAAAAACAAATAAATAATCAACTTAAATAAATAGAATAGAAAGCAACATAGACAAAATTTAATTTGTGACTTTCTATGTCAATATTATTCCTGTAGGTATCTGTTCCTACTTTAGTTGACACAAATTATCTACCAGATTCATACCTAAACATAGAGGTAGCATAGGATACTTCAAAGACTGCCAGACTTAGAATCTGGAAGATTCGTGCTCAAATTCCTTCTCTGATATTTACTATCTATACAATCAAGGGCAAGCAAATTAAACTTAATTGACTTCATTTTCTTTATCTGTAGAATTAGAATAATTTCACTGACCTGACAATATTGTTGTAGGGGTCAAATGAGATGATGTATATAAAGTGCTTTGCAAATTTCAAGGCATCTTATAAGTTGTTTTCATTATCATTATTATTATTATTCAGTTGATTTTAAGAACTGTTCCCAATGCCTAGCAAAGTATCTTGAACATAATAGATATTTGTTAAAGGTCTGTTTTATTGAATTGCTTCTAGATGGCCCTGAAATGTCTTTCCACCCTCCTTACTCTACCTTTTACTCTTCACTAATCTTCCACTGATAAGTCCTTGAAATCTTAAACAAAAGCCCTAGAATTCCATTATAAGGTCTCTGAAAAATCCTTGTTTATTCAAAAGACACTAGCATAGCTATTCTTGTAACAAAGACTAAATGAAAGAAAAATAATCATTGCACAGACTAGGGCAGGCAGTCAAATGTCTAAATCAATCAGTTAATTCACATGTTTGGCAAAGAGATTTTTATATCAAATTGGGCTTGGTGATTAATAGGAAGAGAGTGGGTTTGATTGCATTTGGGAAACTGTAGTTTATTTCATAATCCCAAAATGCCTCTCAATCACAAAGATTCATCTACTTAAACCAAATATGCTCTTAGTGGTATTGTGTATCTGGGAAAGCATTAATATTAGAAAAAAAAACTAAAGTTTACAGGTACCCAAAAGATAATGGTGGTTGTATAGAAGTTGAAATACGTGTTTAACACTTGGCAAAGTTCCTGACACTATTATGTTTTTAATTATTGCCTATTGATTTGACTTGTCTGATGATGACCTCTCAACAAAAAGAGGCATAAGGGGAAATATTCAGAATCACCAATGAATATATGATTTATTGTAAAAATATAAGTGGGTTGGTCATATGGCAAATCAAGATGGATAGAAATAGTGATCCATAGACACTCAAGAAATACTACAGAAATGTAAAGAGGAAGAAATCCTAGCTGAAGCAGAATGGCACACTTAGAGAAAAGTGAGAGGCAACATTTGCAAAGTATCTCAGCAACCAGCTTAACTACCATCTCTCCTCAGACCTTGATGAGTATAGGCCAGGAATCTAAATTCATGAACCTCGGGAATGGTGATGCTTTCATCTCAATGTCCTTGTGTATCAACCTGGGCAACAATACTTTATGGTGATTCAGAATAGCAATTCTTCTGTAGGTGTTGTGGACATTGTTAGCGAGACTTTTTCTGGGTCTTTAATAACTAAGTCCTTGCATTGTAAAATAGCAAAACTTCAGAAACCGATCTAATTTTATCAGTGGAATCTTCATTAGAGAAGAGGTACTAGCAACTGCTTTTATCGTTGTACCCTAAATACCATGGGACTTTTTAAAATCTGACTTACATTTAAAACTTTCTAATTGTATTGTCTCCCCCTTTAGATTATGAGGTTTTTTTTGAGAGTTGGGGCTGTCTGATTCTTCTTTTTGATTCCGTAGCACTTAGTATACTGCTTTGCACATAGTAACCAATTAATAAATGGTTTATTCATGTACTAATTCATTCAAATTGAGTGGATGTTCTACAGAAATCTATTGAGGAACATGGATGATATATGTGCAGGATAAATAGTCACACCGATGAAATAACTGGCTGAAAAAGTACACAGATGGAACCATAATTTTTTTAGATAGTCATACCTTAACTTAGGTAACATCTTAATGCTTCATCAATTATTTTGTATATAAATATTTACTCAATGATAATATCCTTTTCAAAGTGAAAAACACATTTATTAGGTAAACAGTTGAATGAGAAATTCAGCCAGGCAGAATATAAAGAGAGATGAGACTGAAACATGCAAAGGCCAGCCAGCAACAGTGACATCTGTAAATGTGCAGGACATATAAGGTCAGTTCTGAACCATAGCACAAAGGCTACAGGTACTCAGAACCTTCTGATAGGAAACTTTCAATAACATTCCAATACCAGCTTTGGTTAGCACTGTTGGGAGACACCCCAGAAATGATCTAAGATATCTAACATATTGTATAGAATTTGAAGCCCATAGGCTGGAGCCACGGTTATATATTTGGTCAGCGACTGTTGCAAGGCTCAAAGCAAAGTTTCCCATTTATAATGTGGAGATAGGTTAGCAGTGTCTGTGTTGGGGGCCTCTCGTCCCTGGTAGTCTTTGACCAGCAAGCATCTGTCTCGGTACACAATGATTGAGGTGGGAGCCAAGGATGGAAGGAACTCCATTTATTTTTTCAGCAAGCAGGATTTTTATGCAGTACTAGCCTTCGTTACTGGTGCAAGCAAGCTCGTGCATAATCCTCTAAGTCTATCAGGAGCCCCAAGGCCATGCATCACCGCTCGTGCACAGCTCCTGTCCAGTGCTTTTAGAAAGGGGGCATCTGTTGTTCACAGACTGCCTTATCAGAGGAGGAGGAGTCGAGCCGGACTGCATAGCCCTAGATAATTCCTTTTTTTTTTTTTAAATGGGACTGTCCTTGGCCTTCAACTCCCAAGCTCATCAGGCTCTCAAGAGCCCCTTACAATTCCCCCTTTTTGTTTTTGCGCCAAGAGTCAACGCATACCAAATCAATGGCTGTGTATAGGGCCCCAAGACACATCCTCAGCACTAAAGGAGTGCAATAACATAGCAGAAGGGCAAGGACCCCCACAATGGCCACAGTCTCAAAAACATGAGTAAGCCAATTGGGGGTTAACAAGGTCTTAATATGACTCAGAAAGTCGTCTATAACACTGTCAGGTTGTAAGTTCTTATGTGCTGCTTTTTCTTCCTCAGTGACCAATTGCAACAACTGGGTAATTTCTGCTGTAATGTTCTGATTATGAAATAAGGCTTAAACATAGTGTTCATTATCCTAAGGACACAAGGTAGACAAAAACTTATTATGACCAAACAAAGAACATAAGGTACTGTATGGAAAATAGTAAAGAATACATTACGAAATGGGTAAATGTTTTGAAAATATCAAAAATTTTTTGAAACTATCAATAATCAATAATGGTTTTGCTACTTCAATATTCCACTCAATCAGTATTCCACTCAATTCTCCTCCCCTTTTTCTTTTTTCCAGACACCTCACCATTATAAGTACATCCGAATTTTTTCCTTTAACTATCCCCTTGTAAGTAAACATGGGAAGGATTGATCGGGGCATTGACAAATCAAAGGGGGCAGTCCCCTTTGTGAATATAGATACATAGACTCAAAAAAGAAATAAAAATGTAATTGTCTCTTTTAAGATTCAAAAAGTTCTTTTTGTATGCAGCTGTCTGGCAGAAGACATCGTTAATGAAATCTTCTGGTCCTTGGTATCTGTTCCAGTCATCTCCAGCACAGTGTCTTCTTCTTCTTCTCTTCTTGCAGGAACCAGCTTTCTGCCCACCCTCCTACAACAGTAATCTTAGCACAATTTTAAATTATCATTTCTAATGTTTATAATCCTGATCATTTTTACAAACTGAAAATTTGAACCATGGCTAATTGTCATATTTAAGAAATTCACATCAGAACCCAAATTCTCATACTTTACATGACTCATCATTAATTTCCCCACCAGAGGGATGAGACTCCGGTACATACATAAATACAGTAAATAACCAATTTTTAACACAGTGCATATAAAATCTTAAACTAGTCATGTCATGTGCCCTTGATGGCACTACAAGATAAAGCCAAGCCACAAACCATTTTTCTTTTTAGCATCATAACTTTAGACAATCATGATATTAATCAAATAACAAAATAACATTCTCACCTTGCTTAAGGAGCAGTTACAAAGCAAGCCCTATGTGGCTCGTATGCATTTCTACCCTTCTTCATAAAGCTTTACTAAGTTGGTGCAAAAGTCCATAAGTAACACCAATTCCAAAGCATCATAACAAACAGTTTCTAGTTATAGCAGAATTCCTAAATATCACAAAGTTTCTTAATCAAAAAGGTGTAGTAATGGAATCTCACATTGATAGCAGTAGGAGACTGATCACAGAAAAATACTGCTACTTTTAAAATCTTTTAAACATAGAGAACATCCTAAGTGAGTCTTAAGCAGTTTCCATAAATTTCTGCATGTGTTCTAGTTCTAGATAAAAATAATATTAGATTGCCCAGTAAGATAACACAAAATAGCTCATATCTTATACTGATTACCTGCTCTGATCACAGAAACTTGCTATAGAAGGAAAAAGCAGGGACAGGTGACACACCAAATATGACAGGATAAAACATCCTTGGCTTTATTTATAATCCAAATATAGTTATGATTCCTCAGTTATGCAGTATCTCTTCCACCTCATTGCTACACTCAGAAATAGTTAGGTGGGAAACTTCCTTTCCAAAGGAACATGGGGGAAACTGAGGCCAGGAGGATCCCATCCTAGACTGAGGCTAAGATTGTCCCCTCAGCATTTTCCCAAATGCAGATCTCCAACTTTAACAGTATGGATCACATTCCTTCTGAGTAGCTTGTGGCATTTCTCTCAGATACTGATGTAATGTAGACAACTATACTCAGATTCAAACTCAAAACAAAATTAGTTATGGTCCCGAATGCCTTTTAATCTTGAACAGCAAGTCCCACCAATCACAGCTTAGAGTAAGATACAGAGCTGAAATAAGCAATACAGATTTAGCAGGACTCACATACATCAGGGATTTAATTAAACATCTTTCATTCTCCACTTTAAACTTGTCCTGGTGTAAAAGCCAAATATTAGAATCCTTTCTATCTAAAGTACATAAACTTTCAGTTTCTCAGCAAGCTAAGTTCATTGTTTAGGACCTACATAACTCAAACAAGTTCTTTTTCTGGGGCTGATGACCTTGCCCATGAAGATAGTTTCCAAGGGCCTTGGCAATTTTACAAAATAAGGAGAAGTAACATGGTGTCGAGGAAGGGGTTAAATAGAAAAACCTTGGGTCTGTTTGCTATCTTTTGCTGTTTCTCTGAGCAGACTTATTCAAGGTCGAGCCTTTCTAAAAATCATGGAAAGGATTTTACAAAACTTTTCTTCATAAAAAAAAAAAACTATCTATCTTTCTCAGAAACAGCTTATAATTTATCCTGATATTATTATTAATTCCTAAGTGCTAAGCAATCCTTAAGTATTGAACACCAAACCTTTTCCACACAATTGAGAAAAAAAAAAAAACTAAACATACTCTGGTAAATACTATCTCTAAGCAATAGCATCAATAGCTTAATTAATGATCTCACAAATTTCCCAAATGATAGTAAAACAATTAAAGACAAAATTTGGTAATTTAAGATTTCTCAAATTACAATTCTTAACCTAATAACATTTAGATTATAAAAGAAATTGCTTTTTTAACAACACATGATACAGCTGCTTACCAATTTATGCAATAAGAAATATTTTAGAAATATAACAATATCATAAACAATTATCATCTATTTAAACTTGAAAACCAAAATCCATAAATTTCCATTTTGGTGGCTTTACCTCAGTCAGATATGACCCCAAATTACCTAATACAGAGAATCATTCATCTCATCACCAAAACTTCACATTAAAGAAAATCCACATAAATTTAATGCATATGAAACAACTATTTTTAACGTAAAACAGTTTACATTCAAATAGCATTTATTTTATGCCAAGGACCTTTACAATCATGCAATCTTTGTAACATCCCTGGGAATGGATTCCACCACCATCCCCTTATTGAACAGTAAACTACAGTAAACACAATTTTCTTGGGGCTATATAGTTAATAAATTTCTCAATGCCAAATAACAATTTGCACCTTTTTAAAAAAATTATTCAAATGTGAATTTCTAAGTTCCATTCACATTTTTATTGGGAAAGTTTTACAAATAGTTTGCAATCATGTATTATAATTAGATCGGTTTAAAATGTGCTGGGCCAGTATTCTAACTACTTCTTTTGCCCCGGGTAAAAAGGAAGCCTAAGAAATTTGAATCATTGCTAACAAGGTATAGTCAGTTTCCCTTCCAGGCAGAGGGGGTTGATAATTAATTGAACAGCAATAATAATAACTCACAATAATCAATATCTTTGCCCTAATCAATATCCATATAAAATTTAATAGAACCCACCCACAAATCTAGCTCAAAAGGTGGGTGGACATAATTTGTTTTGTCTCTTCAGAGCTTTATTGGTTTTTAAACATTAAAACAGTAATCCTAAATAACCTAGCTAACAGTCTTACAAGTTTCATAAGTGCTGGCCGAATCGTTTTAGCTGTGACCTGAACAAGATAGGGTTAACAGGGCTGAGAAAGTAACTTCACCAGTTTTACACAATTGTTTTCATTTTGTAGTTTCAACAAAATTCAGATTAAAGATCACTTTGTCCATCATTTCTAGTCTCTTAAGTTTTACAGTATAGGAGAATTTTACTACAATTCAGAAGTACAATAATAGTACAAACAGAAAAATTTCAGATGACATTAATTGCATTCCCAAATCATTACATACATTAGGCTTACCAAGCATAGAGGCTTTTCTCCTCGTAGTTGCAGAGCCTGGCTGTGGACTGGGGGGGGGGGGGTGCTGGGAAGCTGTAGAATCCAGCACCTGAATTAGAGGTCCAAGGAGTCATTGAGAAAGGTCCCTGAAGGACCTTTACTTTCTAATAGGGGTTGCTGGGTTTGGAAGACTAGGAACAAAAATTCCAGGTTCTGGTGGTGTGGGAGCAAGGACTTGGGGGATTGGGAGGAGAGGTTCCTGTGTTTACCTATTGCCTAGAAGTGTGGGCTTCAGGGTGCCCAGAGGTCCCCAATATAGCTGCTATACCTCCCCGCTTTTTCTTTTCCCGGTGGGGGAGGGTAACTCAAATTCCTTACCGTTACTGTCTTCCCTAATCTGATCTGGGATGAGAGAAGTTTGTTTTACCTGCTCTAATTTTCACACAAGTAAACTTCACTTTTGTGTTCACTCCTTAAAAACTTTTTTGGGAGTGGGAACTTTGAATTTGCCAGTCAAAGGTGAGTGGGACTCTGGAAAAGATCCAGTGGTACCATGTCCCTTTCTCCTTGTACTGGGAGACTCAGAGTGTCTCTTTATTAGAGATTCATGCATTTTCCGAATTTGCCTTAGTGCCAAATGGCATGAGAAATTCTGACTTTATCTTAAGCATCAAATCAGGAGTAACACATTTCATATAAATTTCAGGGAAAAGGTCCCCACCTCCTTTCTTATCTGCATTCACATTCCAAATTGGCCAGATTTGGAATGAAGAGAGAAAGAGCATTATTTCCAACAACTTTAAACCGTTAAACAAGATGACATTTTTCTCTCTCTCTCCCCCACCCTCCTGCTCATCTGAAGAGACTGGGTTCAGGGAGGGAGAGAATTACATTACAGGGTGTCACATTACACACTCCACACAGAAACGCAGATACAGAATAAAGACACAGAGACAACACACGAGGATTTTGTGAATCCTATACACAAAGTGCTTGGCCCTCTGATGTAACAGGGGCCAGGTGCTATGCTTTTTTTTGGGGTCGTGGAGACCCTGCTTTTAAGATGATCTGGGGCAGATCCCCGTTTGGTCTCATCCACTTGTTTAAGAGACATCTTTCTCTTACTAGCTTCTTCAGAACTCTCATATAATGTATTTTATGTTCCCAAATGCATGGATTGGATTTATATTGAGGAGTTGGGGGAGGGGCCGAAGGATACTTCATTCTCTCCTCCGGATCATATTCTAAGTTGCCTTTTTCTGGTATCTTGTCCTTGGAGTCTAACAAGTGGGCAAGTTCCTCCTCTTGCTCTGTTCAGGTAGCCACATCTGTCTTTACAACTTTTATTTTGAGGAACTTCAGTGTATATAGTGTTTGATGTAGCTGCTGTTGTGGTGTAGTGCCCCTAACTTTTCTCAAATGAATTGTGCATCCTTGCTTCTTGCTAAGCTTGTGAAGTATCCTACAGAATGTCTCTAAGTCCTTAGAGTCTGTGAAGGATGCGGACTGCCCCATTGGTAAGGCTTTCCCTTAACCTTACCTCCTCCAAAGTCTTATCTGGCTCTATGACCTTGCTTCGGGTTGCGTCCCGGAGTCTCGTCCGTCTGTCTCTCCCAGGTGAGTTGAATATTGTTGTCCTCCGTGAGCAGCTCGGCTACACGCTAGCTGATGTAGTCCTTACCTCTATGCATCAGAGGGGCCTCACGGGGTGCGGGGTCCTCTCTTCCAGCCCCACGTTTGGGTGCCATTTGTTGGGGGCCTCTCATCCCTTGTAGTCCTTGACCAGCAAGCACTCATCTCGGTATGCAATGATTGAGGCGGGAGCCAAGGATGGAAGGAACTCCGTTTTTTTGTTTCAGTAAGCAGGATTTTAATGCAGTACCAGCCTTCGTTACTGGTGCAGGCAAGCTCGTGCATGATCCTCTAAGCCTATCAGAAGCCCCAAGGCCATACATCACAGCTCCTGGACAGCTCATATCCAGTGCTTATTTGGAAAGGGGGCATGTGCTGTTCACAGCCTGCCTTATGGGAGGAGGAGGAGCCGAGCTGGACTGTGTAGCCCCAGATAATTCCTTTTTTGAGGGGACTGTCCTTGGGCTTCAACTCCCAAGCTGATCAGGCTCTCAAGAACCCCTTACATGTCTGGAGAATAGTAGCAGTGGCAATGGTGACAAGTCTTTGTGATATTTAATTTAAACCAGATTAATATGAACTTGAATGGGGTCAGAAAACTTGGACTCAAATCCCAATTGTAATAAATATTTTTTAAGATTCCACAATTGAGAAATGGTCAAAGGATATGAACAGGCAGTTTTCAGAGGAAGAAATTAAAGCTATCTACAGGCATATGGAAAAATGCTCTGGATCGCTGCTGATTAGAGAAATGCAAATCAAAACAACTCTTAGATACCACATCTCTCCTGTCAGATTGGCTAAAATAACAAATCAGGAGAATGATAAATGCTGGAAAGGATGTGGGGAAATTGGAACATTGTTGCATTGCTGGTGGAGTTGTGAGCTGATCCAGCCATTTTGGAGGGCAGTTTGGAACTATGCCCAAAGGGCTATAGAAATGTTCATACCCTTTGACCCAGCAATACCACTTCTAGGGTTGTATCCCAAAGAAATCACGCAAGCGGGAAAAGGACCCATACGTACAAGAATATTTATAGCGGCTCTCTTTGTGGTAGCCAAGAATTGGAAATCAAAGGGATGCCCATCAATTGGGGAATGGCTGAACAAACTGTGGTACATGAAGGTAATGGAATACTATTGTGCCATAAGAAATGGGGATGATGCAGACTTCATAACAACCTGGAAAAACCTACACGACATAATGCTGAGTGAGCGGAGCAGAGCCAGGAGAACGTTGTGCACAGCCACAGATATATGGATTCCGTGAGGACCAACCCTGACAAACTGCGCTTTTCTCAGCAACCTAAGGGGCAAGGACAACTCCAGGGGACTCACAATGGAGAATGCTATCTTCATCGAGACAAAGAACTGCGAAGTTTGAATACAGACTGAGGCACACTACATGCTCGCCTTTTCTGCTTCTCTTTTGTTTTTGTTTTTGGGTTTTTTTTTTTGGTTCTATTTCTTCTTTCTCATGATTCATTCCATTGGTCAAAATTCTTCTCCACGACTTGACTAGTGCATAAATTAATTCAATGCGAAGTTATACATGGTAGTTATATGAGATTCCATGCCGTCTTTGGGAGGGAGGGGAGAAAAACTGGAACTCAAAACTATGTAGAACCGTGCGTGGTAAACTAAAAATAAATAAAGAAATTTATAAAAAAAAATTAATTGGAAACTAAATGATCTATTCCCAAAGAATAAGTGGGTCAAAGAACAAAGCGTAGAAATAATCAATAATTTCATCAAAGAGAATTACTACAATGAGACAACATATCAAAATTTATGGGATGCAGCCAAAGCGATACTTAGGATAAATTTGTATTTTCTAAATATTTACATCAATAAAATATGGCCTATGCTCTAAAAAAAATATATATATTTTTTAAGACCTTCAGTAAGTTAGGTGATTGCTCTGGATATTTTTTCTCATGTATAAAATGAGAATATTATGAAGAATCTTTCTCTGACTCTCAAGATAAAGATAACATGTGACCTACCAGAAATATTAACATCTTCCCTTAGAAGAATAAATCATGAGCCCCAAAGTAATAGTTTACCAACTCTTTTGTTGATCTTGAAACAGAGGAGAGAGCCCACCTATTTGAACAAAGAAGACTATGTAAACTCCATTGAAACAGAAATATAATTGATAGAATTGATTGATCACACAACCCATAAAAATTCATAGGCCAATTGAGTTCTTTTTGTAACTTTGACACTAATTTTCTATATGACTTGGGCAGGTCATAACCTCACTGGACTTCATTTTCATGAACTATGAGGGTAACAGACTAGATAGACTCTTTAGTCCTTTCGGGTGAAACATTCTAAGCTCTAAGGAGAAAATAACAGTTAAAAAAACAAATTAAAAACCTGACAATAACTTTTATTAAACAACTACCCTGTTCATAATATTTTACTAGGTGTTAGACAAGATACAAAATTGTAGTAACAGAGATAGTAGTAGTGTCTAACATTTATATAGAACTTTTAGTTTGGAAAGTACCTACATATGAGAATTAACTTAATCCTTAAAACAGTCTTGGAGAATATAGGTGCTATTTTCACCATGTTACAGATAAGCAGACAGAGGATGAGAAAAGTTAAGTGACTTGTCATAAGTCATGGAACTTGGGAGTATCAGAGGAAAAATTCATTAGATCTTGCTGAATCCAATTTGGACTGGTTACTCTAACTGCTGTACCACCTAGCTACTTGATCCAAAATTCATCCTCTAATACTTCTTGCTTAGAATGGGATAAAATACACAACTATGATATTGCATAAAAGCACATTAGGGAATTGTGAAACAAAGTGATATGTATTGTCTAAGGATGAAGAGTTATATATTTTATGGAATAAGGTAAAGTTTTATCGGGGTAAAAGCATCTCTTTGGGGATTTAAAAGATGAATATAAATGAAACAGGAAAAGAGAGGTATGGGTGGCATTTAAGGGATGAGGCACAATAATAACAAAGTCAAGACTGGCAAATTAGAAATAAAAAAAACATCTATTTGAATAGCAAGTTTGTGAACATGTAATTTAGAGGACCTGGGTTCAATACAAAACTACTACATCTATGACCCAGGAAAACTTGCTATCTTTTCTAGGCCTCAGTTTTCTCCTATATAAGATAAGAGAGTTGTTAGTTTTCTTCTAGCAACCTTCCTACTCCAAAGGTGTCATCCTATTATGAGATGATGTTAAAAAGAAAGAATGAAGCTAAATTTTGGAAGATCTTGAATAACTTTGAAGTAGTTTGATTGGCAAGCTTATCAAATAGAAACTTTAAGAGTTTCCCTCTAGGAGACATCAAATAAGAGTGAAATAAAGAAGCAAATAATCAAACCATATCAATGAAAAAGAATTACAAAATATGACTTTGATAATCTATAGCACTTACTTCTCATAAAAGAATTCTGTAATGGTAAGAATTTTCCTGCCCTCAAAGAATCCAGGAACTTGTATTTTTAAAATTTATATCAGTTAGGTCTTTTCTGGTGGAGTACCTTAAACACCTCAATAGAAATATGGAAATATTACAAAGGTTCCATTCCTTTATATCCCAACTGTCAGGTATATTGATTGGTCCATAAGATTTCCCAACTATTCATAGGCATTAGTCACATTTTTTTTCCTGTTCTAACTAAAGTGGCTACCACACCTCAAATAAGTGAATGGATAAGTAGTGAATTGGAAAAGATAATAAAAATGTCTACATTTCTATAATAGCTTATGCTTTGCAAACTGAATTTCATATGTTATCAATTCTGATACTCTTGACAACTCTGTGAAGTGTATGACACTAATATCCCTACTTTAAACATAAGAAAACTGAGGCTTAAAGAGATAAGTGACTTGCATATGGTCATTCAAATAGGAGGTGTTTGAGGAATGATTCAAAATTAGGTCTTCCTGCCCATAAGTCCAGAACTTCATCTACTATATGAGAAGGGTCAAATTTCTGGTATATGTAAAATGGTAGAGAAGGAAATAAATGCAGCCAAACTCTATTGACAATTCTTTTAAACAACATTAAAAGAAAATATCAAATATATTTTTTGAGTGTTCTAGACAAGAAAAATCAAGGTGAGACATTTTTCCAACATAAAAAATTAGGTTACCAGGAAATGTCTGTGATACTGAGGTAGGGGCCAGCCTGGAGCACATGCAGTGGGTATACTAACAATTAGCCTTGGAAATAGATATTACAGCAATAGGAGCAGCAGCTTTGGAAGCTCATAAGCCAGAGATAATGGTAAGGGCATTGCACAACTAGCCAGAATGAGATAGCAGGGGACCTTTGTACTAGATCTGGGCATAGGACCATGTGTTTTGTGGCAGCACCATTTTCCATACACAGTTCTGGATCCCATTACCATGGTGGAAAGTAATGCTTGTGGCCAGTCCAAAGATAGCAGGATCCCTATTCACAGTTCCAGGGCAGAGAGGAACACTAGAATCCAAAGCTTCAATGGAACACAGGACTTGGTCATAGTTCAAGAGTACAGAAAAGTGCTACCATTTGTGGCTACAGATGAGTAGCAGCTCTTGCTGGATAAACACCAGAAGAAAGGCCAGGAAAACAATGACCACACCTACACCAGAATAGCGCCACTTTGGAAGCATTAAAATTTATATACACCAAGAATTAACAATGAAAATATCAGTGTGAAAAAGGCTGAAGCTTGGTACAGTGCCTTTACACCCCCAGGTAAGCAAAGACTACCTTTAAAATAAGGTAAAAAGTTAAGAAACAAACTAGAAAATAAGCAAACCGAAAACAAACAAAAATAATAATAAGATACTATGGTGACAGGGAACCTAAGGACACAAATTTAGAAGAAAACAATGTGGAAAACAGCTACAAACAAAGCAATAAAAAATGTAAATTGCATATGAGCCAAAGATATTCCTACAAAAGTTAAAGAAAAAAAATGAATGGTAGAAAAAATTGGGCAAAGAAAGAAGAGTGATACAAGGGGATCAGGGGTGAAATGAGGATGTCCATTATCACCACTGTTATTCAATATTGTACTAGAAATGTTAGCTTTAGCAATAAGGGAAGAAAACAGTTTTTTTAAAAAAATTAGAATAGGCAAGGTAGAAATAAAACTATCAGTGTTTGCAGATAATATGGTGATATACTTATAGAATCCTATAGAATCAAGTAAAAATCTGCTTGAAATGATAAACAACTTTAGCAAAGTTGCCTAATATAAAATAAACAGAAAAAATCATTGGCATTTCCATATATTACTAACAAATTCCAACATCAAGAGACAGAAAGAGAAATTCAATTTAAAGCTACTGTAGACATTGTAACATATTTGGGAGTCCACATGGCAAGACAAACTCAAGAACAACAGGAATAGAATTACAAAAAACTTTTCACACAAAGTCAGATCTAAATAATTGAAAACAACATCAGTTGCTCATGATTAGACTGAACTAATATAATAAAAATTAAAATTCTACCTAAGTTAATTTACTTATTCAGTGCCATACCAAACTACCACAGTTTATAGAGCTAAAAAAAATAACAAAATTCACCTGGAAGAACAAAAGGTCCAGAATATAATGGGAATTAATGCAAAGAAATGCAATGGAAGGTGACCTAACCATACCAGATCTAAAACTGTATTATAAAGCAGCAATCATCAAAATTACTTTTTACTGGCTAAGAAATAGAATAATGGATCATTGGAATAGGTTAGATACAAGACACAATAGTCAATGACTATAGTAATCTAGTGTTTAATAAACCCAAAGACTCCCGCTTCTGGAATAAAAAGGCACTATTTAACAAAACCCGCTAGGAACACTGGAAAAAAGCAATAGCACTTCTGGGTCTAGCAACCCCACTTCTATCCCCAAAAGATCATAAAAATGCTACAAAATATTTCTATCAGCTCTTTCTGCAGTGGCCGAGAATTGGAAATTGAGGGAGTGCCCATAAGTTGGGGAATGACTGAACAACTGGTGGTATATGAATATACTGGAATACTATTGTTCCATAAGAAATGATGAGCAGGCAGACTTCAGAAAATCTTGGACAGACTTACATGAACTTGCGATGAGTGAAGTGAGTAGAACCAGGAGAACATTGTATGCAGTAACAGCAACAATGTACACTGACTAACTTTGATAGACTTAGCAATACAAGGATCTAAGGCAACTCCAAAAGACTCATGGTGGAAAATCTCCAGAAAAAGACCTGTTTTGTCTGAATACAGATCAAAGTATACTATTTGCATTGTGTCTCTGTCTCTCTCTCTCTTTAATTTCTTCTGTCTCATGGTTCCTCCCATTGGTTCTAATTGTTCTTTACAACGTGACTGTGAAAATATATTTAAAATGAATGTACATGTAGAGCCTATAGCAGATTGTGCAATACCTTATGGTAGGGAGAGAGTAGGGAGGGAAGAAAATTCAGAACTCTAAGTCTTATGGAAGTGAACATTGAAAACTAAATAAAAATATTTTTAAAAAGAAATTTTCAAGGAAAAGTACCCTGAGGTCTTAGAACTGGAGGGTAAAATAGTCATTGAAATATTCTTCTGGGAGGTGGAGCCAAGATGTCAGGGGAAAGGCAGAGACTTGTCCAAGCTCTCCCCCAAAACTCTCCAAATATCTTTAAAAAATGACTATTAAAAAAGACAATAGAGAAGCAGAATCCACAAAACCTAGAGTGAAACACATTTCCAGGCCAAGACAGCTTGGAAAGTCAGAAGGAAAGGTCTCTTGCACCAAGGCGATAGAGGAGCACAGTCCAGCACAGGCCACCACAGCAAACCCAGAGCAGACTTTAGGTGACTGAATCACTGGCAGCAGTGGCAGTTTCCAAACCTCTCAACTCACAGCTGCCAAAGGCAACTTAGGAGGTCAACAGGAAAGATTTGTAGCACCTGGGTGAAAGTGGATTCCAGATGAGTGTAGGCTGTGCCAGCAGAGCCTAAGCCCCAGAGAATCAGGAGAACACCTTCAGAGTGACTGAATAAGTAGGGGCAGAGCTGCTTCCAGAGTTCTCAGACTACAGAGAGCAAGGGGGGCATAAAAATGGTCAGGAGATTACAGGGGTCTTTTCCCTAGCATTAAGGCAGGACTATGTTGCTTTGCCCTTACTTGGATCTGGGTCCCAGTCATGGATGGCATTCTCGTGGTTATGAGGATCATGAGAATAGCAGAGCTTGTGCCACATTGGAGGGGGGAACCTCCTCAAATTTCCAGGACAGAAAAGAGGGCTTGTGGTCACTCACAGACCAGAGCACAGGCCAGGAGAGTAGAAGACACCTCTTCTTATATAATGTGACCTTGGAAGTATTGAAAATGTACAGGTTCCTAGAATTATTTCTGGAGACAGCTGCACAAAAGCACTGAAGCTTGGGGGAGTGCACCCTCCCTGTTTAAGCAGAGCCCTACTTTAACGAACAATGGGCTTGGAAAGTGAGCAAACAATGGGGGGGGGGGAACAACTGAGTATATGAAGTTACTATGGTGATAAGAAAGCTCAAAACACAACTTCACAAGAAGAAAACAAAGTCAAGGCTCCTACACCCAAAGACTCCGAGAATAATATGAATTGGTTGGAGCCATGGAAGAGCTCAAAAGAATGTGGAAAATCAAGTAAGAGAAGTAAAGAAAAAAATTGGGAAGAGAAATGAGAGTGATGCAAGAAAATAATGAGAAAAGAGTCAACTGCTTGGTAAAAGAAAAAAAAATACTGAAGAAAATAACACCTTAAAAAAAAACATATTAGGTAAAATGGCCAAAGAGGTCGAAAAAGCCAACGAGGAGAAAAATGCCTTAAAAAGCAGAATTGGCCAAATGGAAAAGGAGGTCCAAATGTTCACTGAAGAAAACAACTCCTTAAAAATTAGAATGGAGCAAATGGAAGGTGATGACTCTATGAGAAATCAAGAAATTATAAAACAAAACCAGAAGAATGAAAAAGATTGAAAACAATAGGAAATAATCTCAATGGAAAAACAACTGAACTAGAAGACCCAGGGGAGATAATTGGAATATTATTGGATAACCTCAAAGCCATGATGAAAAAAAAAAAGATCCTATACATTATCTTTCAAGGAATCATCAAGGAAAGCTGGTGTGATATTCTAGAACCAGAGAGTAAAATAGAAATTGAAAGAATACACCAATTGCCTCCTAAAATAGACACCCTGCCCAAAAGAGAAAAAAGAAAAAAAAACCTTGGAGCTCCTTTGCCATGTGGCCATTTCTGTTTTTAAGGCATTGTTCTCATTGGCTTTTTGGACCTGTTTTGCCATTTGGGTTAGTATATTTTCAAGTGTTATTTTCTTCAGTATTGAGGGAGGGTCTCCTTTAGCAAGCTGTTGACTCATTCTTCATGATTTTCTTGCATCACTTTCATTTCTCTTCCCAATATTTCCAATACCTCACTTTCATGATTTTCAAAATCCTTTTTGAACTCTTCCATGGCCTGCAACTAATTCATGTTTTTCTTGGAGGCTTTGAATGTAGGAGCTTTGACTTTGTTGTCTTGTCCTGGTTGTATATTTTCTTTGTCACCAAAGAAAGCTTCTATAGTCTGATTTTCCCCTGCTGTTTTCTCATTTTCCCAGCCAATTACTTGACTATTTAACTCTGTTAAGGTTGGACTCTTCTTCCATTGTGGAGGGTGTCCTCTCCTAAGCTTCAGGTGTTTTGCGTATCTGTTTTCAGAGATACTTCTGGAGACTTGTAAGTTTTTTAGTTCTTCCAAAGTGATATGGTCAAAGGGAAGGTGTTTACTCCTCTCCTTGTCTGAGCTCTGGTTTGTGAGTGACCACAAGCATTCTTTTCTACCTTCAAACATGAGGAGGATTCCATCTCCACCATAGCCACAAGCTGTGCCCCACCGACATTGCTCCTCACACCAGCACCACCACCCAGGACTGAGACCCACATCCAGGCATGGGAAAAGCAAGAGAATCTTTCCTCAGGGGCAGCAAATAGATCCCTGCAATCACCCTCTGATCAGTCACTCGATTCACCCATAGTCTGTGCGCCAAGAGCTCTGGAACCAGCTGAGGCAAAAGAGATTTTTGAGGATTGATAAGGTAAAAAGAGAGAAATTTAAGGAAAAAAAATAGAAAGTAGGATAGAGGGAAATATAGAGTTAGCAATTGTAACTGTGAATATGAATGGGATGAAATCACAGATAAAATGTAAGTGGATAACAGAATCTATTAGGAACTAGAATCCAGTAGTATGTTGTTTACAAGAAACACACTGGAAACAGAAAGACGCATATACAGTAAAAATAAGGGACTAGAGAAAAAAAATCTATTAGGATCCAGTTAAAGTTAAAAAAAGCAGAAGTATCAATTATGAGCTCAGAAAAAGCAAATGCCAAAATAGAACTAAAGGAAATAATCCTAAAGAATAAGTGGGTAAAAGAACAAATCATAGAAACAATCAAATGGCAAAACCATACTAGTAGGGGACCTCAACCTCCCCCTCTCTGAATCAGATAAATCTAACCTCATAATAAATAAGAAAGAAGTCAAGGAGGTGAAGAGAATTCTAGAAAAGTTAGATATGATAGACCTCTGGAGAAAACTGAATGGGGATACAGTGGTATATGGCACATACACAAAAAATTGAGCATGTACTAGGACCACAAAATCCCTCACAATCCAGTGAAGAAAGGCAGAAATATTAAATGCATCCACTTCAGATAATGATACAGTAAAAATTACATGTAATGAAGGGTCATGGAATGATAGCCTAAAAATTAATTGGAAACTAAAGAATCTAATCATGAAGAATGAATGGGTCAAACAACAAATCACAGAAACAATCAGTAATTCATTCAAGAGAATGATAATAATGAGATAAAATACCAAAACTTATGGAGCATAGCAAAAGCAGTTCTATGGGGAAGTTTTATATCTCTGAATGCTTACACGAATAAAATAGAGAGAGAGGAAATCAATGAATTGGGTATGGAACTAAAAAGCTAGAAAAAGAACAAATCAAAAATGCTCAATTAAATACCAAATTAGAAACAATGAAAACCAAAGGAGAAATTAAGAAAACTATTCAACTAATAAATAAAACTAAGAGTTGGTTTTATGAAAAAAATAAAATTGATAAACCTTTGGTCAATTTGATTTAAAAAAAGAAAAAAGAAAATCAAATTACCAGTATCAAAAATGAAAAGGGTGAATTCACCTCTAACAAAGAGGAAATTAAAACAATAATTAGAAACTATTTTGTCCAATTGTATGCCCATAAATTTGACAACCTTAGGGATATGGATGACTATTTACAAAAAATATAAATTGCCCAGGATGACAGAAAAGGAAGTAAAATACCTAAATAATCCCTTCTCAGAAAAAGAAATTGAGCAAGCTATCAATGAACTCCCTAGGAAAAAATCTCCAAGGCCAGATAGATTTACAAGAGCATTCTATCAAACATTTAAAGAACAATTATTTCCAATAATATACAGACTATTTGGGGAAATTGGTGAAGGAGTCCTCCCAAATTCTTTTTATGATATAAATATGGTACTGATACCTAAACTAGTAAGAGTCAAAACAGAGAAAGAAACTGATAGACCAATTTACCTAATGAATATAGGTGAAAAAAATTTTCAATAACATTTTAAATTAAAAATCTGCAAAAAGATTACAGCAATTTATCACAAGAATAATACACTTTGATCAGGTAAGATTTACACAAGGAATGCAAGGCTGGTTCAATATTAGTAAAACTATCAACATGATTGATCATATTAACAACAAAACTAATGATTATCTCAATAGATGCAGAAGAGCTTTTGACAAAATACAATACCCACTTCTATGAAATACACTAAAGAGTTTAAGAATAAATGGAGTTTTCCTTAAAATGCTAAGCAGAATCGACCCAAAACCATCAGCCCTCTCCCCTCCTCCCACAGAACTGCTTCCTCTTGCCCCCTTTATGGGAGATAATCCATCCCATTCTATCTCTCCTTATCTCCCTCTCTCAGTATGTTCCTCTCTCATCCCTTAATTTGATTTTCTTTCTTGTAGATCTCTTCCCTTCATCTTCAACTCACCCTGTGTCCGCTGTCTGTCTCTCTCTCTCTCTCTCTCTCTCTCTCTCTCTCTCTCTATATATATATATATATATATATATATATATATATATATATATATATATACATACATATATATATATATATACACATAATACACAAATGTAAATTACAATAGAAATCTAATATTTGATAAATCCAAAGATCTAATCTTTGGTGGCAAGAACTCACTATTTGACAAAAGTATCTCAGGAAACTGGAAAGCAGTTTGGCAAAAACTGGGCATATATCTACACCTCAAACTGTATAGCAAGTTAATGTTAAAAATGAGTACATGATTTAAACACAAAGTGGGATATCTGTATTAGGAGGGCAGAGTTTATAATTTCAAAGAGGATCATATATATGTCTGAAAGGTCCAGAACCATCGGATATAAGAAATTCTCAAGATAAGAGGGAGAAGAATCAAAGCATATATTTAGGCTCCATAGTAACCAACCCATGAACCAGCATCCCCATTTTGATACATTGATCAAAAGCTTCCAGGCCCAGTAAGTACGCCTCACAAGAGTAACCAGGAGGCCACAGAGAAGCATGATGGTGTAAAGCAAGATAATATACATGCTTCCCCTCTATGGTAAAAAGATTACCCACTGGCCTCAAGTCCTTGTTCAGCTTCCTCCCGTAGGTCAGCTCTGCTACCAGCAGCTCCTGCTTCAGCTTTGGTTGTGGCTGTAGCTGTAGTAGCCTCTGGCTCCAACGGAAGCTGTTTTTAACCATCCAGCTTCTGCGGGGGGTGTAAGGTACTCCAGGGAAAGCACAGGTTCTTTCAATCTGCTTAAGCAAGGTGAAGGGGTTGACCGGGAAAGCACAGGTTCTTTCGATCAGCTTAAGCAAGGGAAGCAAGTTGAAGAGGCCAACAAGCTTACTCCAATCCAACATACAAACAGCATTCAGTTCAGGGGAAAAACCCAAACTAGTCAAGGGCACTTGTTGACTAAGTGCTAAGGAGCCCATTTTTGGTTACCAACAAAATATCATAATCATAAAATTATTATGGAAGCATGTAAAATTTTACCTGTCAGATGTATAGATAAGGGAAGTGTTTATGACCAAAGAAGAGATTGAAAGGATGACAAGAAGTTTAATGGATAATTTTGATTGCATGGTATTGAAACAGTTTTGTCCAAACAAATGTAATATGGACAAAATTAAAAGGAAAGCAAGAAAATGGGAGAAAGTTTCTCTAATAAAGGCTTCATTAATCAAACATATAGGTAGCTTGGTTAAATTTATATAAAAAAAATAAGATCTTCAGCCATTCCTTGATTGATCAATAAGTTTCTTTGGCCATTTGCCAATTGGGTAATGTCTCTTAATTATTTAAATTATGATTAGTTATTTATAAAATCATATCTTCATCAGAGAAAATTTAAAATTGACATTTAAAAAATTTTGAATGATCAAAAGTATCCATTTTTTTTGTATTATCCTCTTTATTTCTTACTTAATCATGTACTATTCTCCTATCTATAGATCCAAAAAGTAATTTCTTCTTTGTTCTTCTAAACTCTTTATGATATAACACTTAACATCTAAGGCTCATGCTTATTTATTACAGGGTTTCTGCTTTTCTTTTCTTTTTCAGTGGTAAATGGTAAGTGAGAAAGAGCAAAAACAAATGCTTGCTTATTTTTAAATTAAATTCTAAGATTCAAGGATTTCTCTTTCTCTGACACCCATTTCCTTTTGCAACAAATATGCTAATCTATGCTCCTTATAGCTGCTAAATTGATAGTACCAAAATACTGTTCTAAGCATGTTATTCTTAACAGAGAAAGGGAAAATTTTTTTTCAATAGTTCCAAATTTCTTGAAAGATGATGTCTAGGCTCTTTTTTTTGATTATTGCTTTCAGGCTGTCCAATAATTTTTAAATTTTCTAGGTCAGTTGTTTTTCCAATGAGATATTTCTCATTGTCTTCTTCTTTTTTCAATTTTTGGTTCTGTTTTATGATTTCTTGACTTTCCCATTTGGCCAATTCTGTTTTTAAGGCATTCTTCTCATTGGCTTTTTTGACCTCTTTTGCCATTTGGGTTAGTCTGTTTTTAGGGTGTTATTTTCTTCAGTATTTTGGGGGGTCTCCTTTAGCAAGTTGTTGACTCATTTTTCATGATTTTCTTGCATCACTCTCATTTCTCTTCCCAATTTTTTCCTCTACCTCTCTTACTTGATTTTCAAAATCCTTTTTGAGCTTTTCCATTGCCTGCAACTGACTCATATTTTTTTTGGAGGCTTTTGATGTAGGAGCTTTGACTTTGTTGTCTTCTTCTGGTTTTATGTTTTGATTTAATTTGTCACCAAAGGAAGATCCTATAGTCTGATTTTTAATGCAATTTGCTCACTTTCCCAGCTAAATACTTGACTTCATAACTCTTTTTAAGGTAGGACTCTGCTTCCAGTGTGTAGGGTGTCCTGTCCCAAACTTTAGGGATTTTGTGCAGGTGTTTTTAGAAGTACTTCTAGAGGCCTGCAAATTTTCAGTTCTTTCATTGTGGTATGATCAAAGGAAAGGTGTTTACTCCTTTCATGGCCTGTGCTCTGCTCTGTGAGTGACCACAAGCACTCTTTTCTACCTTGGAATGATGAGGAGGATTCCTTCTCCACTCCAGCCACAAGCTCTGCCACAATAGTGCTCCTCCTCAACCCAGGATTGCAACACAGGTTCAAGCAGGGTAAAACAAGAGAATCCTCCTCAATGCCAGCAAAGGGATCCCTGCAATCCTCCTGTCATCAGCTGCTCAATCCCCCCATTGTCTGTGGGCCAGGGACTCTGGACATAGCTGCTGCTCCTGCTTCTGCTGCTATCCCTGCTACCTCTGCAGTCCTGGGGCTGCAACCAGACCAAGCTCCTCTCTCACCTAGGTTCAACTGACCTTTCCCAGTAATCTATGTTGTCTTTTGCCCTTGTGGGTTGAGAAGTCTGGAAACTGCCATCGATACCAACGATTCAGTGCCCTGAGTCCTTCTCCAGCCCCACCTGTTCCAGCTAGGCCTACACTAGGCTGCACTCCTCTCCCAGTCTGGTTCAATAGACCTTTCCTGTTGACCCTCCAGATTGTCTTAAGCTGGACATTTGTTTCACTCTGTCATTTTGTGGGTTCTGTAACTCTAGAATTTGTTTTGAGTCTTTTTTTACAGGTATTTGTAGGGGTCTGCAAAAGAGCTCAAACAAGTTCCTGCTTTTACTCTGCTATGTTGGTTCTGCCCCTTCAATAGTTCTTAATTGCCACTGAGAGAAAATATAAAATCCTTAGCCAGGCATTTAAAATTCTCCATAATATAGGTTCAACAGACCTTTTGCACAGTATCATAGTACTCTTCAGTTAGCCTCTGTTTCAGTCAAGCTCTTTTGCTATTTGTTCCTTATGCATTGTACTTCATCTCATACCTCTAAGTCTTTGCTCTATGGGACACCATCCACATCGCTGTCTTGTAGAATCCCTAGTTTCATGTAGAGAACCATTCATGTGTTATCTCTTACTAGAGGACTTTCATATATATACAATATTTATATCTCTATATAATCACTTTCTAATTCTTTTAGACATTTTGTAATACTTTTAATATATATTTTACTTGATTTTTCATGTATATAATGTTTCATCCCAACCCCTTTCCCTCCTCCCGGAATGTTGGAAGCTCCTAGAAGGCAGGGGCTTATTTTAAGTTTTCTTTCTTTCCTTAGCACTTAACACAGTGGCTTGTATCCATCCAGGCTAGCCCTATGGCAGTGAGACCTCACTACAAGAGATGTTCTTCCCCTTTTGCCCTCCTTTTCTCCCTTCACTGGTTCCTTACTTCTCAGAAACCAATGAGGTTGCCTTACTATTCACAATATGTAGATAACAAATAAGACATGTCCTGCATCTAATGAGATTCCAGGTCACTAGGTCTTACCATATTTCACATCATAAATCCTAAAATTCCTCCAAGGCTTACCATAACCCACATGTTTCTATGTCCTTTAGAACTAGACAATGTCATCCGAATGACTGATTTTGCTTTAGGACCTTTAAGCCTTGCCACTTACTAAGCATTTGTAGCTTTTGAACTTCTAGGTCTGTCTATCCACCCTGTAGATGACCAGTTAACCTTTCTTGCATGTGTTAACTCCCCCAAATACTATATAAGCTCCTTGAGAGCAAGCGTTCTCCCAAATTTCCTATTCGTATCTGCAGTCCTTAATACAGTCAGCTCACAGTAAGTATTATATATATTTCATTTTTACCACAGATTCAGTTTTTCATATATGTTTGTTCAATTATTATGGAAATGGTTAAACTTACCCCAAAATACCTGTTTTCGTTTTTCTTAAATAACTACTCCTTACCTCCCCTCTGTACCTCTAAACTACTTGTCATGACAGTCTAATGGTATATCTAATTGGCACTGTCCAAAGAAGTTCAATTCAAGTTGAACTGAGCAGGTTGGAAGAAAATGTGGCCTTGGGCAAGTACACTTAATTTTCCTACTAATTTCTGTGAGCCTGTTTTAATTGCTCAGACATGTTCAGTTGTCAGGATCATCCAAGTTTCTTTGATGCACAGATACATTTGAGCAAACATTTTTTTTTCCAGAATATGGCCAGAGAAGGCAGCTCCAGCTCACTTTCCAGGATCCTACACTTAAAAATAGAAGGTACCTGTGAGATAATCTAGCCTAACCCTATCATTATAGGTGAGGGAAATGAGAAACATAGAAATAAAAACAAGTTGCCTAAATTCACACCGCTAATGTATGGTAGAATCTTGATTTGTACCAAGAGTTTTTTTCTCTAAATGTAACATTGCTCATATAACATGTTTTTGTTTCTATTGAAATAATATTTTACTTGAGTGAGGTATAGGAATATTATACAAGTAAGCAATTTGCCTTGATAAAATCTATATCCTATCAGTAAAAGAGCTTTTGTCAGCAGAAGTCTATTATTTGTTTTCTCCTTTTTACAGACAAGCTAACCTTGGATCCAGACCTAAAGAAATCAATAGAACATGATAGGGGGAGACAGAAAGGAGGGGAGGGAGGAATGGATTGATGACATAGTTGGAGAGAACTATTAAAGAAGAAAAAAATGAAAGAAGGGAATTGCATGTGACCTGAAGAAGGTGCCATAGTCCAGAGTCTGTGAGGGATGGAAAAAAAATAAAAATCAACAATGCTTTTTACTGTTCTAATATTGGATGAAAATGGACATTGTCAATGAAAAGGATAATTTTATTCAACTACATAGGTTAATAAGCACCTACTATGTACTAAGCACTGTGCTAAGCACTAGTTATATAAAAAAGGAGGGGAGGGACAATAATTAAGAGAGGTTAGTAAAAGTTTCCTGTAAAAGTTGGTATTTTACTTGGAACTTGATTCATGTCAAGGATGTGAAAAGGCAGTGCTGTGGACAAAAAAACATTCTTGGCATGGAGGATAGACTGAAAAAGTGTTCTATGCACTGTGTTAGGCACTTGGGATTAAAACATAAATGAAAAAAAAAAGTTTTTGCCCTCAGGAGATAATGTTCCAATAGAGGAAGAAATCACACAAAAGGAAGTTAAAAAGTGAAAGGGAGAAGTGATCTTACAGGGAGGGAAATGAAGGTGAATACATAAGTGAACGGTATTGAAGTCCAGGAATTTAAAAGTAGAGCTTGAAGAGGAATAACGACTGTGTGGTGCAGGTTCTCATTAAAATGGAGGACCCAAAGAAATTCATGAATAGAAGAAATGAATTGCCATGGTGAATGGACGTTTCAGGGTAAGAAGACATTAGGGGTAAACAATTTCCAATAGCAGGAAGCCAACTGAGGGATGCTCCACATTAACCCTGGAGCTCAAGCATAGTGTCAAAGACTCATATGTCAGAAGCACAGAAAGGGAATATTTTAATATAACTCCACTGCTTCAATATAACTCCACATTTTTATTATTTCTGGGCAAAGAGAAAAAAAGTAATAGAGTATATCATAAATTTTTAAAAATGAGGTTAGGACAGATAAGTTCTGAGAAACTTAATGTGCCATCACTACATAATAAAAAAAAAAACTAATTAAAGTGTATATTTGGCCTAAATATTTAAAAATATATCTTGAAAAAGTATACAAAGAATTGTTGGCAGAGTTTTTAATTGGACCAATCATTCTTGAAAGATATTTCAAATAATCTTAAGAATATGTGTAAAATATCTATACCTTTTGACTCAAAGACCTCAGGGTTACACATATACCCAAGGAGGTAAACTATGGAAAAATATGTTCTATGTGCCAATATGTTAATGAGAGCACTTGTAGTATCCAATAATTAGAAATATCAATTTAGGAATGGTTTAAAACACTATGGTACAAGAATACAAAGTACCAGTGCTTTAGGAAAAGAAATGACTAATATAAAAAATTCACAGAAACACTGGAATAAAAGAAGTGATGCAAAATAAAGAAATAGAAAGAAAAAACACATAATGGCTATGAAAAATGTAAATAGAAAGAACAAAAAACTGAAATTGAATATTGTCTAATTATATACTGAGCAAGCCCTAAAAAGGAGATCAGGAAGTGTTACACAGTTAAAGTCTCCCACATCTCCAGTGAAGGTGAGGAATGAAAAGGGGTCACATTACCTAATTGCTGGATTCAAATGAAATTTAGCTTAGTTTTGTGGAACTAAATTTAATTTGTATTCCTTTTTCTTTAAAAAATGTTTAGTTACAACAGACAGTTCTCCATTTATGGTATGGAATAGGGCATACTGGAAAATTGATTAATATGTCAACAAAATGAACAAAATTCTATAAACGAAAACATCTTTACATTGTCTTCCTTAAAATTGAATTTCTGCATTGATGAAAAATCTAGTTTTGTTTAAATCTGAATGTGAAATTTTGCATGGAAGATATAAAAAATGAAATGACAAAATTGCCCCCCCCCCAGAATCTTCTTGGTCTTAACTCATGACTGCAGTTTATAACAGCTTTTAAAATATCTTTATCATAACATGGACATGATTTCTATGCTAAATCTTAAATCTTTAAGTATCAGTAGATTTCATCTCCTCATTCTCCAAGGAGCTCTCAAAAGTCTTCTCTAGCACCACAATTCAAAAGTGTTGATTCTGTGGTGCTCAACTTTTTTTAAAGTCTAAATCCCACTGCCATACATTGCTACTGGGGAGAAAAAAACAAAAACAAAAACCAACAACCACCAAAAAAAACATTGCCTTCACTACATGGCCCTTCGTAGGCAATGTAGTGTCTCTGATTTTAGTATGCTATCTAGATTTGCCATAGTTTTCTTTCCAGGGAGTGTCTTTTAAATTCATGGCCGCAGTTGCCATTTGCAACAATCTTTGAGCCCAAGAATATAAAATCTGACACTGCTTCTATTTCTCTCCCTTCTATTTGCCAGGAAATGATGGTTCCATTTGCCAAAATCTTGGTGGTTTGCATTTTTTGGATGTTAAGCTACAAGCCAGCTTTGACACTCTCCTCATTCACTTTCATCAAGAGGCTTCTTAAGTCCTCTTCACTTTTGGTGTCATTGGTCTTTTCATCTCCATATTTGAAATTATTGATATCTGTCCCAATGAAAAAGTCCCTTAACCATGTTTGCCTCTATTTTCTCATTTATACAATGAGCTGGAAAATGAAATGGTAAATCATTACAGTACCTTTTCCAAGAACACCCCAAATGGGGTCCCAAAGATCAGCACCACAAAGATTCAGATGTGACTGAAACAACTGAATAGAAACAAATATTGTGTATCTGTATGTATACATCTAAATCTGTGTGTGTGCATATATGTATATGTGTGTGTGCATGTATAAAATCAGATAAGTCAATCCATAATTATGCACTAAGCAGCTACAATGTGTCAGGCACTGTGCTAAGCGTTGAGGATATTTAAAAAAGGCAAAAGATTCCCTCTCCTCAAGGACGCACTCTAAAGAGGGAGACAATAAGCAAAACAAGATACATACAGGATAAATAGGAAATAACTGCAACAATATATGTGTGTGTGTGTGTGTGTGTGTGTGTGCATGTGTGTGTATCTGTGTGTGCGTGCATGTGTTGTCTTCTCTATTACAATGTAAACTCCTTGAACTTAGGGACCTTTTTTCCTATATTTCTTTGTATCACCCACTAATGCTTTGTACCTAATAAGAGACTACTAAATGCTTAAATACTTATTGATTCACTGACTGCCTGGTGAACTCAATTTCCATGGATTCATGTATTATCTATGTGAAAACAATATCCATATTAGAAAAAAAACCTTCAGTCTCTTTCCTGAATTCTAGGCTCAAATTGGCAAATGTCTATTGGTTACCTCCACCTGGATATTCCATAGGAATCTCATACTCAAGAAGTCCATAATTTGATGCTCCTTATTTTTTCCAAATATCTATCATTTTCAAACTTCCCTATTACTGTTAAGGGTTGATTATTCTTCTTGTTATGCAAAGTTTATCATTTTGGAGTCATCCTTGACTCATTCTTTTCCCTGATCCTCTTCCATCAAATAATATTATCCAAAATTAATCCAGTGTTATATCTAGCTTCTCCTAGCTTCAGGCAACCAGGCGGTTTGACCTGGAGTTAGCAAGATTTGTGTTCATATCTAGCCTCAGACACTTACTAGCTATGTGATACTGGGTAAATCACTGTTGGTTGCATTTCCTCAACTACTAAATGAAGATAATACTAGCACTCCCCTCACATGATTGCTGTGAGGATCACATGAGATAGTATTTGCAAAGAACTTAGCATAGTGCCTGGCACAAAGTAGGTACTGCATAAATGCTTATTCCCTTTTTGCCCACCTTCCCTCCTCAGCATCATTCATATCTACCCTTGGAGACAAAGGTGATGGTATGGTTCATTAGTATCAAAGTTAAATGGAAATGGGGCACACTAACTCATACATAAGGATCCCCGTGGGCCACATAGTAACTTAATCTTTAAATGAATTATCATCTACAGTGTTTATGTACTTTTTGTTCTAAAATATTTCCTAGCAACATTTTAAACTGCATGAGACCATATACAGGACTGTTGTGGACCATATGCGTCCTTCAGGCCATATGTCCGAGTCTTTGCTAGGAAGTATGCTCTGGCCACATCTCCCACTCAGTTTTCTAGGGAATCCCTTAAAGGGTTTAAAGGCTGTCTCCTCCCTAATCCTATTGGCTTGATTCTCCAACAATTATATTTTCCCTATTTTTATTTGCCAGTAACTAGCACCCAAGTTCCCAATTAACTGTGTAACTATGTTTATCTTTTATGAATGGATATTTAATTTGAGGATATACAATGGATAACTATCAACATATCTCTCCAACAACCCTATGTCACACTACCTTTATCTCACTTCTGTCTTCTAGGAGAGTGGGCTAAAATATTGCTCTGTTCCTATACAACATTGGTCCTACCAAATTCATGTGCATATGTGCATAGGTACATGAATTCAAAATAAGTCTTCTTATTATCTGGGACTTGGCTGGGTTTCAAAAATGATCATCAAAAAGGTCACTTTTTGCTTTCTTAGCATTAATGCAGAACTATCTTCAAAGACCATATGGCCTCAATGGAAAGAAAGCCCTAGCCCTATGACCTTCTGTTTTTCATGAGATGGTGTCATCGAAGGTATTAAATTGATACATAGATACTCACAAAGATTTAGCAATCAAATAGAATGAGCTGAAAAGAATGGCCTAGGCCAACTAAAGCATCTTGAAGGTAACCCATGGTTCAGCAATACAACTAACTGAAAAGGTTTCTCTTCACCACATCTTAGCAAACTAGAACCACGTACCAGATGATAAAATTTGTTCCACTGACCTTGGAACATGAACAATGAGTCTTCCAGGGCCGCTCAAGTTGCTTTTATTGCATATTTCTATGACTCTCCTGGAAGGGGTCATCTAGCATTTCCATGGGGAGATATTTCAACAGAGACTACTGGAGATATTCTAGATACCCATTGCAAAAATGGTTATGTATTAGTTAATAATGTAGTCAAAGGAATTCAAAGTGGATGGGATGTCAATTAGCAAGGAATATTTCTTAATATTTCAATAGCATTGTGGTAAGAGGTCTTTTGTAGGGTAACCAAGGTATATAGCCTTGGCTGTCTGCTGTTTAAGAGATTTTATTAATAACTTGCATAAATACTTAAATGGTATACTTGTCAAATTTACAAATTTGCATAAAGCTGGGAAAGTTAGAGCATACACAAAGATAAGAGACCAGATCCAAAAAGAACTTTACAGTTGAGAGAACTGGTATGTCTCTACAGAGATTAGCTTTAATAGCAATTAATATGAAGTCATTTACAAAAATGAAACTTAACAATTTTCAGATGAATTAAGCATGGATAAACAAAAATACATAAAGGATCTTGGTGTATTAGACAATAAGCTTAATATAAGATAGCATCATGATATAATAGCCAACAAAAAATTACAATTTGATCTTGGACTTCATTAAATGTAGGATATTTTCAAGAAAAATGGAATAGATAGTAACATCATGCTGAACCCTAATCAGATATCTAGAGCATTATTTTCTGGTTGTCATGTTTTAAGAAAGATATTGATAAGCTGGGGATTGTGTAGATGAGGATGACCAGGATGGTATACCTATTTGAATCTCTGTTATATGAGAATAATTTGAAGGAACAAGAGAAGAAAATACTCAGGTAGGACATGACAGCTACCTGCAATTATTGGAAGTCTTGTTATGTGTAAAATGGATTAGACTTATTTTGTTTACCCCAATGTATAGAGTCACAAGCAATAGTATGAAGTTGCAAAGAATACAATTTAAGCATTAGAGCAGGAAAAATTCCCAATAATAAGAGATGCTCTAAATTTGAAGGGGTTTTCTTGACAGATAGCAAGTTATTTCTACTTGAAGGTCTTCAAAACCAGCTAACAGATAGCCACTTCTAGGGCATGTTATTGTGGATATCCCTTTTTATAAATGAGTGGGACTTCACAGAGGCTGAGATTCCTTCCATCCCTCAAATTCTGTGAATCTGTGATTTATTGTCTATGAAATGAGAGATTTGGAGTAAAATAAAAAGATGACTATAAAGGTCCACGGAGGTCCAAATACTGAAGTTTTATGTAACTTGCTCACTACAGCACTCAACAGTACTCTAAGTTACACATTCCTTAGAGTGTTAAAAAATACCTTAGGTAAGTTCACTCAGAACACTATTAGTGTCCCCTTTTATCAATAATGTCTTATAGCATTTAGAGAGGCACACAAAAGGATTCCATGTACCTCACATACTATGGTGACAAGAGAAACACTCGAAGGTGTGGGATGGTATCCTCACTCTTCCTTTCCTGCTTGCTGCCTATGACTACATATAGTCTCCCTTATAACTGATTTTCTGCTGGCCTTTGAATATCATTTTTCTATGGTCTCAAGGAAATCCCGTCTTTCTGATAACATTTGGCAGAAAGAAACAGCAGCTATGTTTTTCAGCTATGATATCATTCACTTTTCCACTTTATATTGGAGACTAATAAAATGTAGCCCAATCCAGCTGAGCAGCTGATGAAATTTGCATTCCTCCTTCCAGTAAATGGTGATACAAGGGAAACAAGTTAGTCCTGTTTTCTAGAATCATGTGCATATCAGTATTAGAAGAATCATTTTAAATTTATGAGCCTCAGATATAAATATTTTATTCACTAGTAGAAAAATCTGTGGAATGATGGAAAAGATATGACAGAAAGAGGCAAGTAGGGTTAAATTTGGACAAGGATTAACTTAATTTCTGTGTGACTTTAAAGAGTCATCAATCAATGACTAAATATTTATTGAGTGACCACTATATGCTAGGAACTATTCTTGGCACTGAAGATATAAAGACAAAAATGAATATTCCACCTCCAGACTCTACCTTTTCACTAGCTATTCCCCATGCTGAGAATGATCACTTTCTTTACCTCTACGTTCCTGGCTTCCTTAAAGAATCAGAGCTAATCACAGTTTCTGCAAGAGGCCTTTCATTTTCCCTGTCACCTCTTCTCCTCCCTCCCTTATGCTATATCTTCCCTAGATGTATTTTGTATGTACGTAGTTATTTGTATGCTGCCTCATGTGTTAGAATATAAGCTCCTTGAGGGCAGGGACTTTGTGTTTTGCTTTGTATCCCCATTACATAGCAGATTGCCTGTCACTAAGGAAGCACTTAATAAATGCTTATTGACTGACTTACTGACTAATACTTGAGGTGGTCAAGGTCTTTACATCTTATCAGAGAAGGAAATGTGTACACATATGCAGAATAAACAAATAAAAATAATAATTATAAAGGAATCAGCACAGTGTCTAGCATATAGTAAGCACTATATAACTGCTGGCTATTATATATAAGTATAGGTAAATATTATATGTAACATATGCATATATGATACAAAAGTATGTTTGAACACACATGTATGTACAAGTATATATGTATCCATGCATGTGTATGTATGTATATATGCATATGCACACACAGAGAAAAATATAATAATCTCAAGTCATGGGCATGTCATATACTCTGGGTCTCTTTTCCCTCATCTGCTTGGATGAAATGGACTCTAGGGCCTGTTCTAATAAAAATCTTTGATTTCCTGCACCTAGTTTTCACATCTCTAGTCCATAGCATATCTCTCTGTCTCCCATCTTTCTCCCTTCTACCTTTCTGCACACTTCATCCAGACTACCCTTTCTAAAACCTGATACACTCAGCTTAAAAAATCCAATGGATTTCAACAGCATAAAGTAATAGTTCTAAACCCTGAGACTTTCATCCAAGACTCCACTATTTAACCTTGACCAAGTTCTATTAATCTTCAAATAATCCAGGCCCAACCCACTCATGATCTCATTTGCATGATGTTTCTATTAATCACTGCATCATTCTGCATAATATTGCCTTTATCTGAAATAGTTTCACAATTTCCTCAATGAACTTCCTTTTCTTTGAAAATTAAAATAAAACATTGTTTCTCTTAACAAGAGTGGAATTACCATATATAGAATCTAACACCATATTTCTACACATAGAAATGGAAATGCCAAAAAGGAAATGAATGGGGTGAATTAGACCAAGACATAAAAGGAAAAGGTTCATACAAGAGGAGACACATTTTTTACAGCATGAAAGGATAAAATCTTAAGATACATAAAAGACAGAGGGATAGCAAATGATGGAAAAATCATAAGAATTATTACTAATGGAATATTAAAGGGGAAAGCAGTTATGAAATATAGTAGAAAGCTACATGAACATAAAAGGCATTTTGGCTAAAGGATAAGAAAATAAATGGTCTTTTTTAGAAATTATATTCTATGATAGTAAATATTTTATAGTCACACAATTGACTGAAAGGTATAGGGAAGACAAGATACCACTGTAATTATTGCTTGACTATTAAAATAGACATTTCATTTGGTGAAACACAATGTCACTCTAAAGGTTTTCCTCAAGCAAGATATCAACCACTAATATATTAAAATCATACAAGACATGATTTGTTCACTAACCTCCTTAATATACAAAGCAAGTGAGACATAAAATAGAAAGATTTTTAGCCAGCAGAGGAATTTATAGGATTTTGATTTGCAGACAACAAAATAAAGAGGGATTTCATAAACTGAAATGTATTCTTTTTTAAATATACTTTGCTGACTAAATTGAGCTGCAGGCTTTTCTTTGAATTTTATTATTTTTCAATTAATATTCATTTTTTTGCCCTCATAGATACCTCAATCCACTTTATTTTTTGTTTGTTTTGGAGGCAATTGAGGTTAAGTGACTTGCCCAGAGTCATAGAGCTAGTAAGTGTCTGAGGCCAGATTTGAACTCAGGTCCTCCTGAATCCAGGGCCAGTGGTTCTATCCACTGTGCCATCTATTTAACCCAATCTCCCCCCCACACACACACACACTTTTTAAACTTTTCCCATATTTAAAAAAAATTAATTAATTTAAAAATTTCGTTTTTTAATTTTAATTTCTGAATTCTCTCCCTCACACTCCTCTACCCATTGTGAAAGCAAGAAATGTGATATCAATTACACATGTGAAATAATGCAAAGTGCACTTCCATATTAGCCAATATGCAAAAAAGCAGGGAAAATGAAGTGGAAAAAATATGCTTTAATCCATATTAAGATGCCATTAGTTCTTTTTCTGGAGTCGCATAGCATTTTTTCATCATGGGTCTTGTGGAATTGTCTTGGAGTGTTGTGTTGATAAGAATAGTTAAGTCATTCACAGTTGATTATGATACAATATTTCTGTTATGATGTACAATATTCTCCTGGTTCTGATAATTTCACTTTGCATCAGGTCATAAAAGTCTTCCAAGGGTTATTTTTCCCCTAAAATCACCCTGCTTGTTATTTTTTTTTTTACAAAACATTAGCATTCTATCAAATTCACATACTACAATTTATTCACACATTCAGCAATTGATGGGTATCACCCCAGTTTCCAATAATTTGCCACTACAAAAATAGCTACTATAAAGATTTTTGTACATATAGATCTTTTTACTTTTCTCTTTGATCTCTTTCATATACTGACCTACTAGTGACATTGCTGAGTCAAAGGGTATAATAGGACTCCTTTACCTATTTTTCCAAATAGGTTATATAGTATTCAAATTAATTTTTAATTAAATTTTTGGTGGAATTCAATTGTGAATCCAAATAGTCCTAGGGATTTTTTTAAGGGAATTCATTTATGGCTTGTTCACTTTCTTTTTCTAAGATAGTGTTCTATTTTCTCTTCTGTTATTATGGACAATATGTGTGTATATGTGTACACACACATATATATATGTATGTGTATATGTATATATATATAAATATATGCATATATACATATATATATATAATTTCAGATTACATAGATTGTCAAATTCATTGGCATATAATTAGGTAAATTAATGCTTAATGATTGATTTACATACATTTTCGCTGGTGGTGAATTTTCTGGATTTATGATTTGGTGCTTAATTGGGGATATTTAATTCTTTTTTTAGCATTTTTATTTGCATGCTCAGTTCACTGATCTGCTTTTTATTTCTATTTTATTGATGCAGTCATTTAGAGACATGTATTTTGCCTTACATACTGCTCTGGATGCATCCCAATAGTGTTAGTATGTTGTTATTCTCTTCAATAAAATTATTTATTGCTTCTATGAACACACTAATTCTTTGGATTATGTAGTTTCCACTTAATTTTTAATCCATGTTTCTGCAATTCCTTATTGAAGGTAATTTTATTGCATTATTGTCTGAAAAGGATGATTCAATATTTCTGTTTTTCTGCATTTGTTTGTAAGGTTTAAACATCATAATGTATGCTCATTTTTGTGAAGGTGTTGTATACCACTGAGAAAAAGTTTTATCCCTTCCTATTCCCATTCAATTTTCTCTGAAGGTCTATAATATCTAACATTTAAAAAATTCTATTCTTCTTCTTAATTTTATATTTGTTTTTGTTTAGAGATACCTAGTTCTGAGAGGGGAAAGTTGAGGTCTCTTAATAATATATTTTTTGCTCTCTATTTCCTCCTATAAGTCACTTAACCTTATCTTTAAGACTCTGGAGGCCATGCCATTTGCTGGAAATAGGTTTAGTATGGATATTATTTCTTGGATTTTGGTGCCTTGTAGAAAATGTATTTTCCCTGCTTATCCCATTTAATTGCATCTGTTTTTGCTTTTCTTTTTTATTGGATTTTTTTTTTTATTTTTAGTTTACAACACTTAGTTTTACATGTTCCTGAGTTTGAAATTTTCTTCCCTTTGCCCCTCTACCCCCTACCTGCAATATCCACAGTTCTTTCTCTGGATGTACCTAGATTTTTCCACGGTGAGTCCTTTGGAGCTGTCTTTCAGCCTTGTATTGCTGAGGACAGCCAAGTCTATCAAAGTTAGTCATCACAGAATCAATATGTCTGTCATTTTGTATACTGTTCTCCTGGTTCTGCTCCTCTCACTCAGCATCAGATCATGTAGATCTTTCCAGGTTATTATGAAGTCCTTATCATCCCCATTTCTTACAGCACAATAGTATTTCATTATATTCATATATCGCAACTTTGTCAGCCATTCCCCAATTGATGGGCATCCCCTTGATTTCCAGTTCTTTACCAGCCCAAAAAGAGCTGCTATAAATATTTTTGTACATACAGGTCCCTTTCCCACTTGTGTGATCTCTTTGGGATATTGCCCTAGAAGTGGTATTGCTGGGTCGTTATGCACATTTTTATAGCCTTTGGGCACAATTCCAAATTAGTCTCTAAAATGGTTGGATCTGTTCACGACTCCACCAAGAATGTATTAGTGTTCCAATTTTCCCACATCCTCTCCAGCATTTATCATTTTCCTGTTTTGTTATGTTAGCCAATATGACAGGAGAGATATGGTACCTAGGAGTTCTTTTGATTTGCATTTCTCATCAATAGTGATTTAGAGCATTTTTAAAATTTATTTAATTTAATTAATATATTTAGCTTTCAGCATTGATTTTCACAAGAGTTTGAATTACAAATATTTTCCCCATTTCTACCCTCCCCCCACTCCAAGATGGCATATATTGTAGTTGTCCCATTCCCCAGTCAGCCCTCCCTTCTGTCCCCTCTATGCCCCATTGCCTGTGTATCTTATTTCCTAGTGGCATGCAAAACCTTTTTTTGAACATCAGTTTTCAAAACTTTGAGTTACAAATTCTCTCCCCTCTTCTCTTCCCACCCACCCTCCCTAAGAAGGCAAGCAATTCAGCATAGGCCACATGCCTTTACATGTGGCTATTTACATCATTATGTAAAACCCTTCCACAATACTCATGTTGTGAAAGACTAAATATATTTTGCTCCTTCCTATCCTATTCCCCTTATTGAAATTTCTCCCTTGAACCTGTCCCTTTTTGAAAGTGTCTGTTTTTGATTACCTCCTCCCTGTATCTGCCCTCCCTTCTATTGTCCTCTCTTTTATATCTACTTCCTCTTTCTTTCCTGTGGGGTAAGATACCCAACTGAGTGTGTATGGTATTCCCTCCTCAGGTCAAATCAAATGAGAGCAAGATTCACTCATTCCACCTCACCTGCCCCCTCTTCCCTTCCTACAGAACTACTTTTTCTTGCCACTTTTATGCGAGATAATTTACCCCCATTCTATCTCTCCCTTTCTCCCTCTCTCAATATATTCCTCCCTCATGCCTTAATTCTATTTTATTTTCAGTACATGTCATCCCTTCATATTCAACTCACCCTGTGCCCTCTGTCTATATATATATATATATCATCTTTCCATGTAGGAATGTAAACAAACCAGTTCGAATTTAGTAAGTCCCTTGTGATTTCTCTTTTTTGTTTGCCTTTTTATGCTTCTCTTCATTCTTGTGTCAAATGTTCTATTCAGCTGCGATCTTTTCACTAAGAAAGCTTGAAAGTCCTCTATTTTGTTGAAAATCCATATTTTGCCTTGGAGCATTATACTCAGTTTTGCTGGGTAGGTGATTCTTGGTTTTAATCCTTCCCCCATAATACTCCAAGCCCTCTGATTCCTTAATGTAGAAGCTACTACATCTTGTATTATTCTGATTGTGTTTCCACAATACTCAAATTTTTTTTCTTTTTGTCTGCTTGCAATATTTTCTCCTTGATCTAGGAGCTCTGGAATTTGGTGACAATATTCCTAGGAGATTTCTTTTTGGAACCTTTCTCAGGAGGGGATTGGTAGATTCTTTCAATTTCTATTTTACCCTCTGGCTCTAGAATATCAGGGCAGTTCTGCTTGATAATTTCTTGAAAGATAATATCTAGGCTCTTTTTTGATCATGGCTTTCAGGTAGTCCAATAGTTTTTAAGTTATCTCTCCTGGATCTATTTTCCAGGTCAGTGGTTTTTCCAGTGAGATATTTCACACTGTCTTCCACTTTTTTCATTCCTTTGGTTCTGTTTTATATCTTGATTTCTCACCAAGTCACCAGCTGTCACTTGCTCCAATCTAATTTTTAAGGTAGTATTTTCTTCAGTGGTCTTTTGGACCTCCTTTTCCATTTGGGTAACTCTGCCTTTCAAGGCATTCTTCTCCTCATCGACTTTTTGGAACTCTTTTGCCATTTGAGTTAGTCTATTTTTTAGGGTGTTATTTTCTTCAGTATTTTTGGGATATCCTTTAGCAAGTCATTGACTCATTTTTCATGGTTTTCCTGCCTCATTCTCATTTCTCTTCCCAATTTTTCCTCTACTTCTCTAACTTGCTTTTCCAAATCCTTTTTCCACTCTTCCATGCCCTGTGACCAGTTCATGTTTTCCTTGGAGGCTTTTGATGTAGGCTCATTGACTGTGTTGACTTCTTCAGGCTGTATATTTTGGACTTCTTTGCCACCAAAGCAAGATTCCAAAGTCTGAGTCTGAATCTGAGTCTGTTTTCACTGCCTGGCTATGTTCCCAGCCAACTACTTGACCCTTGAGTTTTTCGTTGGGGTATGACTGCTAGTAGAGTAGAGAGTACTTTCTTCCAAGCTTGAGGGGATGCACTGTTGTTTTCAGAGCTATATCTATACAGACAGCTCTGCCACACCAGTGCTCCTCCTCCCCCAAAAACCTCCAATCTGGACCTGACTGAGATCTTAAGCAGGCTCTTCACTCCCGCTCTGATCTGCCACTTAATTCCTCCCACCAGGTGGGCCTGTGGACAGAAGCAACTACAGCTGTAGTTCTGTAGCTGCACCACCCCTGCTGCCTCCAGGGCAATGGCTGAAGTGGAAACTCCTTTCACTCTGTCCCCTGCAGCTTTTCCCACTAACCTTCTCCGTTGTCTTTGGTGTTTGTGCATTTAGAAGTCTGGTAACTGCCACAGCTCACTAATTCAGGGCACTTGGGCCTGTTCTGCTGGGCTCCCAGTCTGGTTGGTCCTGCCACTGCCCATGCTGGGCTTACCCAGTGACCATCCAGGCTGCCCTGGGCTGGAGTCCTGCTTCTCTGTGCTATTTTGTGGGTTTTGCAACTCTACAATTTGTTCAGATCCATTTTTATAGGTTTTTGGACTGACAGGGAGCTTATGCAAGTCTGGTCTTTCCAGCCGCCATCTTGGCTCTGCCCCCTGTGAACAGGCCTAGAGCATTTTTTCATATGACTATGGATATCTTCAATTTCTTCCTCTGAAAACTGCTTGTTCGTATCCTTTGACCATTTCTCAATTGGGGAACATGAGGCCTTTATCAGAGACATTGGTTTTAAAGATTTTCTCCCAATTTTTTTGCTTGTCTCCTAATCTTTGTTTCATTGGCTTTATTTATACAGAAACTTTTCAGTGTGACATACTCAAAATTATCAGGTTTGCCTTTTATAATGCTCTCTATCTCTTCTTGGGTCATTAATTCTTCTCTTTCACATAAATCTGATAGGTGAACTATTCCTTTCTCTTCCCATTTGCTTATAGTATCAGTTTTTATTCCTAAATCATATACCCATTTTGACTTCATTTTGGTATACAGCATAAGATGGGAGTCCATGCCCAGTTTCTGCCATATTATTTTCAAGTTTTCTAAGATGTTTCTGTGAAATAGTGAATTCTTAACCCAGAAGCTGGATTCTTTGGTTTTATCAAAGAGTAGATTGCTGTAGTCTGTGACTTCTGCATCTTGTCGACCCAAACTATTCCACTGATCTAACCCCTAGGTTTTCTAGCCAGTACCAGGGAGTTTTGAGGACTGCTGCTTTACATTACAGTTTGATATCTGGTATGGATAGGCCAACTTGCCTAGCATTACTTTTCATTAATTCCCTTGATATTCTGGACGTTTTGTTCTTCCAGATGAATTTTGTTATTATTTTAACCAACTCTGTAAAATAATTTTTGGTAGGTCAATTGGTATGGCATGGAATAAGTAAATTAATTTAGGTAAAATTGTCATTTTTATTATATTAGCTTGGCCTAACCATGAGCATCTTATGTTTTTCCATTTAATTCGGTCTGACTTTATTTGTGTGAGAAGTGTTTGGTAGTTGTGTTCGTTTAGGCACTGGGTTTGTCTTGGCAGGTAGACTCCCAAATATTTTCTAGTGTCTACAGTTACTTTAAATGGAATTTCTCTTTCTATCTCTTGCTATCAGGCTTTATTAGTAGTGTATAAAAATGCCAAGGATTTATGTGGATTTATTTTATATCCTACAACTTTGCTAATGTTGTTTATTATTTCAAGTAGTTTTTTACTTGAATCTCTAGGAGTCTCTACATAAGTCATCATATCATTTGCAAAAAGTGATAATTTAGTTTCTTTTTTGCCTATTCTAATCTTTTCAATTTCTTTTTCTTTTCTTAATGCTAAAGCTAACATTTCTAGTACCAAATTAAATAATAGAGGTAATACCTAAATTAATCTATCTATTCAGTACCATACCAATCGAACTACCAAAAAATTTTTTTACTGAGCTGGACAAAATAATAACAATATTCATTTGGAAAAACAAGAGGTCTAGAGTATCTAGGATATTAATGAAAAGACATGCTAGAGATGGTAGTTTAGCCACACCAGATATTAAACTGTATTACACAGCAGCAGTCATCAAAACTGCCTGGTACTGGTTAAGAAACAGGGGTGTGGATCAGTGGAATAGGATAGGTACACAAGTAGGTGAAATCAACAAGTTTAGCAATCTACTCTTTGATAAACCCAAAGAGGCCAGCTTCTGGGCTAATAATTCACTATTTCACAAAAACTGTTGGGAAAATTGGAAAATGGTAGGGCAAAAACTGGGCATAGACCAATATCTTACACCATATACCAAAATAAAGTCAAAATGGGTTCATGATTTAGGAGTAAAAGTTGATACTCTAAGTAATTTGGGAAAGCAAGGAATAGTTTACTTATCAGATTTGTGGAAAAGTAAAGAATTCATGACCCAACAAGAGATAGAGAGCATTACAAAATGCAAAATGGATAATTTTGATTATGTCAAATTGAAATGTTTTTGTACAAAAAAAGCCAATGCAACAAGAATTAGGAGGGAAGCAGAAATTGGGAGAAAATCTTTGCAACTAGTATCTCTGATAAAGGCCTCATCTCTAAAATATACAGGGAGCTGAGCCAAATATATAGGAATACAAGCCATTCCCCAATTGAGAAATGGTCAAAGGATATGAACAGGCAGTTTTCAGAGGAAGAAATTAAAGCTATCTACAGGCATATGGAAAAATGCTCTGGATCACTGCTGATTAGAGAAATGCAAATCAAAACAACTCTTAGATACCACATCTCTCCTGTCAGATTGGCTAAAATAACAAATCAGGAGAATGATAAATGCTGGAAAGGATGTGGGGAAATTGGAACATTGTCACATTGCTGGCGGAGTTGTGAGCTGATCCAGCCATTTTGGAGGGCAGTGTGGAACTATGGCCAAAGGGCTATAGAAATGTTCATACCCTTTGACCCAGCAATACCACTTCTAGGGTTGTATCCCAAAGAAATCACGCAAGCGGGAAAAGGACCCATATGTACAAGAATATTTATAGCAGCTCTCTTTGTGATAGCCAAGAATTGGAAAGCAAAGGGATGCCCATCAATTGGGGAATGGCTGAACAAACTGTGGTATATGAAGGTGATGGAATACTATTGTGCCATAAGAAATAGGGATGATGCAGACTTCATAACAACCTGGAAAAACCTACACGACATAATGCTGAGTGAGCGGAGCAGAGCCAGGAGAACGTTGTGCACAGCCACATATATGTGGATTCCGTGAGGACCAACCCTGACATACTGCGCTTTTCTCAGCAACCTAAGGGGCAAGGACAACTCCAGGGGACTCACGATGGAGAATGCTATCTTCATCCAGACAAAGAACTGCGAAGTTTGAATACAGACTGAGGCACACTACATGCTCGCCTTTTCTGCTTCTCTTTTGTTTTTGTTTTTGGGGTTTTTTTTTTTTTTTGGTTCTGTTTCTTCTTTCTCATGATTCATTCCATTGGTCAAAATTCTTCTCCATGACTTGACTAGTGCATAAATTAATTCAATGCAAAGTCATTCATGACAGCTATATGATACTCCATGCCGTCTTGGGGAGGGAGTGGGGAGGGAGGGGAGAAAATCTGGAACTCAAAACTATGGAGAACCGTGTGTGGTAAACCAAAAATAAATAAAGAAATTTATAAAAAAAAAATAATAGAGGTAATAATGGACATCCTTGTTTCACCCTGGATCTTATTGAGAATGCATCTAGCTTTTCCCTATTACATATAATGCTTACTGATGGTTTTAGGTAGATGATATTTATAATTTTAAGGAACACTCTGTTTATTCCTATGCTTTCTAGTGTTTTTAATGGGAATGGGTTTTGTATTTTTTAAATCAGTTTCTGCATCTATTGAGATAATCATATGGTTTTGGCTAGTTTTATTATTGATATGATCAATTACGTTGATATTTTCCTAATACTTAACCAGCCTTGCATTCCTGGAATACATCCTACCTAGTTGTAGTGTATTATTCTCCTAATAAGTTGCTGCAATCTTTTTGCTAATATTTTATTTAAAATTTTTGCATCAATATTCATTAGGGAAATTGGTCTATTATTTTCTTTCTCTCTTTTGACTCTTCCTGGTTTAGGTATTAATACCAAATTTGTGTCACATAAAGAATTTGGTAGGACTGGACTCCTTCGCCTATTTTCCCAGATAGTCTGTAAAGTATGGGAATTAATAGTTCTTTAAATGTTTGATAGAATTCCCATGTGAAACCATTTGGCCCTGGAGATTTTTTTCCTAGGGTGTTCATTGATGGCTTGCTCAATTTCATTTTCTGAGATGGGGTTATTTAAGAAATTTATTTCCTCTTCCATTAACCTGGGCAATTTGTATTTTTGTAAGTATTCAACCATTTCCCTGAGGTTATCAAGGTTATGGGCATACAATTGGACAAAATAATTCCTAATTATTGTTTTAATTTCCTTTTCATTGGAGCTGAATTTACCCTTTACATTTTTGATACTGACAATTTGGTTTTCTTTTCTTTTTTTAATCAAATTTACCAAGTGTTTATCAATTTTATTGTTTTTTTTCATAAAACCAGCTCTTAGTTTTATTTATTAGTTCGATAGTTTTTTGATTTTAATTTTATTAATTTCTCCTTTGATTTTCTTTATTTCTAATTTGGTATCTAATTGGAGATTTTCAATTTGCCTTTTTTCTAGTTTTTCTTTCAGTTGCAAGCCCATTTTTTTGATCTCCTTTATATCTATTTTATTCACTCAAGCATTTAGAGATATAAAACTTCCCCTAAGAACTACTTTTGCTGCATACCATAAGTTTTGGTATGTTGTCTCATTATTGTCATTCTCTTGAATGAAGTTATTAATTGTTTCTATGATGTGTTCTTTGGCCCACTCATTCTTTAGGATTAGGTTATTTAGTTTCCAATTAATTTTTAGTTTATCCTTCCATGGTCCTTTATTTTGAATAACTTTAATTGTGTCATGATTTGAGAAGGATGCATTGACTATTTCAGCCTTTCTGCACTGGACTGTGAGGTTTTTTGCCCTAGTACATTGTCGGTTTTTGAGTATGTGCCATGTACTGCTGAGAAAAAAAAAAAAAAAAACTATATTCCTTTTTATCCCTATTCAGTTTTCTTCAGAGGTCTTTCATATCTGCCTTTTCTAAAATTCTATTTATCTCCTTAACTTCTTTCTTGTTTGTTTTGAGGTTAGATTTATCAAGTTCAGAGAGGGGGAGTTTGAGGTTCCCCACCAGTATGGTTTTGCTGTCTATTTCTTCCTGTAACTCTCTTAACTTCTCCTGTAAGGATTTGCATGCTATACCACTTGGTGCATATATGTTAAATAATGATATTGCTTCATTGTCTATGGTGCCTTTTAGCAGGATATAGTGTCCTTCCTTATCTCTTTTGATCAGACCTACCTTTGCTTTTGCTTTGTCTGATATTAGGATCACCATTCCTGCTTTTTTTTTTTTCACTTTAGCTGAACCACACTATATTCTAATCCTTCCTTTTATTTTACCCTGTGTGTGTCCCCCCTTTTCAAATGTGTTTCTCATAAACAACATATTGTAGGATTATGGTTTTTAATCCATTCTGCTATCTGCATTTCTGCATTTTGTGGGAAAGTTCATCCCATTCATATTCACAGTTATGATTACAAGCTGTGTCTTTTTCTCCATCCTGTTCCCCACCCCATTTATGTTTTTATTTCTCCCTCCACGCCTCTGCTCCTCAAAAGAGTTTTGCTTTTGACCATCACCTTCTTCAGTTTACCCTCCCTCTTGATTCCCCTCCCTTATCTTACCATTTTCCACTTGCTATTTCTTCCCTCCTTTCTGCCCACCCCCCTCCTTTTCTGTCCCCTTTCCCCTCCTCCTGCCTGTAGGACAAGTTTGATTTCTATGCTTATCAGAATATGTTATTCTCTTCTTGAATCAAATTCGATGAGAGTAAAACATATACTGCTCTTCTCCCTCACATATTTCCCTCTATTATAATGTGTTTTTGTGCCTCTTCATTTGATGTAATTTACACTTTTCTACTACCTCCTTACCTCTTCTCCCAGAACCCTCCCTTTACATCTCTTAATTATGTTTTTTGTCATTATATCAGCTATTTTATAGACACCCACAGGCTATGTGTATCCTTTTCAATTGTCATAATAACTGTACTATTCTCAAGATAGACGCACACACACAGAGACCCACACACACACACACATATATATGTATACATACATATATATGCATATATATGTATATATACATATGTATGTATATATATATATATATATATATATATATATATATATATATATATACTTATATACATTTGGTCCTATATAAGGATGTAAACAATTTGCCCTTATTGATTAACAAGGTTTGTTGGGGGGGGATTCACGCTGTTTACCTTTTTATGTCTCTCTTGAGTGTTGTATTTGAAGATCAGATTTTTCACTGAGTTATGCCCTTTTCATCAGGAAGGTCTGGAATTCCCTTATTTTTTTGAAGGTCCCTATCCTTGCCTGAAGATTTATGATCAATTTTCCTCGGCAGTTGATTCTTAGTTGTAGTCCAAGCTCCTTTGCCCTTTGGAATATCATATTCCAATTTCTCCTGTCATTTAATTTAGAAGCTGAGAGATCTTTTGTAATCCTGACTGCAGTTCCACAATATTTGAATTATTTCTTTTTGGGTGCTTGCAGTATTTTCTCCTTGACTTTATAATTCTGAAATTTGGCTATAGTATTTCTCGGTGTTTTCAATTTGGGACCTCTTTCAGGGGTGATCATTGAATTCTTTCAATGACTATTTTCCCCTCAGGTTCTAGGACCTCTGGGGTTATCTTTAATAATTATCTTTGATAATTTCTTCAAAGATACTGTCCAAGCTCTTTTTCTCACTGTGGCTTTCCAGTAGTCCAGTAATTCTTAAATTGTCTCTCCTGGATCTATTGTCCAGGTCAGTTGTTTTTCCAATCAGACATTTCATGTTTTCTTCTATTTTTTTCATTCTTTAAATTTTGTTCAGATGGAAGTGTGAGGGTGTTGTACTATATAATGCTTTAAACCTTGGTTACCCTCTGAAAAACGAGGAAGAGGTTTCTGGGACTTTAGTTGCTGTTGGAAGACTCAAGGTCGGTGAGTTTTAAACACTACTTTAAAACCCAAAGACCTTGCACTATGCTTTGGGGACATAATTGCAATACACAACCTGAGTTTTAAAAGGAAATGATGACAATACACATGAATGCATGGATAGCTCTTTACACTAATAGGGTGAACAGCTCCAGTGAGTACTCCACAATGTTGCTTGAATCTCACCTCTCATATTTTTGCTCCCCTGAACATAGCCTAGAATGTGCACAATTGCCGGCATGAAAATGAAAATGAAGTTACTAATAAAATCATGCAAATGCTTAAAGTTGTGAATGTTAAATACATAAATGTTGAATGCTGACTGAACATACATATATATGCATATATGATATATACATATATGCGTGTGCATGCATGTATGTAAACATGCATGTATTCATAATAAGCCAAAATGAATAATTTGGGAGAAGTATCACTAGCAGTTGTGAAGATCAAAAGAGGCTTCATGTAGAAAGTGGCCTTTGAGTTAAGTCTTAAAAGAAATGAAGGAATTTATGAGGTACAAATGAGGAGAAAATGTATTCCCAGCACAGGAAATGGCTTGTGTAAAAGCATGAGATTGAATTTTTTATCTATGGAATGGAAAGTTGTTTATTAGGATCCTGCTATGTACCAGGCCCAGTGTTAAGTGCTTGGTTTATAAATAAAAGAGCCATTATCATTAAAGAGCTTACATATTAATAGAAAAACAAAAACAACTACAGATGACTAAAAATCAGGAGGTGTGAGGACATGAAACAAGGAAAAGGAAGTGGAGACTAGAGAGAGTCAAGGTGAGAGTGAAGATATATATAACTAAATTGCCTCCCTAAAATGGTGGTCCTTAGAAGAGAGATACCATTGAAGAAAGATTGACCCAAGGGTCCAGATTTCCCATGGTTTTCACTCTTCATATTCCCTTGATGTATCCAGGACCCACATTAGTGATTTTTTGGTCTTTTTTGCATTTTTGCATGCAAAGTTTTGTATTTGTACTTTTTTTTTCTTTTTGACATATCACATTGTTGATATATAAATGGAGCTTATGCTACTTAAAGATCCCAGATTTTTTTCAAACGGTTTTCTAGTCATTCCTCCCCCGAGTTGTACTCGTGATATTGAAGTTGGTATTTGAACTCGAATAAGAGCCTTTACTTTTATCACCATTAGATTTCTTCTGAATCTGGCCCAATATTTGATTCAGTGAAGATCATTTTGAATCCTGACACTGTCACTTAGTATACTAGTTCTCCTTTCCTGCTTTGTATCATCTGGAGATTTGATTAAGTAACCACAGAGTTATAGGATTGCTACTCACATTCAGCTCACATGAGATGACCTCCTAGGTCAGTTTCAATTTTTTACGTTCTGTGAATCCAAGATATAGGGGGAAATATAAATTAATGTGTATTTCTTCACTGCACAAAATGAAAAAAAAAGAATCAAGCACCTAGAATATGCCAAGTAGTTTCAAATAAAAGTAAAAAAAATTGGTGTGGAGGAAAAAAGAGAGAAGTGGCAAGAACAGTTTCAGCTTGTGTAATGTAATAACAAAATAAGGAGCTGACAGTAATGAAAATGAAGACATATACTCTCAAATCTGTTCCCACTAGAGATACATCAACACAACATGGGTTACACCTCCCTCATTTACCATGCCAATATAATTGGAAGAACAACACCTGAGCCTAGTTCTATGGGATAGCATTTTGGTTCTTCCTAAATGAAGAGTCTAAATTGTTGAAGTTCACTAGAACCTATTAATTTCAAAACAGTGACTATAAATCTCACCCTGCCCTCCCCAGGGGAAAAAAAAAAAACAAAAGAAAGATTTTGCTATGCTTCATTCTTCTCTGATTTCTCATACTTTCAGTTTCTTTTCAATATGCAGAGATTCCCACAAATCCTTGGCTTTTTTCATTATTTTAAGCCCCAGTATGCATAGGGTGATACAAATTCTGAGATTTTAGGAGTATCTCTAAAGTGACTCATTCTTTTCTATTATAAAATACTATATCCATAGAATGTAATTCCATCCTTCTATTCCAGTCTTTCAGGAACAGATGGGGCAACTTCTTCTTAAGCCTAGCTCTTTAGCATTTGCCCTCCATTTCATTCCCCTTTAATCATCTAGTTAGACTCCCTAACTTTCAATATCTATTCCAAAAATCTATTTTCTTCCTTACTGAGAGAGAGAGAGAGAGAGAAAGGGAGAGAGAGAGAGTTAGAGAGAGAAAGAGTGAGAGAGAGAGAGAGAGAGAGAGAGAGAGAGAGAGAGAGAGAGACAGAGAGAGAAACAGAGACAGAGAGAGGGAGGGAGGGAGAAATGAAGGAAGGAAGGAAGGAAGGAAGGAAGGAAGGAAGGAAGGAAGGAAGGAAGGAAGGAAGGAAGGAAGGAAGGAAGGAGGGAGGGAGGGAGGGAAGAAGGAAAGATACAAAGAAGCCTTTGCTTGACCTTGGCATTTTCCCATGCTTTATTCCACTTCCATTTCCCAGTCAAACTCTTAGAAACAGATCATCTGCATTATGTCCACTTTTTAACATCTTGTTTAATTAATTCTAGTCATCTGTCCTTCAATCCTACTATTGAAATAAAACTACTCTGGGGCAGCTGGGTGGTGCAGTGAGTAGAGACCAGCCCTAGAATCAGGAGGACCTGAGTTAAAATTTGACCTCAGACACTTGACACACTTACTAGCTGTGTGACCTTGGGCAAGTCACTTAACCCCAATTGCCCTGCCTTCCCCCTTCAAAAAAAAAGAAATAAAACTACTCTAAGGTTACCAAAGGTCTCTGGATAGCTAAAACAAATGGTGTCTTCACTATCCTCATTATTTTCTTCTTTTCAAGGTTAGATGCTGTTGATAGCTCCCTTGTCCTGAATACTCTCTCTTTCCTGGGGTTCCATGATATTGTTCTTTTCTGATTCTGATCCAACTTTTCTGATGGCTAATTTTTAGTTTCCTTTTATAAACGATTATCCCTGCCTCTGAGCAAGAGTTCACTTATGAAAACAAAAACAGCAGCTTATATTTATATTGTTCATTACCACTTGCAAAGTGCTTTAAAAACAACTCAGTATTTTTGGTAAATACTTCATGTCTTTTAATCTCTCTATTTTTACAGATTAATGAAATGAGTCTCAGTTTAATCACACTGATGAGAGTTATATAACAGGCAAAAGGTTAAGGTAAGGCTTATACACAAGTTTTACTGATACCAGACCTATGGCTGTATCTAATATACTTCCTTTACCTTCATCAGGGCTTTGTCCTGGGATCTTTTCTCTCTTGACATTCTTTCTAGGTGCTCTCTTCATTTTACATGAATTAAATAATCTTCTTTTTCCAGGTATAATTGTATCTACCCATAATTTATCTCTTTCTCCACTAGGATGTCTCATAGGAAGTTTAAATTGAATACATTAAAAACAAAAGTCAATTTCTTTCCCCTAAAATATATCTTCTCTTTGTTATTTTTGTTGCTGAAGCAACCATTCCTGCTCTCACCCAGGTGTGCAGTCCTGCAATTATTGTCAAATCTTCACTCTTTCTCAGTCACTATATGAAATTAATTGCCAAATCTTGTCCCTCTACCATCTCAGCATCTTTTCTTTCTCTCCTCTTCTCCACTCACATCACCACTGAAGTAACTTAGTTCAGCACCTTTTCAGTGATGCACTGAACTATTGCAATAGTCACCTAAATGGTCTATGGGGTTTAGTGTGCAGGTGAATATATACATTAAAAGTGAGCAGCTGGGGCCTAATGAACAGATAGAGCTTTAAGAGAGAAGTCTCTATGCCAGACACATGGAGTCAATTAATGTTTTAGATAGAGAGACAGAGAAATATACAATAGGTAGATTGATTGATACATAAATAGATAGATTAGATAGATAGTATACTATTAAGGCAAGTTCATGACTTCAAGAGGACCATAAGCATGCCCAAATTGTTTAGAATCACAGGATATAAGGAATTATCTAAGTAGAAAGCAGAGGAATTAAAGCATTTATTTAAACTCCAAAGCACCATACCCCAGGACCAACGCCCCCAATTCAATATTATGGCAAGAAACTTCCAAAACCAATATGCCCATCTCACAATAGTGACCAGGAGATTACATGAAAATATGGCAGCAAGCCAAGCCATACTTGTGCTCCCCTCAATGGTAGGGCCCTCCTGTAAGAAGATTACTCAAGAGTCCCAAAGCCCTGCTTGGCACCCTCCAGTCTGTATGCTCTGGAAGCTGGCTCTTGGCTCTCTGACCCTATCTCAGTCCTCAATCCTCAGTCCTCAGTTTCTGCTCCTCCTCATCCTAAGTTTCTCCAGCCTCTGGTGCTCTTTCAGCTTCTCAGCTTCTTCACTATCTGCTGCTTCAGCTTCTTCTGCTCCTCAGCTTCTGCTCCTCCAGCTTCTACTATTCCAGCTTCTGCTGGTTCTGTTTCAGCTGCTCCTTCTCCTCCTCCTCCTCCTCCTCCTCCTCCTCCTCCTCCTCCTCCTCCTCCTCCTCCTCCTCCTCCTCCTTTTCCTGCTTCTACTTCTCCTGCTTCAACCACGTCTGCCTCTCCAAGCTCTGTTTTCTCTTTTTATCATCCCATCAAGGAGAAGGTCATCTGATTGACCAGAACTTAGGCGCATACCATTGGCTCTGGTCTTAGCAACTCCCTTTAGGGCCCTGAGGGCTTCATGCCTGCATTGAATTAGCACCTAGAAAGTAGGAATTTAGGGCCTACTTAGGAGCAAAGATCTAATCAGACCTCCCTTTGTTGGCCCCACCTGGAGTCCAATTCTGGAGCCTATTAAATGGTCAGGAAAGGTATTTTCACTTTCTGATTGGCTTTACAGATAGACAGATAGATAGATAGAGAGATAGAGAGATAGATAGAAAGAAAGAAAGAAAGGAAAGCCCCCACTGTTGGGAAAGATCCTTGTCTGGTCAGACATAGTGATGAAGTCTGCACTCTGTGTAGGCTGTACTTGCCACTGTTAGAGAATCATCCCTGGAAACAAGAAAGCTAGAACAGGTTCCTGTTTCAACAATTCAGCTAGCAGCTATTGTGGATGTGTAAAACCAGCAACCAGCACACAGAATGCTGCAAGCCCAGGTTCTTTTGATCTGCTTTACTAAGGAAAGCAACGTTAAGGGGTTAACAATCTCAATTTAATCCAGCATACAAATATCATTCACTTAGTTCAGGGGAAAAAAACCAGCACCTTGAACTTCTGAGCAAATACAAACACATTACAAACATACATTTGTAAACAGACCAAATACAATTCATAGTTACCAAAATCTGATTTCAGTTAGGAGCTCAACAATGGCTGGCCAAGAGTCACGTGTCACTCCTGCTATAGCTGAGAGCTCCGAAAAAGAAAGCCAACCTCTGGTTTTGTATATCTTGTTCATGGTCAAAAGTGAGTCACACAAATGCTACTCACCCACGTGACCTAAAATCGTCACAAAAATGTGAATTAAACCCACGTGGTCTACAAGCCTCCAGTGTCACAAACATGTCACTCAAACCCATGTAAACTAGGCTTTCCCTTGAGGCAAGGGGGTCATCAAAGACTCCTAATTTAATCAAGGAAACAAAGGCCAACCTCTTCAAGGGCACTTGGTTGAATAAGTGCTAAGAGCCCATTTTGATTCCCAATACACTTCCTGATCCAGGAACTCTCAAGAGCTATAACCAGAACCAGAACCAGAGGTAGGATTCTCATAAGATATCACAGACCTTTGATAATTGGAAATCTATAAGGTTCTATGTGAACTTGCATTTATATAACCTGATCATTTTGTTTTACTCATCTATACCCTTCTTTTCTTTTTCCTTCTATTTAAAGAGCTTTATGAAGATGGGTTGGAGAAGGTAGGGGAAAGAGAAGAGCTGCATACGGGGAGTTGGCACCAGTTACATTCCTCCAATTGAGCTAGAATTCCTTAGTTTACACAGAGGCCATTAGTGGGTTTAGTAACTCTGCCCAGTGGAGCAGATCAGTAGCTCTCTCCCTGAACTAGGCACAGTGTTACAAAAATGTGTCTATGCACGAGAAGGAGGAACACACAGGCACCTGATAGGCTTCATGCAAAATTACAGAGGCAAGACTCCCTTTTGGATAGAAAACAAAACAACACATTCATTCTGCCTAAGAAATACTCTAAGGGAGTGACGTTAGCAGCAACCTGAATTTCTCGGATCCCAAATTCTCCCATGGCCAGAGTTGAGTTCTTGGGAAGGAAAACCCCAAGTACTGGAGAAGCCAGCTATCAGCTATCTCAGAGGCAGAACAGAAACGTTGTTGAGGCCATGAATCCTTATAGCACTTGTCTGGATCTCCAGCAAAGCTTTCTGGAGACCTTCAGTGTCCCCTCTAGCTTCAAGTCCAGTCTTGCTCCAACATCCTGGGCTCCAAGGTGAGGAGGTATACATTTCAGCTAAATTTTTGCAGATAACGCCAGACTGTGTTCTTGACCATCCCAAATCCATTGTCAAGGCCATTGCCATCCACGTAGAACATGAATCGGAGCTCAGGGGGGTAATCTCTTCGGGCCAGGCCAGACACCAGGGGTATGGTGTGGCCCTCAGACCCAGGACCCTCACTTAGTGCTTGTAACATTTGATACTTGCACCAGGGGTCCTGAAGGAAATGGGGGGTGATAAACAGTACACGGCAATGGCTGTTGCCCATTGCCTGGCACAGTTCGGACATGATGGCACCCCCTGGGGCTGCGTCCCGAAGCTGCAGGAAGCATCGAAGTCCATCGGGCTCACCTTCCAGATAGGAAACCAATTCCTGGACAGGTATCAGGTCTTGCTCACTGTGGCACACACACACGTCATAAGTTTTACTCCAACGAGAGCTGCTGCTCGTGCTCTCTGAGTCTGCTGGGTTTGGGGTGGGAACCTTGGTGGATTCCTCAGTTTCAGGCAGAGAACTGCTTTGGGAGGGTAGCTCCAGGACATCCTTGGTGTTGGTGTCTGGCTACAAACGGCATTTCTTGGGCTTACGCAGGATCTGTCGGAACCAGCCAGCCATCCTGTCCAGGCCTCCTGCTTCAGGAGCAAGGAAATGAAGGTGAGGTTGATGCCACTTGACTTGGACTTGCAACTTATTAGGTATAAAGCACTGGATTTGTCCCTGTCAAGGAGCTTGTATTCCACTGATAGTATATAAAACGTCCAAACTTCAGTCATGTGGCTCTTCCTGTGTAGACAGACACAGGCAGAGGTTGACATGAGGCAGGTAGAGAGCCCTTGAGGCAGACAGTGAGACAGGAACACAGTGACACACAGAAAGAGCAATATGGGACTATGGGAGAGACTTGGCAGCTGCAGGCTTTTTTTTTTTTTTTACACAGCGGAAGAATGACATCTTTCTCAAGACGGAAATCAGATTGCACTTTTATTTTTTTTTAAGGTGCAAGAGAGTGGTTGAAAGGAGAGGGGAAGAGGAAGAAGGTGGAATGGGACAGGACACCAAAGCGGAGACACGCAGCCGAGGGGACAAACGGGGTGGGGTGGGGTGGCAGAAAGGGTCCTTTCTGATCATCTATACCCTTCTTTATCTATCTATTCATCCATCTATCTAATCCATTTACTTAGCTATCTCCTCATTTATTTATTTTTAGCACTCATAAAAAATCAGTTCCAAATTTTCTCCCCACCTCCAGCCCCTCTGCCACTTATTAAGAAGACAAGCAATATAATAGCAACTACATAAGTGAAGTCACACAAAAGCTATTTCCATATGCATCCCCACTTTTCTAATACCTGGTTTCAGGATAGCTGCCCTCAGTTTCCTAGGACAGGAAACATCCCTGCTTACAGCCTCATCCCTTGCCAATCCTGCCTTTCCTTAGTCTCCCAACTGATAGCCCTAAAGTATAGGTTTGATCAAATCATCAATGTTCAAGATGTTTTGGTGTCTACCTATTGCTTTAAGAACTGAATGCAAATCTTTAAACAATATCTAAAGCTCACCTTCTAAACTCTGGTTCCAGTTTGTATTTCATTATGCTATTGCTCACAGACTTGACTTTGCAGACAAATGGGCCCACTTGTCCAACACACACCATTTCACTTACTGCCTCTGCTCATTTCCATGCTGAATCCCATACTTGATATACTGTATTGTCTCAATCTTTGTAATATTTATCTCCCTTCAAGTATCAACTCTAATGCCAACCTCCTACTCACACTTGTTTACAGAAGTATATGTTATATTGACCAGTTTCCTTCATCTCCCCCTGGAAAGTTCTTAGGATCGTAGATCTAGATAGAGCTTGATGGACCACAGGGTAATCTCATCTAATCCTTTCATTTGCGAGATGAGGAAACTAACATTGTAAAGGTTAAGTGCCTTACATTAACACCTAACTCTTCTAACTCCTAACAGAGAATTGTATTTAGAAACTAGACATGACTTTGCATTGTATCACTCTCTCTCCTTCACATATTAGTCTAAAATTTAAAAAACAAACTAATTCTCTCTCTCTCTCTCTCTCTCTCTCTCTCGTCCTCTCTCTCTTCCCCTCCCCTCTTCTCATCTCTCTCTATTTCCTTTCCATCTCTCTCTTTTCATCTCTCTCTTTCTCTCTCACTCATCTCTCTCTATCTCTCCCCCTCTCTTCTCATCTCTCTTCTCTCTCTCTCTTTTCATCCATCCCTCTCTCTGTCTGCCTGTTTCTCTCTTTCTTGATAAGTGTGTGTATGTATGCATATATACGTACATATGTATGTTTGCATGTATGTGTACATATATACGTTTTCTAACCACATTTAAAGCATTGTATTAAATTCTTAGTAAAATCTCCTTGATGACATGGGCTGATTTATTTTTATTCTTTGGTTGCTAGTGTCTAGCACAGTGGCTTGAACCAAAAAGGCATTTAATAACTACTTTTTAAACTGAATCGAATTAAATTGATTAGAAGAATAGAAGATATTATCAGAAGAAAGATGAGGACCCATCTAGCTGAGGAGATGTAGTGCAGTTTCAAGGGGAAAATACTTTATGAGGTACCTCCATAAAGAGGGAATAATGAAACAAATAGATTATGCGTGGGAGAGAGTAGACTAAAAAATGTGTGGGGGAGGTTGAAAGGAGGGAGAAATGTCATTTCAAGCTATGGGGTAGGCTGTGTATAAATTCATGAAAGAAGACAGGATGATCTCAGGAAAATGTGGATGGCTCAAGCTGACATATAACAGTGTTCAGAGCAAAAAAATGGAAAATAATGGAAATAGTATTCAGTTTGCAGGCAGATAGTGTGGGCTAAAATCCTGGCTCTGCCATTTACTACAATGAAAATACAGACATCGTTTAAACTATCTTTGTCTCAATTCTTAATCTATACAATTGTAGGGTGTGGGGTGGATGATGTCTAAGGAAACTATAAAAAACTATGATCCTAAATGATAAATTTCATACGATTACCTAAATATCTATTATTAACAGATGAGAGATGTTATCTAAGCATCAGAACTGCTTTTTATGGAGCCTGATAATGCGGATGCTTCAAGCACTCAGAAATGTTTCTCTCTGTTTCCTACCAGGAGAGTCTTTATGAAAACACTGGATTCTTTACTTTGTCCACAGTCACCTTCTGTTCCTCCCCTCAGGGAGCTGCTTTGGAAGGTGTCCCAGTTTAGGTGATTTTTGTTGATGTTTTAAAAGACTTGTTTAAAATTGTGCATCCTCCTTCTCAATGTGCTCATGGTCAGAACACACAGACTCACAGACATATGAAGAAATGAAACTTAGAAGTACAATGTATCTTTACTCTTTATGTTTAGATCAGATCAGCACAATGGTTTTGAGATTGAATGCAGTTTCAAAGAAAACCCAAAAATCATTTCAATAGCATGACCAGAAATTTTGCTCTGAAATAGGAAAGTGTTTGAAGAGAAATTTTCAGTAATTCTATCCTTCAAAACATCTATTTTTGGCAAGATTTAGGTAATTTTCTGGGAGAACAATTCTATTTGTTAAAGAAACACAAAGAGTTAGAGTTGACATTGTGGTTCCAGCTTATAAGATGCCAGAGAAGTCCAGTAAATGGCATCGGAATCTTTATATCACCTTAAAGGCCTCAACTCTTACTGCCACTTAACAACAGTGAACTCTGTAGTTTGGATACCCAGAGGATTTGCAATCTTAGTTTGACAAGCCTGCCTCAATGATAGCATGTTTGACACATGGTATCTATTGGTCCTTCATTAAATACCCATAAATTAGAATTAGATGAGTTCTTTGTCATCATGAACTGAATTTTTGTTTTTTAAATCCAAATGGATTTTTAATATCATAATTCATTCTACAAATAAGCATTCATTAAGCATTTTCTCTATGTAAGGTAATACTGTAATTATTTATTTATATGATTTATTCAACTCTTCTATGCACATGATGCTATTATGTGGCCCTCTTTATTATAGTGAAATCACCATCTTGTCCTCAAGGGGAATACATTTTAATTAAGAAATATTTTTTAATTTGTATAGGCATTTATATATAACTGCTTGGACTTTGCATTTATAGCTTTGAGTACAGATCTGGGGATGGACCATATGTTTGTGATACATATATGAGCCTAGCTGAGTTTGGAGATGCTTGCCACCAGGCTGACTTCTAGACAAATCATGTTTTTATTATAGAAACTCTTGAAGACTGGATGTCATAATACAGATATATGGAAGGAGTAGTCACTCCTATGAAATTACAGGTCCTGGAGGAAGTGAAATATTATAGTTCGCAAACTACTCGCTTATATATTTCTGACTTGATTCTCACAATCCAGTGAGTTAAGTAGGACATTATAGTTCCCATTTCATAGGTGAAGAGACTGAGGGCCAAAGATAAGGAGCTTACTCAAGGCCACGTAGTTAGTTAAGTAAGTGGCAGAAACAAGGCTTAAACTCAGATTTTGTTTGTATAAATATGGTATTCTTGTAATATGCCATTCTGCCTCCCACTTAATAGGATGATGCCAAAGAAGTGGTTTCCAAAATTATAATGAGAAAAAGAGAGCTCTTAAACACAAATACACATAATACTTAATGAAGATGAAAGTCAGTATATCCCAGTACCCAAAAGGAGAGATGTCTAACATGCTTCCCCCAACTCCCATGTCCCAGATTACTACAAAGTGCTTTTGAACCAGATTAATGTGTTTAGGACATTTAACAAAATAAATGAAAGATAAGATAAAACATAGAAAATATCATGTGGTTTTCTAAGTCAATATGCAGCTGACAGGGATCATTATGTATGGTTTGTTGGCCCATTTCTCTTTGACTTTGATGCCACTGCCCTAGCGCCTAGCTTAAGAGAGTCCTAGTGGCCTAAGTAATGGGAATATATCTTGATAACTGAAAGTTCTTTAATAGGATTCAAGATATTCTGTTTTTACAGAGGCGAAATGCTGCATGAACAATGTATTAGATCTGAAGTCAGAAAAACCTAAGGTTGATGTCCATCTTAACTACTGACTAATTGTGGGATCCTGGGCAAGTCACTTAATTTCTTTCAGTCTGTATCCTTATGTACCAATTGAAGATAAGTATACCTGCAGGACTTTTTCACAGAGATGTTGTAAGACCCAAATATAATAATAGATAAAAAATATTCTGCAAGTACCAGTAATTTTTCTTGAAATGTGTTCTATGCTGCTGACATTATATCTAAGAAATAATGTTAAATCCTTCCCAAGTGATCATCCATTCCCTTTAGGAGCTTATATTTTCTTTGATGGGACGGCAAGGCAATTGGGGTCAAGTGACTTGCCGAAGATCATACAGCTACTAAGTGTCAAGTGTCTGAGGCCGGATTTGAACTCAGGTTCTCCTGACTTCAGGAATGGTGCTCCATCCACAATGTCACCTAGCTGCCCCTCTTCAATATTAAATATAAAATAAGAAAAGGAAAAGAAAATGTCATGTGCACAACAGAACATGAGGGGATTCAGAATTTATATCAATAACTTATCATTTTAAGAAAGCCCGTATATTAAATACTGTGCATTATGTTGAAAGCTATCCATCTTTTCTTTGTTTCCTTGCAGGTTTTCTTTTGTTCTCTACTGTACCCCCTCCCTCCTCCTTACCCACCACCCCAAGGCTACAACTTAGCACAGATATATTTATATGTAGGTACTGATAAATACATACATTCTCCCCTCTGACCTTGAACTCAAACCAAGACCTCAAGCCTCCTGTAAGTGCCCACAGTCAGCAAAATCCCCACCTCACTACTTCTTCATTCACCTGCCTGTGCTGGTTCCTCCTAACTTGCCGCTCTTCCCAGCAGAGCTGGGTGTTGTGTTCCTTGTCAGCAGAGGTTCCCTTGATCTTCTCTGGCTCTGATGCCCAATACCCCTCAAAGTCCGGGTATAAATGTTCTTGTGGCTGGGGCCAAGGCAGCCTCCCAGCCTAGCTAACCCCAGGGCTTGCAGCTGGTTGTTTAAGCAGCTTGTACTTTTTGTTAAAGCAGACCCTAGCCTAGAAGTTTTTGCCCCTCACAGGGAGGAAATCTAATCCTGGGATTTTTCTTTGGGACTTCTCAGATTGCCCCAAGAGGACCCCTGTTCTTCCCCTATTCTTATTTGTTTTCATGACTCTTTGTTTACCCAGAGGTTCTATTTTATCTCTTTTCTGGAGGAAAACCTCGAGAGCTTGAAATTTTCTGACCTACTCTACCATCTTCACAGAATTCTCTCCTTTTTTTTCCTAATAAGTATAATTTATATGGTGCTTTAAGATTTGTAAAATGCTTTACATACTCATTCTCATAACAATAATAATAATAGCTGACATTTATATAATACTTACTATGAGACAGGCGTGGTTGTCGAATTTACTTTCTAATCTGATTTTCAGAGATTTCTGGGAATCATTTATATGAAAGGACTCAAGGAAAATATGACTCTGTTTGAATGCCAGGAATACTCTTCTAAAAAGGGGAGATACTGTATTCTTCTGTCAATTGATGTGCTTGATCTTTCTAGGGTTAAGGTAAAATAAAATTCACTTTTAGGTTAAGATGGGACAGTGTTTAGGGAATGTACTTTGCAACATGTCCAAATCTTTGAGTAGCTGTGTACATCTTAATGTCTTGTCTCTTAGAAAACTTTAATCCACCTGCATCATTATAATCAGAAAAATTTTAATGGAGGCCCACGTGGCCTGCTACGAATAGATTTTTGCAAGATGATTTCACAGAATCTTAGAATTTTACTGTTGGATAGGATCTCAAAACTTACTTAGTTCAACACCATTTGATTTAGCTTTAGGACAATGAGGTTTCACAGAAATAAAGAAGATGCAAGAATTTAAAGAAATGATATCAAAAAGAAGCATTTTTTTAAAAAAAATAGTATTTAGCTCATTAAAAAATTGATTGAATTTATTTTTTTATTTATTTAATATATTTAGTTTTCAGCATTGATTTTCACAAGACTTTGAATTACAAATTATCACTCCATTTCTACCCTCCCCCCCACTCCAAGATGGCATATATTCTGGTTGCCCTTTTCCCCAGTCAGCCCTCCCTTCTGTCACCCCACTCCCCCCACCATCCCCTTTTCCCTTCCTTTCTTGTAGGGCAAGATAAATTCCTACGCCCCATTGCCAGTGTATCTTATTTTCTAGCTCCATGCAAAAACTTTTTTTTGTTGTTTTTGAACATCTGTTTTTAAAACTTTGAGTTCCAAATTCTCTCCCCTCTTCCCTTCCCACCCACCCTCCCTAAGAAGTCAAGCAATTCAACATAGGCCACATGTGTATCATTATGTATAACCCTTCCACAATACTTTTGTTGTGAAAGATTAACTATATTTTGCTCCTTCCCAACCCATCCCCTTTTATTGAATTTTCTCCTTTGACCCTGTCCCCTTTCAAAAGTGTTTGTTTTTGATTGCCTCCACCACCATCTGTCCTCCCCTCCATCACCCCCCCTTTTTATCTTCTTCCCTCTTCTTTACGGTGGGGTAAGATACCCAATTGAGTAGGTATGGTATTCCCTCCTCAGGCCAAATCTGATGAGAGTAAGATTCACTCATTCCCCCCTCACCTGCCCTCTCCCCTCCTCCCACAGAACTGCTTCCTCTTGCCACCTTTATGCGAGATAATCCACCCCATTCTATCTCTCCCTATCTTACTCTCTCAATATATTCCTCTCTCATCCCATAGTTTGATTTTATTTCTTTTAGATATCTTCCCTTCATCTTCAACTCACCCTGTGTCCACGCTCTCTCTCTCTCTCTCTCTCTCTCTCTCTCTCTCTCTCTCTCTCTCTATATATATATATATACATATATATATATATACACACACATACATATATACATACATATACATTTACTTATATATATATGTGTATATATATACACACATACATATATACATACATATACATTTGCATATGTGTATATATATATGCATATTCCCTTCAGCTACCCTAATACTGAGGTCTCATGAATCATACCCATCATCTTTCCATGTAGGAATGTAAACAAAACAGTTCAACTTTAGTAAGTCCTTTGCAATTTCTTTTTCTTGTTCTTTTTCTTGATTACATTTTCATGCTTCTCTTGATTCTTGTGTTTGAAAGTCAAATTTTCTATTCAGTTCTGGTCTTTTCACTGAGAAAGCTTGAAAGTCCTCTATTTTATTGAAAATCCATATTTTGCCTTGGAGCATGATACTCACTTTTGCTGGGTAGGTGATTCTTGGTTTTAATCCTAGCTCCATGGATCTCCAGTATATCATATTCCAAGCCCTTCGATCTCTTAATGTAAAAGCTGCCAGATCTTGGGTTATTCTGATTGTGTTTCCAGAATATTCAAATTGTTTCTTTCTGGCTGCTTGCAGTATTTTCTCCTTGATCTGGGAGCTCTAGAATTTGGCAACAATATTCCTAGGAGATTTCTTTTTGGGATCTTTTTGAGGAGGCAATCAATGGATTCTTTCAATTTCTATTTTGCCCTGTGGCTCTAGAATATCAGGGTATTTCTCCTTGATAATTTTTGAAAGATGGTATCTAGGGTCTTTTTTTGATCATGGCTTTCAGGTAGTCCAATAATTTTTAAATTATCTCTCCTGGATCTATTTTCCAGGTCAGTGGTTTTTCCAAGGAGATATTTCACATTGTCTTCCATTTTTTTTCATTCCTTTAGTTCTGTTTGATAATATGTTGATTTCTCATAAAGTCACTAGCTTCCACTTGCTCCAATCTAATTTTTAAAGTAGTATTTTCTTCAATGGTCTTTTGGACCTCCTTTTCCATTTGGCTAATTCTGCCTTTCAAGGCATTCTTCTCCTCATTGGCTTTTTGGAGCTCTTTTACAATTTGAGTTAGTCTATTTTTTAGGGTGTTGTTTTCTTCAGTATTTTTTTCAGTATTTTTTTGGGTCTCCTTTAGCAAGTCATTGACTTGTTTTTCATGGTTTTCTCGCATGCTTCTTATTTCTCTTCCCAGTTTTTCCTCTACTTCTCTAACTTGCTTTTCCAAATCCTTTTTGAGCTCTTCCATGGCCTGGGACCAGTTCATGTTTTTCCTGGAGGCTTTTGTTGTAGGCTCTTTGACTTTGTTAACTTCTTCTGTCTGTACGTTTTGGTCTTCTTTGTCACCAAAGAAAGACATCAAAGTCTGATACTGAATCTGGGTGTGTTTTCACTGCCTGGCCGTATTTCCAGCCAACTAACTTGACCCTTGAGTTTTGCAGCGGGATATGACTGCTTGTGGAGTGAAGAGAACTATGTTCTACCCTTTGGGGGATATGCCAGCTGTGTCACACTAGCAGTCCTCCTTCCCCAAGAACCCCCAACCCGGACTGGGCTTAGACCTTCAGCAGGCTCTTCACTCCTCCTCTGATTCACCACTTAATTCCTCCCACCAGGTGGGCCTGGGTCCGGAAGCAACTGCAGCTGTAGTTCTGTAGCTGCCCCACCTCTGCTGCCCCTGGGGCAGTAGCTGAACCTCGAACTCCTTCCACTCCCACAGCTTTTCCCACTAACCTTCTCTGTTGTCTTTGTAGGTTGAGAAGTCTGGTAACTGGGGCAGCTCACTGATTCAGGGCACTAGGGCACACTCCACCCAGCTTCTGGTCTGGTTGGTCCAAGCCACTCACAGTGGCCTCTGCTGTGCTCCACTCAGCTCTGCTCCCAGCTCTGTGCAGGATAGACCTCACCCAGAGACCATCCAGGCTGTCCTGGGCTGGAGCCCTGATTCCCTCTGCTGTTTTGTGGGTTCTGCAGTTCTAGAATTGGTTCAGAGCCATTTTTTATAGGTTTTTGGAGGGACTCAGCGGGGAGCTCATGCTAGTCCCTGCTTTCCAGCCGCCATCTTGGCTCTGCCCTTGATGGAATTTATTTTGATGCAACAGATTAAAAAAATATAATTAATATGTTCTGACACCACCAGCAAGCATACGAAATATAGAGAAACTATCAAAGTATATTCCCAGGAAATAGGAAAGCAAGAGAGCAGAGACTGATGACTAAAAGCAGCATATGTGTTTTAATTTTAACAAATTACTACCAATTATTTCCATTATATTGGACCTGCTTTTTTTGCATTGTTTAAATTACATATGGTTGTAGTAGCTATGTATTTTCTTTGATTTTATTTGGCTCTGCATTCTTATCCCATCTTCAATTTATATATGCTCCCCCATTTCTCTGAGTATTAAAATTACTTTTTTTTTCTGGACCCCTAACCACTTCCCTTCCAATCACAAAAAGTAAAGTTATAAATTGGCAGTATATAAGAGGAATAGCAGGAACTAAGATTGCAAAATGGAACCTGGAAGCCAGGTACAACTCATTCCAAAGATGAAAAGAGCCCAATTTACAAATCATATCATATATTAACTAAAATTTACATCCTGGTATATGTACCGAATTAAGAGGAAACACATAGGTACTACTTGTTCTGGTCCTACGACAGGTAAATCTCAGACTAACTTCCCAAACTCCACAGTTCCATACCAGCAGAACATCAAAAGATGATGATAACTTTGAGATGATGTGGAAATGTCAACTTAAGTTTTTGCCAATAACTTTCAGATGATTTGGATACATTAATAAATTAATCTCAAAGTGGCACAGATAAGAGTTAGGCTGTTTTTTTCCCAAAACTCTATTAAAATGAGACCTTAAACCCCTGCCCCAAAGCATTCTTCCATCTCCATCATGTCCATGGTACCTAGTGTTCCCAATGCTAATCTATGATTATGTGAATAATATTCTCTGCCCTTCTCACTCTCCTATCTTCTTTCCCACTGCTATTGGCCTCCCTTTACCATCCCATCCCCTCTTTAGCCATGTCATCTGCCTCTTTGACCATTTGTCTTTGCACTTTTTGCCTACTTAAAGTGCAATAGCAACCCCACTTCCTGCTGCCATTCTTCATTTCTCAGCAAGTACTCAAAGAACTTTACATGCCTGCCTCCATTTCATGGTTTCATAAATTATTAATTTATTCTGGATTTTTCATTTTGCCGGTCCTAATGGCATGGTTACACATGAGAGTCATATCACAATTAGTTCAGCTAATCAGTGGACACAGAGACTATGCCAATTTTTTTTTGCTCTTGTAATACTTTTAGTTTTTAGGTTTAAAAAAATGTCAGCAAGATTACATGTAGCCAAGACTCTGGGGGATAATGTTTCAAGAACAATAAGAAGGTAGATTTATACCTCAAAAGAGAGAGAAAAAAGTCAACAAATACCCCTTTTCTATCTGCACTCCCAACATGAGTCATGCCGCTGATCCAGTTCTTTAGATTGATCTGTATTGCTTACTCTCTTAGAGTATTCCAGGCTCCTGGGGTTGTAAAGGTTACCACCATTACTAGGTCCATAATGAATGCTTCATGCATTTTGATAAAGGGATTCCTAGGCACAAAATCCACATTTTGTATATTACTTTGTATTTGGCCCTAGTGTAATATGTCCTTAATTCCATTCCCTTATCCCACACCACCGAAACACACATAATTTAAACAAACAGAGTAAAAAAAGAAATAGTTTCAGGTCTCAGGAGAGAGAGAGAGAGAGAGAGAGAGAGAGAGAGAGAGAGAGAGAGAGAGAGAGAGAGAGAGAGAGAGAGAGAGAGAGAGAGAGAGAGAAGGCAACTTGAGAGGGGGAGGCACTAGAAGCAGGCGATACCAGGAGTTACACAATCTTATAGAAGATGGTGCATTTTAGCTGAGCCTTGACAAAAATCAGGGAAAGTAAGAGATAGATGTGAAGCATTCAAAGCATGGAGGAAAGCCAATGTAAAACTACAGAGATGAAAGATGGAGTGTCATATTCAAGAAACAGAAAATAGGTCAGGATAGCTGGATCACAGAATATGTACAAGTGATGAAATCATTAGAAGACTGAAAGGATAGGGAAAGACTTAGTTGTGAAGTGTTTTAAATGCCAAAGAGAAGAGTTTACATTTGATCTTGGAAGGTAATGGGAAGTCAGTGGAACTCATTAAGCAAGGGAGGTAATCCTTAGGATAGTCCTAAGTTTTAGAAAAAACAGTTATTTTAATAGCTGAGCAGAGGATGGAGGTTGTGGCTTGTAGGGGGTCACAGAGATGCTATTCCGTTTTGTGAACACCTTCTGTGAGCAAGGAATCAGAGACATGCCTTTGTAATGTATGTCAGTCCCCTGTGTTAGCCTCTTCATCATTTTCAGGAAATCCTGCCTGTCAGGAGGGGACAAAGAGACACCATTCTTTCCTGCTTCCCTTCCTTAGATCCTGATTTGGCATACTTTGAGGGATGTGAGAGAAATGCTCTTCTGTCAACTGCCCTCATTGGTCCCCTCATTTAATGCCTTTAGCCTAACATACTGAGAGGATACCAATCTAAGGCTGGACTGCTGGTTTATCACTTTCCTGAACTCATTTGATGATGATTGACAATCTCCAACTCAGTCATGTACTCCCATCCCAATGATACTGAACTCCTGGCTTTCATTATATGCACCCTATTCTCCATCCCCCACTACTATCTTTTTTACTCCTATGCTCCTCAAACCATCCATAACCCCCCCACAATGGCAGAAATTTAGGCTACCTACCCTTCCACTGCCCCATCTAAAATATGGACTACCTAGGTAACAAATGTGCTTTTATCTTCAATATTTTCCTTTACAACTTCTATCTTTTTCTGATTCTCACTGTGACCTGGGTTCTTGATGATGGCAGCATCTCTGTAGACCCTTTCATCCATCTCTCCCTCTCTCTCCTGAGACCTGAAACTATTGCTTCTTTTACTCTGCTTGGATGTTTTCTCAAAAGAATCTCTCTAAATATGCTTGTATATAGCTATGAAGCTATTTAAATGTATATATACATATATGCATAGATATTGATATACAAAATGTATGTATTAATAAATTATATTTTGAAGATAAAAACAGAATTGGGCAACAGATAGGATATAGAGGATGAGTAAGAGTAAGTTAAGGAGGATAACATCCATTGTGAATCTGAATTACTTGGAGATATATGGTATCCTGTATGGTATCAGGGAAGTTGAGAAATAGAGAGGGTTTTTAGAGAAAGATATTGATATATATTTTGGACATTCTGAATTTGACATCTTAATTTGAGATCCAGGATTATAGATCAGGAGTGATTATAGGAATCTATGTGTGTGTGTGTGTGGATATAGATGTACATATGTATGTGTATGTGCATATGTATGTATGTGTGTGTATATATAGACACATTATATATATATATATATATATATGTACATACATACATACGTACATACGTACACACATATATGGGGAATCATCTTCATAAAAATGTTAAATGAACCCATAGAGGGAATGAGTTAACACAACACAGTAAAATGATATAGAGTATAAAGAGAAGAGTTCCCAGCACAGAGCCCTATGGCAGGGGGAGAGAGGAGCACCTATGTTTTCAGGAGTGACCAAAAAAAGTTTTTAAAAAAGGTTCTTGTAAACCTAGAGCAGAGGGAAAAAGTGATCAAATCCTATGTCACATGCTACATAAAGGTCAGGAAGGATAAAAATTCATATAAACACCCCCGTCTTATCTTCCCAAGCAATAGTAAGGATTTAATTGTTTATTGATTGATTGATTGAAGCAGATTGAACACTACATAAGGACAGGGGTTATTGATTCTTATATCTATATATTACATAGAATGTCTATCAGAATACATTCCAAATGGATCCTCCATAATATGTTTGTTGATGTGGGGAAGAGAATAAATATTTGATTATCTGTCCAGTATATATATGCTAGAATGTGTGCCTCTCTGTTTTCCCAAGCCAGAGGGAAGTTTTATCTTGTATTGTTCATTTATTCATTATTCATACTTTGCTCCTTTCTATTAGCATATGCAATCAAAAGTAGACTAGTAACACACATTTAAGCAAACATAGTAGCAGGAATTTAAATAACTTTCTCTTGCCCTTTCAACTTGCTACTGGACCCAGACATAAGAAATAATAGAATAAAATAAATAATAAATGTTTGTTGTCTTGCTTGTTGACTGAAAAATATTTCTGGGAATGGTGAAAATGTGGAAAGGCAACGGTGAGGACACAGTTACAACAACCAATACATAAATGGGTGGGATAGGTAGTTTGTAATTTGGGATGTCAAGAAACACACTGTCTGTAAACATTAACTTGAATTGAAACATTTTCCAGTGGTGAGCAAATGATTACACTACAAGAGTAACTTAATTTTCAAAAATTAAAAATCAGAAGACAAAAAGGAATTGATATAAAATATGCTACTAGTTGGTCTCCCTACCTCCAGTCTCTATCCATTCTAGTCCATTTTCCACCCAGCTGTAATACTGATTTTTCTTAAAGTGCAGCTCTGAGCATGTTATCCTCTATTCAATAAATTCCAGAGATTCCCTTTTCCCACCAGGATCAAATAAAAAATCCTTTTTAGGCAATCAAAAATTCTTTATAACCTGTTCCATTGCTATTCTTCCAGGATTGCTATAACTTCTTCCTCCTCATATTCTTTGTAGTACAGTAATACTGTCCTTCTTGCTATTTCCCACATAAGACATATCATCCCTTGGATGTAGGTATTTCAGTGGCTTTGATCATTCCAAGAACTCTCTTTACTTAACTGTAAACTGGAAAACCAGCTCACAGGATCTCCCTGGAGTGGAAAATGAAGGAATAATAGAAGCTGCCATAATACTGAGTTGGAAAGTTGGAACAGACCTCAGTAACCATTAATATTACCCTTCCCCCCACACAAAAAAGAAATCCCTGCTTACACAATATGTATCTGTCATAACTCTGATTGAAGATCACCAAGTAAGAGAAAACTACCACTCTCAATGAAGCCCATTCCAATATTGGGTAGCTCTACATAACTAGAAAACTTTTCCTTACATCGGATCAGAACTTTGCAACTTATTGGTTCTTTCTTTTTAGTTTTTAGTGCAAACTACTGATGCATATTGAATTTCCAGTCCAATAAACACCCAAATCATTTTTCCCCAAACAAGTGCTATAATTGTACTTGTTACTTTTTGAATACCAAAAATGTAAGATATTACAATGATATCCATTGGATTTAATATTTTTAAAATATACCTAGTGTGTCTTCAGTGAATAGAATATTACATTTGAGTTTTAGATACATAATTTTCTCCATGTTAAAAAAAGTTATTTCTATGCCTAAGATTTGAAGGAGTTTTAGCATTAATGAGCATGTATTTTGTCAAAGTAATTTTTTTAATCTACTGGATAAATTTTTGTCTTTAATATGCTTTATTGTGTTAATTATTTATCCAATATTTAAACATCCCTGTATTCTACATATAGATTCAGCTTGATAATGGCAATTCTTTTTTGGTACGTGTGGTTGCAGTATTTTTTGGTCATTTTCAGTGATCTACTATTATAAATGTGGTAAGTAAAAGTTTGGTTCATGTTGAGAAAAAAGCAAAAAGTTGCGAACAAATTCTATATGAAATGAAATATAAACAACAAGAACAACAAAAAAATAATAATAATAAATTAGAACAATGTGGAAGAATTGATTAGATCTTGGAGAATATCAGTCTTAATTCTTATGACTTCCTTCTGTTGATTTATTTCTAAGCTATCCCATATATAGCTTATTTGTCCAGAGTAATTTAAATGTTGTCACATTAGACTGTGAGCTCCTTTACAGAAGAGTTTGTCTTTTACCATTTTTTGTATTCCCAGAACTTAGTACAGTCTACATCACATAGTAGGCACTTAAACAATTATTGACTGACTGTTGAAAACAAAGGCATGAATCTAAATGGTATCATAGAAGGAACCAGAGTTTGGTGAAACCTGGATGGAGAGGAGGCAGTATGCCATTTGCAATAACGCAATGAAGCTGAATAAGGCAGACATGAAACCTTGATTGGTATGATAGGATTTCTCAGTAGAACTTAACCAAAAAAAAAAGATGTTGAGTTAGACATGATGATACACCCCCATAATACCTGCTACCAAAGGGATTCTTGAACTCCAGATTTCTGAGCTACATTGGACTAAGCCACGAGGATTTCCACACTAAATCTGGAGATGCTATTGTGAGTGGAAGAAAGGGGAATAGTGTTATCAAAGGAGGGTCTAACTCACTCAGGTTAGAAATAGAGTAGTAAACGTTCCTGTGCTGATCAGAATAGAATCAGGCCTGTGAGTAGCCCCCATGCGTGCAGTGTGAGCCACACAGGGAAATGAAGGCTTAAGCTTAAATGTGTAGGGGGGTGTGTGTGTGTGTGTGTGTGTGTGTGTGTGTGTGTGTGTGTTTTGGGGAATCACTTTATTAATCTGTGCCTCAGTTTCCTCACCTTTCATGTGAAGGAGGTAGATGATGTAAATCCTATGCTTTAAAATAGAATTTAGAACCTCGGTGTCTAAATGTATGCTTCTGGGACATTTCTCCTCTAAATACTCTTCCAATCAATCATTCAAAATGAATTTTCTGGATATGTAATTTTTGCCAAGGATCTAAGGTTACAAAGACAACAAACGAAGCACAAAAAAGAAAAAAAAATCATGTACCTCCCCTTAAAGAAGTTACATTATACTTGGCAAGACAACACACCCACACACACACATACACACACACACATACAAGCATATTTCAATAAGCATCTATTAAGCATCTATTATATGTGAATCACTTTGCCAGGATTTTTGGTGGATACAAATTCTCTCTCTCTCTCTCTCTCTCTCTCTCTCTCTCTCACTCACTCACTCTTTCTCACACACACACAGTAATCATCAAAACAATCTGATTCTGACTAAGAAATAGAGGGGTTTATCAGTGGAATGGATTAGGTACATAATACATAGTGGAAAACGATCTTAGTAATCTTCCATTTGATAAACACAAAGATCTGAACTTTTTGGGACAAGAAATAACTATTTAACAAAAATTCTTGGGAAAACTGGAAAAAATGGCAGAAACTAGGTATAGACCAACACCTCATACCACATATAAATATAAGGTCAAAATGGGTGCATGATTTAGACATAAAGGGGGATATCATAAGCAATTTAGGGAAGCATGGAACAATTTCCTTTCAGATCTATGGATAAGGAAAGAATTTATTACCAAGCAAGAGATAGCATTGCAGACTATGAAATAGATAAGTTTGATTATACTAAATTGAAAAGGTTTTGCATAAAAAGCAAAGCAGACAAGAGTAGAAGGAAAGCAGAAAACTGGGGAAAAATAACAGCACCTTTCTCTGATTATGACTTCATCTCTCAAATAGATAGAAAACTGGATCAAATTTATAAAAATGTGAGTCACTCCCCATTTGAGAAATAGTCAAAGGATATGACATGTAGTTTTCAGATGAAGAAATCAAAGCTCTCTATAATCCTATGAAAAATGCTCTAAATCACTATTGATTGGAGAAATGTGCATTTAAACAGCTCTGAAGTATCACCTCACACCTATCAAACTGGCTAATGTGACAGACACGGAAAATGACAAATGTTGGAGGGGCTGTGGGAAAATTAGGACACTAATGCACTATTGATGGAGTTATGAATTGGTGAAAACATTCTGGAGATCAATTTGGAACTATGCCCAAAAGCCTATAAAGCCAAGCATGCCCTCTGACACAGTAATATCAGTACTAGGTTTGTATTGCAAAGACATAGAAATAGACATAGATATAGGTAGATAGATGACAGACAGAGAAACAGATACTAAAATTACCTCTATGCACAAAAATATTTATAGCAGCACTTTTTGTGATGGCAAAGAATTAGAAATTGAGGGGATGTCCCTCAATCTGCGGTATATGAGTGTGGTGGAATATTATTGCATTATAAGAAATGATGAGCAAGATTATTTCAGAAAACCTGGAAAGACATAAATGAACTGATACAAAGTGAAGTGAGCAGAACCAAGAGAACACTGTACACTGCAACAGCAATACTGAATCTTAATGTAATGATCAACTATAAATGGCTTAGCTATTCTCAGAACTACAAAGATATAAGACAATTCTGAAGGACACATGATGAAAACTGCTGTTCTGCAGAGAAAGAACTGATGGAATCAGAATGTGGTTCAAAGAATTTTTTTTTTTGCTTTATTTATATTGTATAGCCTGTATCAAATTACGTGCCTTCTCAATTAGGGGCTAGGGGAAGGAAGGTGGGAAATAACTGAAATTCAACTTAAAAAAATTAGTCAGGTGATTCAATTTATTCTTATTCAAAACTTTCATTAAAAGAAGTCACAGTAGGAGTAATTAGAACATAGCAATCCATCAATAAACCTGGGGTGATGCCTCCCATAAATGCACAAAGCTATTCATGGGCAAGAGTTTAAAGTACTATTATAGCAAAAAAAATATGGGTAGGGTCTCCATATGCCCAGAGAAAGCTTGCAACTCTGGAATTAAGGCCCTTAATGTCCTTTTTCTTCAGTACCAGATCAAACATAATTAAATTAATGGATATAACATTTATGTTACATGAGTGGCTTCTCTCTTAAGAAAAGTTGTTCCATGGATAGACTGATATACTGCTAAGCCAGACTCCATTTTGTGGGGGGTCATTCTGATCCTGTCTAAGATTCTCTACTCCGTTGGTGTGTGAGACTATACCTGAGTGCTTCACTCTTTCAGGAAACTTCAGAGACTTGGAAACTTCAGAAGCTTAGTTCTGCATTTATAGAATTTTTTTTTTCATTTTTTTTCCAAAGGGTGTTTTCCCCTCCCAGACAGCAGGGGGCAATGCAGAGAAAGTTAGTAAAGACTTCCTGTCACTGGTCAGCTTTTCTGTTTAGCAGATAGCAGTAGAGAGAAAAAAAATTACTTTCAACAATAAACTGTAAGTGATCTTACTTTTCTTAGACCCCTTTCCTGGGGAAAAAGCAGAACTCCTCTGAGGGAGAAATTTCAGTTCAATCAGTAGACATTTGTCTGATAATAACAAAACTGTTCTGGATTTTCAGGTTTCCCAGCTATCAACCCCAAAGTACTCATATCAGTGATATGTAAATTAAATGTTGTAGGGCACTACTGCCATTCTACAATGACCTAGTGCTTTGCCCCTGCAAGAGGCTTCCTCATTGTTTGTCAAATATAAAAGTTCACAATTAGTTATTGTTACCAAATGAAATTATCAAATTGTGAAAGGGCCTGCAAGGTCTGGAATTTCCTCACGTAGGGAAACCTGTACCTCCTCCATAACTGCGGGTGTTCTTTTTATACCAAAGGAAAAGGCCAAGTATCTCCAGATTGATTATAAGTAGTATTGGGTTACTTACATTTGGGGCAATATGATGGATCCCTAACAAGATATTAATCACCCTTGGTCTGGAGTGGCAGCCAGATGAGTCAGTGGATCTCCTGCTAAGAACCCCCAAAATCCTCCTGTTAATTACAGAAAACAGACAAAGGAAGGGGGAGCTACAGAGTACCTCATTACTGATTGATGGATAGTTTTGGTTTTCTGCTTAGTAATAAGCTTGGCAGTTAGGCTAATGTTATGCCCAAACATGAGTTTGTGTATTGATTGGGTCCTGGTCACATATATGTCACAATAGCCTTGTTTTGGCTTTCATAGGTCATAGTATCTTAAGTTATGACTCAGTGTCTAAAATAGAATTCAATATTTAAGTTATAATTTTAAACAGGTCACCGTTTCTGCACTTCCACCTTTCACAGAGTTTGTTTTTGTTACTTTTCACTTATTACTCTATTTTATGGCTTTTTCCCAATCAGGAACCCATATTTTACAAAATGATTTTTTCAAAATTGTGATTGTTGAAAATCTACAGTATTTGGAGGTATTACTGGTCAGGAAAAGCCTTGTACTATAGTTGTAACTTCCACATTCTACAGATTTCAACTTGTCTTCTCAAAGAGGAAAGAATATCCATCAGGTTTCTCCTTGAGTTGTTCTTCAATTCCTATAAATGAATAGAATGACTCATTTTTTAAACATAATTTTGAACATAGGTGCAGGGTGGAGTATGTCAATATAAGGTCAGTAATATTGACAGTGCCATGCTTCAGTGACTGGTTTCACTGAACTTTCCCATCTGGTCCTCTGGTTGTCTTAGCCATGGAACATTTGACAGTATTCACTTTTTGGACACTTACATTTAAATCAGAATTCATTGTAAGTAATAATTAATATAATTTGACACAATTAGAGGTGCAAACACCTTAGAAGCAATCACTGATAGGAGTCTCAAAAAGTGTATATTTCATCAGCTCATTCCACACATGTCCCCCAAACACCAGCATTCTAGTCAACTGGATGAAAATGGTTTCCGGGTGCTAGAAGCCAGCTTGTGAGAGTTATGTCTGTTAATTGCTTTATTTTGAAACCCCTGTGGTTTGCTTAATTGAGGTCACTCAAGTTCTTTGAGATACTTCTTCAGCTTATAGAGCTTATCCTTTGAAGAGTTTCTTTGAAGTAGCTTGAGTGCCTCTGTGAACCTTCAAATGTAGAATCTCGGATGATTGTGAGAAGGAAGCAACTGAAATTTCAAAATATGTACTGGTTGTAGAATGCATGTTGATGGTTTGACTGGACAGTATTCAATATAAATCATTTCCTTCCTTCCCTGCCCCCCCCAAAAAAATCAGCTTCACAAGGCTTTATATAAAATAGCTGGCTATATACCCTCAATTTTTCTAGCATGCTGTCTTCAATAGGATATAATGAGAGTTAAATGAATTTGAATCTCATTAAATTCTATCTCTCGCAATATTAGATATTCTTATAGCTCCTTAAGTGATTGATAAGGTATTTGGTCAAACTTAGGGTTTCTAGAGATAGGCACTATATCTGGGTACCCTTTGCTATAGGAAATTCTCAGTAAGGAAATTCTTTAATTCAGCAACTTCTCCGAATGTCACTGTCTTCTAAAGCAGAAGTGGCAAATTCCAAATAGGACACAAGCCATTGGCAAGCTCATACCTCAGTTTCCTTATCTGTAAAATGGGGATGATGAAAGCACCTACCTCCCAGCTTTGTTGTGAGAATAAAATGTGATTGTTTGCAAAGTAAATTATAAAGTTTAAAGTACAATATAAATGCTGATTGTTGTTTTTGTCATTTACTATTAAAAACTATTAGTAATTTTAAAAAGGTGTTCATGGGCAGACTGTAGTTGTTGAAAGCTACAATTTGAATCAAGGTTTCTTCTGTTATTTGATTATCTCCCTCCCTCACACCCCACACCTCGCATACACACGCACACACACACATATACACACATTCCACATATTGCTTCTCCTCTATTAAAATTTAACTTCTGGGGCAGCTAGGTGGCGCAGTCAGTAGAGCACCGGCCCTGGAGTCAGAAGGACCTGAGTTCAAATCCGGCCTCAGACACTTGACACATGTACTAGCTGTGTGACCTTGGGCAAGTCACTTAACCCCAACTGCCCTGACCAAAAAAAAAAAAAAATTAACTTCTGAGAGATATATAGTCTTTACATTCTGTAACTTTTCAGTCATTTTTCGCTCACTGGCTGTAGGATGACATTATTTAAACATTAAGATATTGGATCGACTTTGCAGGAAATTCGCGGATCTCTTTAAATGAATGGAAAACTCAAAATCCTGATGCTTAGCAAAATTTTAGCATAGAAATTAAGTGAATAAATTTACTGCCCGATCCTATCTTGTTGAATGTGTTGTATAAAGAGCATTGGATTGGGTCCTAGTCCTGGCTCTGTCACTAAGCAGCTTTTTGACTTTGGACAAGTGATTAGCCTCTCTTAGCCTGATATCCCTCAGGGTTGATCCAGATTGTCTCCATAGTCGCTTCTAGTTTGCCTCTCTAATTCTATGAAGAAATGAAATTTTGTGAATTAGTTATTCTTTTACAAGTGTTATTTGGTACTTTTTCTTAAAATGATGGCAGGGGAATTAGATAAAACCAAGATATGATTTAATTTTCCAGGTGATTCACACTCCTCCTCTGAATAACTGACTCCATTTCTCCTTACCTTTATATGCGTAGTCACAAGTTCATTTGCTGTTTAACTAGATTTACTCCCTAGGTCACACAATGTCATCTTCATTCCCATTTTTTGCTTTGTTGCTTTACTTTTTAAACCTGAAACCTGGTCAGCCAATGGGCATCCCTAAGAAGAGATAAGTCACTAGGTTGTGCACTCCCCCAACCAATGTTTCTTTGTCTTAATCCTAGATACTTTACTTTCAGGCAGCCTCAGGGTATTTTTCCTGACTTCCTACCAACAGGTTTTTTTTTTCCTTAAGAAAGGTGATACTATTGTCTCTTTCAAGAGGGTGTCCATTTGTTCCACCTACCTTTACTTGTTTTCCTAGCTATAACATCCCTTCATGTGTGTAATACTGTGTATGTATGTTTGTGGAATGGGGGAGGAGGTACTAGCTAGTGAGACCTCAGTCCTGTATAAGGAGGTGCAAAATCTCCATGGAAGTCAACCTGGTTTTGATTTTCCTCCCCATGAGAATGGCCAAGTATCTTCTTACTGATTCCTGTTTGCCTTACTACATGGTTGATGAAGTGATTTTAACTCACTGCTGAGTGAACACTACTCGCGTATGTCAATAGTCAATAAATATTTATTAAGTACCTATTATGTATGAGGCATGGGTTTTACAGAAAGGCAAAAGACAATGTGTACCCTCAAGGAGCTTACCATCTAAAAGATTTGAATAGATGAACTCTTGCTTTTCTGCCCTGGTGGACAGGTAGGTAGCACAGTGAACAGACGACTAGTCCTGAAGTCAGAAAGATTTATCTTCCTGAGTTCAAATTTGGCCTCAGACACTTACTGGCTGTGTGACCCTGGGCAAGTAATTTTACCCTGTTTGCCTCAGTTTCTCATCTGTAAAATGAACAGGAGAAGGAAGTGGCCTAGAAGTAAACTTGGTGGAGATTATAAAGAGAAGGAAAAGGGCCCAAGAGCCAGAAATTATCACACTTGGCCTGGGGTGAGAGGTTGGATGTGGGGAATTGTGTTTTGGAGCAACCACTTCAATTGTGAGCATACTTTTTGCAATGACTGAGTAGGTATGTAGGAAGAAGTTTGTGTTCCCATTTCTGAATGGGGTGTATATTTTTGTTTGTTTCTACTTTGGTCCTCCCTATGCCTTCTCAATAAATATTCCTCTATAAAATCTAATGGATGTTAATTTGTTAATTGATATTGGGGAGATGTTAACTGATAAGGTATGGTAGGAATAATATAATTGTAGGAATAGTGCACAATACAACTAGAGAAATGCCCCTAACCCCTCAGAGTTACTGTTAAAATAAGGGAGCAGTAATTTGCCATACTGTGAGGATTTCACATGCTCATGTGAGTAGATGTTGAGAGACTAAGTCCTATAGAGTATGAGTAATGTGTGTTTTCTTCCCTAGTAGAATTAATGTAAGCTATTTGAAACCTGGACTATATATTTTTGTTTCTATATCCTCTAAAGTTTGGCACACAGTGAATCCTTAATATTTTATTTATTCATTCGTTTCTCAATATCTGTGATTTTTAGATATGTTAATTATTTTTAAAATTTTTATTGAGTTCTTGTTTTTCCCCAATCACACTCATTTCTAAATATACCTCTGCATTATTTGGTAAGCGTTTCCTTCTGTCAAAGAAAACTAACACAATTACAATATTTTATAACACATTAAACATTCCATGGAAATAGTTCCTGACCTCTCCATTAAAAAGATGCATGGGTCTAGCTTGGTCATTATAATTAAAATTTGTTCAATTTCATTTTGCTACTCTTTTACATTTATACCACTGTAAAATTTTACATTTCCTGCTTTCAATTATGCTTTCTTCATCTTGAATGAATTCTTTCCATTTTTTCTGACTTCTCTATAATTTCTTATGGAACGTATATACATACATGTGCATTCATATATATATATATATATATATATATATATATATATATATATATATATATATATATATATACACACATATATATATATATATATACATCTCCTATATGCTATTTATTGAAATGTTGATTATAAGAAATTATAATTAGAAATAATGAATAATGTAGGGAAATATGCACACATACATGCATAAATGTGCATATGTATATATGTGTGCATATATGTATACATACATATACACATACATAAACATATATATTTTTCACTAATATATTGAGGTTTGTTTAGATACTGTTCAGTCAGTGGGTACCAGTTCTTTAATACCACAAAATATTTTTATTAATATACTATAAGGGCTTGTTTTCTTTTGTTTATCTTGGTATCTAGTCTAAAGGCTGAATTCCTAGGTCGATGAGTATAGATATGTTAATCCTTTTGTCTTCATGGTTTATCATTGCTTTTCTGAAGAAATGGGTCAGTTTCCAGCTCCACAAATAGTGCATTAGGGTTCTATTTTTTCTAAATTACAGCATTAAATATTTCCATGTTGGGTTTTTTTGGTCATTTTTTTTTTTGGCTAATTGGTTAGGTATGGAGAGAATCAACAAAGTTGTTTGGTCTGGATTTTTACTAGCATAAGTGATCTGGAGCAGGTGTCCATATGATTGTTAATAGTTTGATATTCTTTTGAGAACTGTTAGATTATATCTTTGGGGTTCTTAATTATTAGAGAATGATTCTACTTATTATATTGCATTTTATTCTTCCTTATGTTATATGGATGTCAGATATTATCAAATTTATGCACAGCAAAGTTTTCTTGATCCAACTCACTACAGCAATTTCACTTTTTGCCTTACCTGAATTAATCATTTTAATGATTTTTTTTTGCAATTTATATACCCAAATTGTCATAATTATATTTTTGTGAAGTTCTCTATCTCTTGTCTGGTTATGAATATTCCCTTCACTGGAGAAGTGTATCAATGGCAAGAAGTATCTCATTCCATTTTCTTACCATTTAAAAAAGAAAGTGCCATTTTATATTTAGGGTAAATATCCATTTCAAACTTATCGTGGTATATCATATAAATGTTACACTAAACCTATTGTTTTTACAAATTACTTTACATTTTCCCTAGCAAATCTTATTGAATTTGGAAACCTCCCCAACATGATTTATGATTTGGTACATAGCAAACACTAGGCTATTTTTAGAAGATTTTTGCTTGTTGTCTACTTTCCTCGTCATTTTGATCTATTCTTTTAATATATATTTAACTAGAATTGAATAGTTTTGATTATTGCTGATTTATGTTTGAGGTCTGACTTCTCATTTTAATAATGCATACCTTGTTTAAATAGATGTTTCTTATTAGAAACAAAGTTTTTATTTTTTCCATTCTGTTGCTGTATTTTATTTTGTTAGGTTGCTTTGATCCATTTCTATCTAAAGTTATGATTATTAGGTTGTTTATTCTTGTCTTTGTTTATAATACGAGATTTTAGTCCAAATTCACTCATTTCTCTTCAGGCTAGTATATCCTGTTCCAAAATCTATGCCCTTTCTCCATCCCCACTTCCAATGCCCTAGTTTCTGGCCATTCCATATAAGTCTCTCCTCTAGGTATAGAATGCATTCCTTCAGCAATGGCTTTTTCTGGAGAAGACATCTTTCTATTGTTCCTATTCCTTTCTAGGTAACACATGTTACAGTGGTCCTATCTCTATTCTCACATACTCCCCTTCATCATCAAGGGAATGCTGTTTAATTGAATCAATTTATTTCTGCTCTTATGATGAGACCCACAATCTTTTTCCCTCCATACTCCAGCACCTTTAACCTCACTTTCCCATTTTCCCTCTGCTATCATTTCAAGAATGAAGAAATCACTCTGCTCACTTCTCTGATCTGTTTAGTGTAGCTTATGCTTCCCTCTATCTTTTGTTTCCTACTGCTCTGATAAAGTGACTGTTTCCTGACAAAAAAATATTGATTGACTTCTAGGAAAGTGTGGGATTTTGTTCATGGAATATTAATTCAGTCTTTCCTTCATCCCTTTACCTGATCATTTACGATCCCCTTAGATTTCACACACACACACACACACACACACACACACACACACACACACACACCACATCCCTCGACCAATCTTTTTTTCTTTCTTTTAAACCTTAATGAAATTTATTCTAATGGACTAGAAATATAATAGAGTTTATTATATTTAGTTTTTCTTAATTATTATATTGGTTTATTTTTCTTATGTCTCTTTAATTTACTGTATTAAAACTATTAAAAACCTAAATTAAAAATAAATCAAATTAAAAAAGGTGTTTGGAGGATTGGCTAAAACTCTAAGGAAGAGAAGAGACATAAGAAAAATAAACAAATACAATAATCAAGAAAACACTAAACAATATAATAAATTCTATTACATCTAGTCTATTAAAAATTAATTTCATTAAGGTATAAAAGAAAGAGGATTGATCAAGGGACGTGTGTGTATGTGTGTAATATTTAAGGGCATTTTAAATAATCAGGTAAAGGGATGGAGGATGACTGAATTAATATTTTGTGGACAACATCCTACACTTTCCTATTAGTCAATTAATATTTCAGTCAAAAAAGAATCATTTTATCAGAGTGATAGCAGGTTAAAAGACACAGGGGAGCTGAAGATATACTAAAGAATAGTTAAGTGGGGCAGTAGATAGAACGCTGGGCCTGGAGTCTGAGTTCATGTCTAGCAAAAAGACACTTATTAGCTATATGCCCCAGGCAAGTAACTTTACACTACTGCCTCAGTTTCTTCATCTGTAAAATGAGCTGGAGAAGGAAATGGCAAACCACTGAAGTATCTAGCCCAAGAAAACCCCAAATGGGGTCACAAAGAATTTGACATGACTGAAAAACTGGTGAAAAATTTCTGTGTGTGTATGTTTGTGTGTGTGTGTGTGTGCATGCGCAAAGATGTGTAAAATGCCTTTCATTTATTGAAGATCCAGTTTTGAGGATTGAGGATTATACATAGCTTTTGAAAATATTTTCTGGGGAGTTGCCTTTTAAGCATTTTTGCTTTTTCAAATATTTTATTTCATTATTTTCTCATTTATTACTGGGTAGCAAGCCTGTTTTCCTCAAATTGACATCCTTTTATTGCTGATGGCTTTTTGCCCTGGTCTCTTTGCGAAATGTGTCATTTCACATATGTCAAAATAAAAACCTGTGACAAAGAGAAACTGAGGTATAAAGGTCTGAGCATCATCAATTTATCAGCAAGGCTAGCAATTGCATATAAATTGGATCCAAGACTCCTCCATAGCCAGAGATGCATTTAACTATCAGAGCAGCTTTTGATATAGTTGTTTACATAAGGCATCAATGGTGTAAACTAACCTAAAATTGTGATTGGTTTTACACAACGATGAACATTGAGCTTACATTTGGCTTGATTAAGAGAGAGGATTTCTATGACCCGTAGCAATGGGAAAAACACAGAACTGGTCAACATCCTCTGAAAAATCTCATGTCATTCACTACTTTACACCAGAGGGGTCCACTGCTAGGCAGAGCATTTCATCACCATGTTGACTCATCTTCCTTTGCCCCTTCTTCCTTTCTGTGGTGAGCAAAAACAGATTGTAAGTCTTTCTGGTCAGCCTGAAGCTCATAGGAATGAGGGAACTCTTACAGACTCTACCACTGAGGCCTATACCATCAAATATAAATCTGATCCGTAAGTGTTGATTCCAGTGATTAAGTAAAACTCTTAATCACTAATCAATCAATAATAAACAATCTTAATTTCACACATGGGATACTAAAATCTAAATGTCCTGTTTTCAAAATGAGTATTGATTTTTTTTCAGATTTTGTAATATACTTGAAAAGGTTTATTCTTTCAAACCATTGATTTTTGTTCTCTAGAGCTGACCTGTGGACTCAGTCCTTTCTACTTATATCTAAAAGCTGAAGTGTGTTATTTCAATATTCCCAACAATATGACACTATTCAGTTTAAAAAAAATCTATTAATGTATCCATCTGTTATCCATCTATAATTTATAATTTTCCTAGAAGATATATATGCATATATAACCTATATATGTGTATACATATAAACATACATGTATATGTACACACATACAGAAATATACATGTATATTTATGTTGCATGTGTATCTTGTCTTCAAAGTCAGTTGCCTTGAGTTATATGGGATTCATGTCCTCTTTCAAGGTCCTTGTCTTTTGCTTCTTTTCTGCAACATTTTTTTCTATTTCTGTATTATTCAATGCATGTGTTATTTTAATATTATGTTCTCCTTGAACTGTCCTGTATCAAAATGACAAAGTTGTTGGACATAGGCAAAAACTTTGGGCTCTAGCACTTAATTATGAGTTCATAGAATCAGAATTCCAAAGACCACATTGATTTCCTTCATACTGGTAGGTTTGATTGAAGCATTTCAGAAACATAGTACAATGATTTAATTTTACTCCAAAAGAGTCACTCAAAACCTCAGACACTGAGAAAGTTTCTCCAGGTGCTCACTGTATAGATATTGATTTCTTTTTCTTGAATTTTTATTTCTTTTCACAGCTACTGAAGTTTTAAGAAAAAAATGTAGTATGCTCCTAATGTAAATTTTTTAGGTCTTCAGAAAAATACCAAATTTTAATAATGCTGTCAATCACAGAATTACAGAATCTTAGAGGTTAAGGGACCTCAGGGACCATACAATCTAAACTAAAACTAAACAATATTCGTTTCTTTATCATAACTAATGGGTGGTCCTCAAATCTTTTTTTTTTACTTTCTTTTTTTATTTAATATATTTATTTTTCAGCATTGATTTTCACAAGAGTTTGAATTACAAATTTTATCCCCATTTGTACCCTCCCCCCTACTCCAAGATGGCATATATTCTGGTTGCACTGTTCCCCAGTCAGTCCTCCCTTCTGTCACCCCACTCCCCTCCCATCCCCTTTACCCTTTTTTTCGTGTAGGGCAAGATAAATTTCTGCATCCCATTGCCTGTGTATCTTATTTTCTAGTTGCATGCAAAAATGTTTTTTGTTTTTGTTTTTGTTTTTGAACATCTGTTTTTAAAGTTCCAAATTCTGAGTTCCACTTTTGAGTGAGAATTTGAGTTCCAAATTCTCTCCCCTCTTCCCGTCCCATCCACCCTCCCCAAGAAGTGAAGCAATTCAACATAGGCCACATGCACATCATTATGTATAACCCTTCCACAATACTTATGTTGTGAAAGACTCAGTATATTTTGCTCCTTCTTAACCTATCCCCTTTTTTTAAATTTTCTCCCTTGACTCTGTCCCCTTTCGAAAGTGTTTGTTTTTTATTACCTCCACCCCCATCTGCCCTCCCTTCTATCATCCCCCCTTTTTAATCTTCTTCTTCCTCCTTTTTTCCTGTGGGGTAAGTTACCCATCTGAGTATGTATGGTATTCCCTCCTCAGGTCAAATCTGATGAGAGCAAGGTTCACTCATTCCCCCTCACCTGACTTCTCTTCCCTTCCTACAAAGCTGCTTTTTCTTGCCACTTTTATGCGAGATAATTTACCCCATTCTATCTCTCCCTATCTCCCTCTCTAAATACATTCCTCTCTCATCCCTTAATTTGATTTTATTTCTTTTAGATATCTTCCCTTCATCTACAACTCACCCTGTGCCCTCTCTCTCTCTCTCTCTCTCTCTCTCTCTCTCTCTCACTATATATATATATATATATATATATATATACATACACACATATACATACATACACACTCACATATACATATATATCCATAAACATATATATATGTGTGTGTGTGTATATGTATATATATGTATGTATGTATGTTTGTATATTCCCTTCAGCTACCCTAATACTGAGGTCTCATGAATCATACCCATAATCTTTCCATGTAGGAATGTAAACAAAACAGTTCAACTTTCATAAGTCCCTTCCAATTTCTTTTTCTTGTTCTTTTTCTTGATTACCTTTTCATGCTTCTCTTGATTCTTGTGTTTGAAAGCCAAATTTTCTATTCAGTTCTGGTCTTTTCACTGAGAAAGCTTGAAAGTTCTCTATTTTATTGAAAATCCATATTTTGCCTTGGCGCATGATACTCACTTTTGCTGGGTAGGTGATTCTAAGTTTTAATCCTAGCTCCATTGACCTCTGGAATATTGTATTCCAAGCCCTTCGATCTGTTAATGTAGAAGCTGCCAGATCTTGGAGTATTGTGATTATGTTTCCACAATAGTCAAATTGTTTCTTTCTGGCTGCTTGCAATATTTTCTCCTTGATCTGGGAGCTCTGGAATTTGGTGACAATATTCCTAGGAGATTTCTTTTTGGGATCTATTTGAGGAGGTGATCAATGGATTCTTTCAATTTCTATTTTGCCCTGTGGCTCTAGAATATCAGGGCAGTTCTCCTTGATAATTTCTTGAAAGATGATATTTAGGCTCTTTTCATGACTTTCAGGTAGCCCTAAAATTTTTAAATTATTTCTCCTGGATCTATTTTCCTGGTCAGTGGTTTTTCCAATGAGATATTTCACATTGTCTTCCATTTTTTCATTCCTTTGGTTCTGTTTTATAATATCTTGATTTCTCATAAAGTCACTAGCTTCCACTTGCTCCAATCTAATTTTTAAAGTAGTATTTTCTTCAGTGGTCTTTTGGACCTCCTTTTCCATTTGGCTAATTCAAGGCATTTGAATGGCATTCTTCAAGGCATTCTTCTCCTCATTGGCTTTTTGCAGCTCTTTTGCCATTTGAGTTAGTCTATTTTTTTAAGGGGTTGTTTTCTTCAGTGTATTTTTCAGCTTTTTTTGGGTCTCCTTTAGCAAGTCATTGACTTGTTTTTCATGGTTTTCTTGCATCCTTCTCATTTCTCTTCCCAATTTTTCCTCTGCTTCTCTAACTTGCTTTTCCAAATCCTTTTTGAGCTCTTCCTATGGCCTGAGACCAGTTCATGTTTTTCTTGGAGGCTTTTGTTGTAGGCTCTTTTACTTTGTTGACTTCTTCTGGCTGTATGTTTTGGTCTTCTTTGTCACCAAATAAGATTCCAAAGTCTGAGACTGAATCTGAGTGCGTTTTCGCTGCCTGGCCATATTCCCAACCAACTAGCTTGACCCTTGAGTTTTTCAGTGGGGTATGACTGCTTGTAGACTAAAGAGTTCTATGTTCCATGCTTGGGGGGATGTGTCAGCTCTGCCACACCAGCAGTCCTTCTTCCCCAAGAAACCCCAACCCGGACTGGACGTAGATCTTCAGCAGGATGTGCACTCCTGCTCTGATCCACCACTTAATTCCTCCCACCAGGTGGACCTGGGGCCGGAAGCAACTGCAGCTGTAGTTCTATAGCTGCCCCACCTCTGCTGCCCCTGGGGCAGTAGGCAAACCTCGAACTCCTTCCACTCCCACAGCTTTTCCCACTAACCTTCTCTGTTATCTTTGGTGTTTGTGGGTTGAGAAGTCTGGTAACTGCTGCAGTTCACTGATTCAGGGCGCTATGGCCTGTTCCGCCTGGCTCCTGGTCTGGTTGGTCCATGTCCCCCACACTGGGCTCTGCTCTGCTCCGTGCTGCTCCACTCCAAGCTCTGTGTGGGATAGACCTCACCCAGAGACCATCCAGGATATCCTGGGCTGGAGCCCTGCTTCCCTGTGCTATTTTGTGGGTTCTGCAGTTCTAGAGTTTGTTCAAAGCCATTTTTTATAGGTTTTTGGAGGGACCAGGCGGGGAGCTCATGCTAGTCCCTGCTTTTCAGCTGCCATCTTGGCTCTGCCCCCGGTCCTCAAATCTTAATGTGAAGATGTACAATGTAGAGGAAAATTCTTTTCCTTACACATTTCACTACTGTAATGAAACATTTTTCTATCCCATGTAATAAATAAGTATTATTAACACAAAACTATTCAATACATTCTAATTGTTCAAATGATTTCCTTCATAATGAAGCTAAAACTTGGTGATTTATATTTTCTACTCATTGCTTTAACCCTAAACCTTGGGGCCCAGAAAGAATAAAGCTGCAACCCCTTTCATGTGACAGCCAATCAACTACTTAAAGGCAGCTAGCTAGTCATGAGGAAAATTAATTAAATATCACTGTGCCCTTATATGTCAGGCAGTGGAGTCATGAAAACATTAATAAAGGATATATCCTATTTTCAATGAGATTACGGTTGGCACTGGCTTACACATCAGGAGACAGAGGTCTTAATTTTGCCTCTGTCAACAACTACTTACATGAACTTGGGCTAGCCACTCTCCATTACCTAAGTTTCTCTGTCTGAACCAGTGTTTGCTATAGATTGTGTTCCCAATAAAATAATTTAAAAAGTAACAAATAATGGGGCTGAATATCATAATTTCTGAGTCCACTTTCCCTCTCTAAAATCCCATGCAAACCAAATAGAAACTCTTCTAGCTTATGCTTCTATACAAGGACTACATAGCTCACTGAAAGTCTTGCCTCCTCTACTATCCTTTCTTTGTCAGCCCCCTCTTCCCACCAAATTCTTTTTTTTGCCTGAATATTTAAACAGGAGAAAGATTTTATGGTTCTGTTTGATCTAAGTGGGTGCATATTTTTTTCTTCATTCATGTACATACCTATTCTCCCTTTATTTTAAACTTCTCTTCTGTTGGTCTATTTTAATACCCCAGCCATACTTTCACCCAGCTCTACTATTCTACAGAAAGAGAGAACTCCTGAAACATGTTCTTCTGTTCTTTCCTCTTTCAGTACAAAAGCTGATACAGCATCAAGGGCTGTAGTTAGAGAATTTTGAATGTTTGCACTCATAAACATGCAAGCTCCTCTTGCCTTTAAGCCATTTTTGCTGTGAATGATACTTATCACATGGCCATTGACAGAGTTCAAGAAAAATTGAGAAGGAAGTAAAAACTATCCTCTGGCTTTTCAGCTCCCTCCTCTGTTGTCATGAGCCATGTTTGGCTGTTACATTTGAGAGAAGCAGTTTTCACTAGAATAAAAAAATGTTCTTTGCATCAAAGCTTAAATACAACTGTGTCAGAAAGTGTTTTGATTTTCTGTCTTTCATGGAACTAGAGTGTAGGTGAAAATTACTGGTTTTATTTTTTGCATTGATTTTGATGAGAATCAGTGAAACCCGTGTTGTCTGCTGACTTAGAAGGGAAAAATATCTTTTTGTGAGGAAAGGAGAGAGGGAGGGAGGAAGGTAAGAGAGAGAGAGAGAGAGAGAGAGAGAGAGAGAGAGAGAGAGAGAGAGAGAGAGAAAGAGAGAGAGAGAGAGAGAGAGAGAGAGAGAGAGAGAGAGAGAGAGAGCAAGACCAAGACCAAGACGACGGTGACAACGACGAAGAAGAAGAAGGAAGTTAGGAAGAAGAAGAAGGAGAAGAAGGAGGAGGAGGAGGAGGAGGAGGAAGCACAGGTACAGAGTAGAAGCTGTCTTAGTTTGGTATATTTCTGAAAACAACTCTTGAGTAATTAAGAGAAAATCCTCTTCGTTGTCTGTTGCTTTATTTTTAAAAACTCAGCAGAAGGAAAGAAGGCAAGTGGCTTTGTGAACTAATTCAATACTCTCAGTGAGAGATGAGCAGCAGAAACAAGGATTTCATTTTTTCCTGGAGAGGCTACCATCCCATCTGAAAAGATGGAAAGCTTCATGAAGCCCACAGCTCTTGCCTGGCAGAGAATGTTTTCATGAAAGGTGCTGACTCATTTTAGTGAGTTATGATATTGTAACTAACATTAGTCAGCTGGCTGGGTGACAAAAAAACCATACTCCAAAACAACAGAAAGTGAAGGAGGACCATGTTAGTGAGCCAGAGTGAATTATGATGCTTGCAGCATTGATGTTATAGCAATGCCTGATTCCTCATGTAATATGAAGGTTATTGAAAATAGAATTTCCTTCCCCAGGATGGATATGCAGATTGAAGCAAAGCAATCACCCTACTGAAAGTCATTGCTATGGATGAGGACTTTCCATCCAGCAGGTATATTTTTCATCCAGTTTTCTCAGTACTTAAAATGAAAACTTATTATGCAGAAAAAGTTCATGTTGAAATATTATGAAAAGCAAGAATCTGTGGCCTTCGAATTTTTGTACCAACAAATATTGCTTTTCTATAAAAACAAAACAGAAAAACCCCATTTGAGTTCCTAAGAAAAAATAAAGTAAAATCCAGTCCTTGGAAACTCAATTCAATTCAGTTCCTTTCAATGCAATTAGCATTTTGGAGGTTAGGTACCAAAGCAATGAATAACACTAGTATAGTAGGAATGTTGGATAAAATAATGCCCATATTCTCATCTACTTTAAAATCTAGGAGAGGTAGAAGACATAAATACAGATAACTAGAATGTATTATCGTTCTTAACAATAATACTATAATAGACCATCTCCTAGAATAAATGTCTTTCAGAAGTGAGGAGAATGGCTCTTCCAGAAATATTCTGATACTTTATTACAAAGCAAACCAACAACAGTTTAGAAATAACTCAAATGGCGCAATTGTTTAAAGAAAACCAGTATGCAAAACAACCCACATGGTGTGGCAGACTTGACAGTGACAGTTAGTTTGAGACCCAGTGATCTGAAGGTGCCATTTTTCCTTTGGCATAGACTCAGCTAAGTATCCTTCCCTCATCTTACGAGCCTTCTGCTTTACCATATCTCTCCATATGCAGATTACAAACAATAGAATATGCTAAGGTTCTCATTGTATTTTCCCAAAATTATAATTTTCTGGGTAAATGGAAGCAAAATTGCATCAGAAAGCAACTTGAAACAAGGTTGACATTAAAGGCAGGAGGCATCAGGTTCCTGAAAATGTTTGTATAACAGAACCTAATCACAAGCAAGTGAAGATTGTAGAAAGGAATGCAATAACAAAGTTGGAGAGAAAAAAAAAAAACAGATGTTGTGCTGAACTTAATTCATTGGAATCAAATAAGTAATTTGCTTACCATCTTCTAGTACTTTGAAATGGTCCCTTAGGAAGTCAGGAGTGGCAGTGAATATTTAAACTGGATACTTCCAGATTTTAGTGATCTACCAGAGGTGCAGTTTGCTACAATAAATGCAATCCCAGTTGGAATACAAAGGAGGCAATGTTGCCATAACATTAGCATAACATATAGCCCCCAATGACAGTGTTCCCAGGCAGGAAACTGACAAATGTGGAATTAGCCATGTTAGTTTCTTCTACCTTTCATGAAACAATTCAAAAGTCTAGCTATGTATATACACTGTTGTTGCCAAGGCTGTCACTGAAATGGATCCTTTCATAGGAAACCGAGTTTATGTGCTATCACATAGATAGGAATCAAACTTTGGATTCTAATTTTATGCAGGAACCCTAGATTTTGAAGTGATTCATTTTGTTGTTTTTAGTTTTAACTATTCTTTTAATTAGGAACTTAACACATTTCAAAAGACATAAAATGGGGATTGAATATGAAACTGAATTTTTGACATTTATAGCTTCTTTTGAAAGATATATTAAATTTAACAAGATGGTACTTTTTCCCTTTATAAATTCCTTTTCTTTCTGTATATTTTTTTGATTCATCTTTCTTCTATCCATCCTTCCTTTTTTTCTTCTCTTCCTTCTTCCTCCATTTCTTTCTTTCTTCCTCTTCTTCCTCTCCCTTCTCTTTTCCCAGCTCTAATATCATTTAAGCTCTATGTGATCTTGGGTAAATTTCTTTCTGAGCAACAATTTGCTCTCTCTCTGAGCAGCAATTTCTTTATCTGTCAAGAGAATTGGAGTTAGACATTAACCTTTAAAGTGCCTACCAAATTCTGTGTCCTATTGAAATCTCTCTCACAACAATGTATTTCTGCTTATTTGCAATCAGTGGTAAATAGCTGGATATCCTTAGAAAATCCCATTATTTTGAAGAATATTTGTATATTGTAAAGTTAAATAAAATGTTTCTTATTGTTTGATTAAAAAAAAAGCTTGATCCCTGGGGTGGGGTGAGGTGAGGGGGGTGGGGTGACCATATCAGCTGAGATAGGGGTGGACCCAACATTCCCAGGACTAGGACTTGACCCTGAGACCCCCGAAAGAGTTTGATTACAGCAAAGCCCATACAATAGCCCCAAGAAGAGTGAACACTCCGTGCTAGAAGACTGATAGTTACATAAGGTCAGCTTCTCCCAAGAATGGATTCAGGAAAATTATTCTCACAAAGAAAACATACAGATTCCATTCTCAATATAGTTATGACACAAGAAATAACAAGAAATGGAAAAGCCAGACATGACAATCCTTTTAGCCTCCAATGGGAGTAGGGAAACATAGAGGATCATAATATATAGTTACGAACTTGTGTACAACTCCAAGGCAAATCTTGCCCGTGGTCACTCACCCTGAAGTCAGTAGGAATAAGGGAATTAACCTGAAGTCAGTAACAGTAGAGTGAAGCATCATTGGAAATAATCACCATTCTGTCTCTAGGAGAAGATCATCTATTTTGTCTGAAAATGAAATGGCCATAACAATTGCCCTGGCTGAATCCATAGCTCAGTGACATTTCAGGTATACCTGACAGTTCCCATGTGTTTTTTTCCCCATATTAGAGAATGTTCTTTTATTTGAAGCCTATTCTAATGTCCCTTGTCTTTATCTTTATGTAATTGATAATTAAAGCCTGAATGCTTACTTCAGTTAGTTAATGCCAGGGAAATTAAAGTGATTTCCCATTTCTACCACTTAATCAATAGAGTGGGGGCATAATTTGACTACCTAGAGAATATATATATATATGTGTGTGTGTGTGTGTGTGTGTGCATATATACATATATGTGCACACACACATATATGTATATATATGTATATATGTGTATATATATGTTTCATTGGATTTTCTCTTTTTCAGCAATCCCCAGTCCAAATAGTGGCCAAATTCTAACAGTGTTTCTTTAGGAAATTACTTTTATCTTCCCCTTCCTTTCCATTTCCATTTTTACCACTTCAGATAGTAACAGCAAGAGAGAATAATCAGTAGAGGACTGGGTGTGGAGAGAGAAATATTTGAGTTCAAATCCTATGTCAGACAGTTTCTAGCTGTGTGAACCTAACCACTCAAGTCACTTAACCTCTCTGTGCCCCAGTTTCCTTATTGTTAAAATGAGAATGGCAGTAGCACCTAACAGAGTTACTGTGAAGATCAAATAAGAAACTATCTGAAGTTCTTTGCAAACATTAAAAATCTATCATTATTATTATCATTATCCCTCATCATTTAAATTTCTCACTGGTTTTCCAGTCTCCAGTCACCTTCTCCCTCCAAAAATAATCCTATATATGTCTTCCACATAGTCATTCTAAAGAATCATTTTATACATGCTGCTCCCCTCCTCCAAAGGCTTCACTGCCTCCCCATAGCCTACAGGAGAGAGCATAGATTCCTTAGTATTAGCTTCTTCAGTCTGGTTTCTATTTGCCTCCCAGTTTTATCTCCCATCATTCTGTCTAACTTGACATTTCTGCTCTAAAACAAAATTGATTTACTCATTGTCATGTCTCCCTAAACACATCCTACATTTTCCTGCCTAGACAGTTTTTCTTCTACTATTCCTCAAACCCAGAATCCCTTCTTTCCTATCAGAATTTTACACATCATTTGGCAATAATTTAGCTTGTTCTATAAAGTATTTCCTAGCTTATCGTTATTTTATGTAATGATACTCTCTATTGAAATTCTATTACCCAATCCAACCCCCAGATTTTACGTTACTGATGAGAAAGTTAATTCAAGACAGGGTGAAGTTTCAAATCTCACCAGTAATGTTACAAAACTGGATTCAAACTCTGATCTCCTAAACAATTCTAAATCCAAATTGACAAGAAAAAGCAATAAACAGACTTTCAGGGAGAATCATCCAGTTCCCAAAGGTCACAGAGCTAGTGAATGAAAAAGTAAAACAAAACATAACTATTTTTTCTGCCTCTAATACAAATATATTTCCTGGAACCATTATGTACACATCCCATTGTTATTTAAATTTTCATGGGAAAAAGTATGGTCGAGTGGGAAAACCTCTGGCTCTGGAGTTGGAGAATCTGAGTTCAGTTCATACATATGATGGTTATCTGTTGAACCTTGAGCAAATCATGTAACATTCCTGGTCCTCAGTTTCTTTACCTGTAAAATCAGGAAGTTAGATAACCTCTGGGTCCCTTCAAGCCCTAGATCTGTGATCTCTATGTTCAGTCATTGCAGTAAGACATTAAGTCCTCAGAGAAAGGAAGAAAGATTTCTAGATCCTTGCATTTTTCACAGCACTTAGCACATAGCTACATAGTTCTGGGCACGTTACTTAATTTCTTGGCCACTCCCAAAGTTTAAATGTTGTAGAGAAGTGCCAACCTTCAGGACAGAGGGAATTTCTTCACCTGGTTGCTCTTTATAGCAATGATATCACAAGTCCTGTCTATATATTCCCTCTCTTCCCATTGGAACCTAGGAAATGGTTAAATCTAGGTATCCATCCAGTTTTTCTTTCCTGATAGTTTCCTATCATTTATTGTTTATGAGCTGCCTGGTTCCAATGACTCTTAGAGAAGAAGCAGATAAATACCTAGTAAAGTTCTGTGAAGAAAAGACTATGCCACAATTATCTTCCCTAGTGAAGTGGTGCTTTACAATTGTCACCTCTGCAGAGCTTGCCTTCTTCCTCAAAAAGGATATATGAGTGAGAGGAGAAAGTTCTACTTTTAAAATGATATAACATTCCCTATGACCCTTTCACTAGAATAAAGTGTTTAGTTAAACCCAGATTTCTTCTTCTGACATTAGATTTTTATCCAGCACTGTGAATAAGATGCTCAGTGAACCACCCTACCAGATATGCCTACTAGAGAAGGGTAATAATTGTATGGTTAATTTTGAATCAATTATTTTATATAGTCAAAATTCATAACTAGCATTCTTAATGACTAACATGTGAACTAATCAAAATCACATTGACTTCTCCCTTCTCATCTTTGCAACTCATAGCCCTTTCTATTTTACCAGTTGCCATCTATTCCTAGACTAACCAATTTAACTTTCAAATTAAAGAATAATAATCTATAATGCCCTAATAAAATGTGAAAGGTTTTATAGCTTATATCTTACATTTCTTCCCATAATGAACAGACTTTAATGGGAAATAAATGAATTAGTATGATGAGTGAACTGGACAATCATTTTAAAGGCCAATCAGCAATTTTTTTAACCTGTGAAAAGTAAGCATAATAATATCTGGCTATTTAAAAATCAAATTACTGCTATATCTCTAATGGAGCCTTAAGAAAAAGTCATTAAGAAGAAACATTAAGAAACTAATTAATAAAAACTATACCAGTTAGACTAAGAGATGAAACACATGTCACTGTTGTACAAAATTCATACACCATCAAATAGCTCTTAAAATAGAAATGCCCGTTACCAACTTAGCATTTCTTTGGGCCCAAATTTTATTTGCTAAAGGAGAAAAGTGAGGAATGCCCAGCACTTTTGAGTAGAAAACCCCAAATGTAAGGGAGCTAATTCCTCTGAATCTCAATGAAAATGAAAAGTCGAAGAAGGAAGAGGATAAAAGAATCCACAATAGGGACAAAGTTATTTAGAGCAAAATTAATACCTCCCATTTAATATTGCAATTCTTTCATAGTTTTTCACAGAGAAAATTATGTTTAGAAGACATAAAATTAAATATACAACTAAACTGGAATTTCCTCTATAATCTTCTGTGTCTGGGCTTTACTTATTTCCAGTAAGGAGAAATTTTCTTTCAGAAGAGGTACTGCATTCTACTTTTGCACAGATGAAATTGTTATGGATTTCCTACCTTATATAAACCCTAAATTTGCCTTTTTGTAATTCCCAACAATTGATTCTGTATTCTACAGGTTAGCAGAGCAAGTAAATCTATATTTCACCTGACATTCTTTCAAATGTTTGAAGAAAACTTTCATATCCCTTATAAGTCATCCTTTTCCATGCTAAAACATTAGCATATCCTTCAACAAAGTCTCATATACACTAAATTCAAAACTCTTCCCGATATTGGTTCAGCTACTCTGAACAATCTTCAGCTTCTCAATATATTTCATAGTCCTAGGGAATATAGCATACTTAATGCAGACGTAGAATAAAATTGTTTTCTTGGCTCTCATTTCACACTGACTTATATTGGGCTCCCAAGCCACCAAAACCCCCCAGATAAATTTCTATTAAAATTCCTTTTTTATATTTTTATTTTTAGTTTACAACACATGGTTCTATATAATTTTGAGTTCCAGATTTTCTCCCCTCCCTCCCCAAGATGGCATGGAATCTCATATGACTACCACGTATAACTTCACATTGAATTAATTTATACACTAGTCAAGTTGTGGAGAAGAATTATGACCAATGGAATAAATCATGAGAAAGAAGAAGCAGAACCAAAGAAACAAAACAACAACCCAAAAACAAAAATAAAAGAGAAGAAAAAAAAAGAGGGAGAAAAAGGCGAGCATGAAGTATGCCTCAATCTGCATTCATACTTCATAGTTCTTTCTCTGCATGTAGATAGCATTCTCCATCGTGAGTCCTTTGGGGTTGTCTTTGTACCTTGTGTTGCTGAGAAGAGCAAAGTCTGTCAGGGTTGGTCCTCACAGAATCCATATATCTGTGGTTGTGTATAATGTTCTCCTGGCTCTCTTCTGCTCACTCAGCATTATGTCATGTAGGATTTTCCAGGTTGTTATGAAGTCCGTATCATCCCCATTTCTTATGGAACAATAGTATTCCATTACCTTCATGTACCACAGCTTATTCAGCCATTCCGCAATTGATGGGCATCCCTTTGATTTCCAATTCCTAGCTACCACAAAAAGAGCTGCTATAAATATTTTTGTACATATGGGTCCTTTTCCCGCCTGTGTGATTTCTTTGGGATACAACCCTAGAAGTGGTATTGCTGGGTCAAAGGGTATGAACATTTTTATGGCCCTTTGGGCATAGTTCCGAATTGCTCTCCAAAATGACTGGATCATCTCACAAATCCACCAGCAATGTAACAATGTTCCAATTGTCCCACATCTTCTCCAGCATTTATCATTTTCCTGTTTTGTTATTTTAGCCAATCTGACAGGAGAGATGTGGTATCTCAGAGTTGTTTTGTTTTGCATTTCTCTAATCAGTAGTGATTTAGAGCATTTTTTCATATGCCTATAGATATCTTTAATTTCTTCTTCTGAAAACTGCCTGTTCATATCCTTTGACCATTTCTCAATTGGGGAAAGGCTTGTATTCCTATAAATTTGGCTCAGTTCCCTGTATATTTTAGAAATGAGGCCTTTATCAGAGATACTAGTTGTAAAGATTTTCTCGCAATTTTCTGCTTACCTACTAATTTTTGTTGCATTGGCTTTTTTTGTACAAAAACCTTTCAATTTAACATAATTAAAATTATCCATTTTGCGTTGTGTAATGCTCTTTATCTCTTGTTGGGTCATGAATTCTTTTCTTTTCCATAAATCTGATAAGTAAACTATTCCTTGCTCTCCCAAATTACTTATAGTATCAACCTTTACTCCTAAATCATGAACCCATTTTGACTTTATTTTGGTATATGGTGTAAGATATTGATCTATGCCCAGTTTCTGCCCTACCATTTTCCAATTTTCCCAACAGGTTTTTTGTGAAATAGTGAATTCTTACCCCAGAAGCTGGCCTCTTTGGGTTTATCAAAGAGTAGATTGCTGTAGTTGTTGACTTCTCCATCTTGTGTTGCTCTACTATTCCACTGATCCACACCTCTGTTTATTAGCCAGTACCAGGTAGTTTTGATGACTGCTGCTCTATAGTACAGTTTAATATCTGGTATTACTAGGCCACCTTCTCTAGCATTTCTTTTCATTAATACCCTAGATATTCTAGACCTCTTGTTCTTCCAGATGAATTTCATTATTATTTTATCCAGCTCTGTAAAATAATTTTTTGGTAGTTCAATTGGCATGACACTGAATAGATAGATTAATTTAGGTAAAATTGTCATTGTTATTATTTTAGCTTGGCCTAACCATGAGAAACTGATTATTTTCCACTTATTTATATCTGATTTTATTCATGTGAAAAGTGTTTCATAGTTATGTTCGTATAGGCCCTGGGTTTCTCTTGGCAGAGAGACTCCCAAATACTGTATAGTTTCTACAGTAGCTTTCAATGGAATTTCTCTTTATATCTCTTGTTGTTGGGCTTTGTTAGTAATGTATAGGAATGCTGAGGATTTATGTGGGTTTATTTTATATCCTGCAACTTTGCTAAAATTATTTCTTATTTCAAGTAGTTTTTTACTTGATTCTCCAGATAAATCATCATTTCATCTGCAAAAGGTGGTAATGTAGTTTCTTCTTTTCCTATTCTATTTCTTTTGATTTCTTTTTCTTCTCTTATTGCTACAGCTAAAGTTTCTAGTACCAAAGTGAATAGTAGGGGTGATAATGGACATCCTTGTTTCACCCCTGATCTTATTGGGAATGCATCTAGCTTATCTCCATTACAAATAATTCTTGTTGATGGTTTTAGGTAGATGCTATTTACAATTTTAAGTAAGGTTCCATTTATTCCTATGCTTTCTAGTGTTTTTAATAGGAATGGGTATTGTATTTTGTGAAAGGCTTTTTCTGCGTCTATTGAGATGATCATATGGTTTCTGCTAGTTTTGTTGTTGATGTGGTCAATTATGCTAATAGTTTTCCTAATATTGAACCAGCCTTGAATTCCTGGAATAAATCCCACCTGGTCATAATGTATTATTCTCATGATAAATTGCTGCAGTCTTTTTGCTAATATTTTATTCGAAATGTTTGCATCAATATTCATTAGAGAAATTGGTCTATAATTTTCTTTCTCTGTTTTGACTCTAACTGGTTTGGGTATTAGTACCATATTTGTGTCATAAAAAGAATTTGGTAGGACTCCTTCTTCACTTATTTTCCTGAATAGTCTACAAAATATAAGAATTAGTTGTTGTTTAAATGTTTGATAGAATTCACATGTAAAACCATCTGGCCTTGGAGATTTTTTTCCTAGGGAGTTCATTGATGGCATGCTGAATTTCTTTTTCTGTGATGGGGTTATTTAGAAATTTTACTTCCTTTTCTGTTAACATGGGCAATTTATGTTTTTGTAGATATTCATCCATATCTCTAAGATTGTCAAATTTATGGGCATACAATTGGGCGAAATAATTCCTAACAATTGTTTATTGTTTTGATTTCCTCTTCATTAGAGGTGACCTCACCCTTTTCATTTTTGATACTGGTAATTTGATTTTCTTCTTTCTCTTTTTTAATCAAATTGGCCAAAGGTTTATCAATTTTATTGGTTTTTTCATAAAACCAGCTCTTTGTTTTATTTATTAATTCAATAGTTTTCTTGGTTTCAATTTTATTCATCTCTCCTTTGATTTTCAGTATTTCTAATTTGGTATTTAATTGGGGGTTTTCAATTTGCTCTTTTTCTAGCTTTTTCAGCTGTATGCCCAGATCATTGATCTCCTCTTTCCCTATTTTATTCATGTAGGCATTTAGGGATATAAAACTTCCCCTAAGAACTGCTTTTGCTGCATCCCATAAGTTTTGGTATGTTGTTTCATTATTGTCATTCTCTTGAATGAAATTATTAATTGTTTCTCTGATTTGTTCTTTGGCCCACTCATTCATTAGAATTAAATTATTTAGTTTCCAATTAGTTTTTAGCTTATTTTTCCATGGTACTTTATTAAAAATGATACTTATTGCATCATGATCTGAAAAGGATGCATTGACTACTTCTGCTTTTCTGCACTGGATTGTGAGGTTTTCATGCCCTAGTACATGGTCAATTTTTGAGTATGTGCCATGTACTTTTGAGAAGAAAGTATATTCCTTTTTATCCCCATTCAGTTTTCTCCAGAGGTCTATCATATGTGCCTTTTCTAAAATTCTGTTTACCTCCTTCACTTTTTTCTTATTTATTTTGAGGTTAGATTTATCAAGTTCAGAAAGGGGGAGGTTGAGGTCTCCCAATATTATAGTTTTGCTGTCTATTTCTTCCTGTAACTCCCTTTACCTGTCCTCTAAGAATTTGTATGCCTTACCACTTGGTGCATATATGTTAAGCAATGATATTGCTTCATTGTTTATGGTGCCTTTTAGCAGGATATAATGTCCTTCCTTATCTCTTTTAATTAGATCTATCTTTACTTTTGCTTTGTCTGAGATTAGGATTGCTACACCTGCTTTTTTTTACTTTAGCTGAGGCACAATATATTTTACTTCAGCCTTTTACCTTAACCCTATGTGTATCCCCCTGTTTCAAATGTGTTTCTTGTAAACAGCATATTGTAGGATTATGGTTTTTAATCCATTCTTCTATCTGCTTCTGTTTTGTGAGAATGTTCATCCCCTGCACGTTCAGGGTTATGATTTCTATCTGTGTCTTTTTCTCCATCCTATTTCCCCCCATTTATGCTTTTATTTCTCCCTTTTCCCTTCCCTTCCTCAACAAAGTTTTGCTTTTGATTGCCACCATCCTCAGTTTACCCTCCCTCTTTATTCCCCTCCCTTATCTTGTTTCCCACTTGTTACTTCTGATCACCCCCCTGCCTTTCCCCTCACTTCCCCTCCTACTTCCTGTAGGACAAGTTAGGTTTCTATATTTATCAGGGTATGTTATTCCCTTCTTGAACCAGATCAGATGACAGTGAAACTCAAATACTGCTCTTCTCCCTCCCTTCTTTCCCTCTACTATGATATGTTTTTGTGCTTCTTCGTTTGGTGTAATTTACCCTTTTCTACTACCTCCTTACCTTTTCACTCATAGCCCTCCATTTACATCTCTTACTTATGTTTTTTATCCTTATACCAATTATTTTATACAGGCATTCACAATCTATATGTATCCCTTTCAATCGTTATAATAGCTATACCATTCTCAAGACTGACATATATATGTCTATATATAAAACATACATACGATGATATAATCCTAAACAAAGATGCAATTAATTTGCTCTTATTGATTAACAATGTTTGTGGGGGTTTTTCTCCCTGTTTACCTTTTTATGTCTCTCTTGAGTTTTGTATTTCGAGATCAAATTTTCCATTGAGTTCTGGCCTTTTCATCAGGAAGGTCTGGAATTCCCTTATTTCGTTGAACATCCATCTCCTTGCCTGAAAAATTATGGTTAATTTTGCTGGGTAGTTGATCCTTGCTTGCAGTCCCAGCTCCATTGCCCTTCAGAATATCATATTCCAATTTCTCCTGTCTTTTAAGGTGGAAGCTGAGAGATCCTGCGTGATCCTGACTGTAGTTCCACGATATGTGAATTGTTCCTTTTTGGCTGCTTGTAGTATTTTCTCCTTGACTTTGTAGTTCTGAAAGGTGGCTATGATATTTCTTGGTATTTTCAGTTTGAGATCTCTTTCAGGTGTTGATCAGTGAATTCTTTCAATGACTATTTTGCCCTCTTGTTCTAGGACCTCTGGACAGTTGTCTTTGATAATTTCTTCAAAGATACTGTCAAGGCTCTTTTTTTCATCATGGATTTCCGGTAGACCAATAACTCTTAAATGATCTCTCCTGGATCTATTTTCCAGGTCAGTTGTTTTGCCAATCAGATATTTCACATTTTTTTTCTATTTTTTCATTCTTTACATTTTGTTTTACTACTTCTTGGTGCCTCATAGATTCATTAGCTTCCACTTGCTCAACCCTAATTTTTAATGAGTTAGTCTTTTCATTTTGCCTTTGAGTCTCCTTTTCCAATTGGTTGATTTTGCCTCTCTGGGTGTCATTTTCTCTCTCTAGATTCTGAATCTCCGTAGCCATTTTGCCAATCTTTTTTTTTTCCATATTTTCTTTTAGCTCCCTAATTTGGTTTTTAAAATCTTCCTTTAGCTCTTCCAGCAGTGCCTTTTGGGCTGGAGACCAGTTCACATTACCTTTTGAGGTATCAGATGTATCTATAGTGTCATTGCTGTCCATTTCCATATTGGTATCTTGATCCTTCCTGTCTTCATAAAAAGAATCAATGGTCCTCGGCTTTTTTGTGTTCTTCATGTTGGTTTGCCTTTTCCTGGCTTTACAACAAATTTCTGCCTTTGAGGCTCAGGGCTCTCTGTCCCAGCTTTCTTATTCTGGGGATTGTGAGTCTAGAATTATAACCTTCAGTTTCCTGACATGTGGGGGAGGGTTTTCCCTCCCTGACGTCTCACTCCCTATGCTCTCCACCACTGTTGCTCTTCAGTAATGTTCTCAGCTGTTTGTGGTTTGAGCTGATGTCTGGCACTTCCCCTGGGGGTGCAAGGTTACGTCTGGGCTCCTGGTGTTGACTCCTGCCGGTTCTGCCCCTCTGGTACTAATGAACTTCTACTATTTTACCACTGAAGCCCCACTTCTTTCTTGTCTGTTCCAGGGTTCTTTTTTTCCTCCCCTGTGGAAATCTCTGGGTGGGGAGGGGAGGGATTAGAGCCATTTACCTGGTCATTATGTCTCCGGGAAGTTCAAGAATCCGAGTTTCATGATTTTGGGCTGCAAGCCCCAGGAGTTGGTGTTTCACTGTCGGTGGCGTTGCGCTGCCTCTCATGGCTTCCACAGACTGCCATCCTGTGTTGGGAGGCCTGGGGATCTCTGCCAGTTTTGGGTTCCCAGCTTTCTCCCAGCCTGTCTCCCATGTGGGTTTCACAGCCAACCACTTCCACTTTGGTCTGGAGCAGCTCCGCACTCTGAGCACTCTCCAAGCCTACAGATTTGTGCCTTTGGCCTTTCAGACTCTCCTGGCTCACAAATTTGCCCTACTCAGACTGCTCGCATTTTCTAACTCTCTCAAATCTGCTCAAATTCACTTCTTTATGGGAATCTGACAGACCTTGTGAGAGAGTTCCAGTAAGATTCTTTTTTCATGCAGCCATCTTGTCTCCACCCCTAGAATGATTTCTAAAATTCCTTTTAAAATTATAAGAGGCATAATAAAGTGGTAGCTGTCTCTAGGGTTGGGGGGGGTGGGGAAGAAAATAAAAGAAATTTACATGATAACTTTATCATATATTTAAAAGGAATAGCAAGTCAAACATAATAGATTTGCTGTTCATATGTAAGAAATTTTTATTATTATACTATGTCATGGAACCATAAATTAAAAATGAAATAAAGATTAATTAGAATAATATAAGATTTAATAGAGTAATTTCAGCAGTAAATCAGCATGCCACTTCATGAATTTGATTTTTGCTAAGAAAAGTTTTATAAGGAGAGCCTGTGACTGGGTAGTTTGTTTGGAAATGACTGAGAGACAAGCATGCTGATCTTGAGAAAATTACCACTTTTCAGTTTCCTCATCTGTTGAATAAAAAGGGTTGAACTAAATTATCTCCATAACTTGTTTTAACTTTAAAGTTATATTAACCCATGACTTGACCAAGATCATATAGCCTATTTATTACACAAACAAGATTAATACCCAGGTCTCCTTTCCCATTATGCCATATAATCTTTTATTCTTTAAAATTTAAAAGCCATAATTAAATAGCCACCCTCTATCACCACCAGAAATGGTTGTACAAAATAACATAATTAAGAGACATCAAGAGAAAGAGATATGGGCATACAGCTGAAAAAGCTAGAAAAAGAGCAAATTGAAAACCCCCAATTAAATACCAAATTAGAAATACTGAAAATCAAAGGAGAGATTAATAAAATTGAAACCAAGAAAACTATTGAATTAATAAATAAAACAAAGAGCTGGTTTTATGAAAAAACCAATAAAATTGACAAACCTTTGGCCAATTTGATTAAAAAAAGAAAGAAGAAAATCAAATTACCAGTATAAATAATGAAAAAGGTGAGGTCACCTCTAATGAAGAGGAAATCAAAACAATAATTAGGAATTATTTTGCCCAACTGTATGCCCATAAATTTGACAACCTTAGAGATATGGATGAATATCTACAAAAACATAAACTGCCCAGACTAACAGAGAAGGAAGTGAAATTTCTTAATGACCCCATATCAGAAAAAGAAATTGAGCAGGCCATCAACGAACTCCCTAGGAAAAAATCTCCAGGGCCAGATGGTTTTACATGTGAATTCTATCAAACATTTAAAGAACAACTAATTCCAATACTTTGCAGACTATTTGGGAAAATAGGGGAAGAAGGAGTCCTACCAAATTCTTTTTATGACACAAATATGGTACTAATACCTAAACCAGGTAGAGTTAAAACAGAGAAAGAAAATTATAGACCAATTTCTCTAATGAATATTGATGCAAAAATTTTAAATAAAATATTAGCAAAAAGATTGCAGCAACTCATTACGAGAATAATACACCATGACCAGGTAGGATTTATTCCAGGAATGCAAGGCTGGTTCAATATTAGGAAAACTATTAGCATAATTGATCATATCAACAACAAAACTAGCAAAAACCATATGATCATCTCAATAGACGCAGAAAAAGCCTTTGACAAAGTACAACACCCATTCCTATTAAAAACACTAGAAAGCATAGGAATAAGGGGAACCTTCCTCAAAATTATAAATAGCATCTACCTAAAACCATCAACAAGCATTATTTGTAGTGGGGATAAACTAGATGCATTCCCAATAAGATCAGGGGTGAAACAAGGATGTCCATTATCTCCCCTATTATTCAATTTGGTTCTAGAAACATTAGCTGTAGCAATAAGAGAAGAAAAAGAAATTGAAGGAATTAGAATAGGAAAAGAAGAAACTAAATTATCACTTTTTGCAGATGATATGATGATTTATCTAGAGAATCCTAGAGAATCAAGTAAAAAACTACTTGAAATAATAAACAACTTTAGCAAAGTTGCAGGATATAAAATAAACCCACATAAATCCTCAGCATTCCTATACATTACTGACAAAGCCCAACAGCAAGAGATAGAAAGAGAAATTCCATTCAAAGTTACTGAAGGCACTATAAAATATTTGGGAGTCTATTTGCCAAGACAAACCCAGGGCCTATATGAACATAACTATGAAACACTTTTCACGCGAATAAAATCAGATCTAAATAAATGGAGAAATATCAGTTGCTCATGGTTAGGCCGAGCTAATATAATAAAAATGACAATTCTACCTAAATTAATCTATCTATTCAGTGCCATACCAATCGAACTACCAAAACATTTTTTTACTGAGATGGACAAAATAATAACAAAATTCATTTGGAAAAACAAGAGGTCTAGAGTATCTAGGATATTAATGAAAAGACATGCTAGAGATGGTGGTTTAGCCACACCAGATATTAAACTGTACTACACAGCAGCAGTCATCAAAACTGCCTGGTACTGGTTAAGAAACAGGGGTGTGGATCAGTGGTATAGGATAGGTACACAAGTAGGTGAAATCAACAAGTTTAGCAATCTACTCTTTGATAAACCCAAAGAAGCCAGTTTCTGGGCTAATAATTCACTATTTCACAAAAACTGTTGGGAAAATTGGAAAATGGTAGGGCAAAAACTGGGCATAGACCAATATCTTACACCATATACCAAAATAAAGTCAAAATGGGTTCATGATTTAGGAGTAAAAGTTGATACACTAAGTAATTTGGGAAAGCAAGGAATAGTTTACTTATCAGATTTGTGGAAAAGTAAAGAATTCATGACCCAACAAGAGATAGAGAGCATTACAAAATGCAAAGTGGATAATTTGATTATGTCAAATTGAAATGTTTTTGTACAAAAAAAGCCAATGCAACAAGAATTAGGAGGGAAGCAGAAAATTGGGAGAAAATCTTTGCAACTAGTATCTCTGATAAAGGCCTCATTTCTAAAATATACAGGGAGCTAAGCCAAATATATAGGAATACAAGCCATTCCCCAATTGAGAAATGGTCAAAGGATATGAACAGGCAGTTTTCAGAGGAAGAAATTAAAGCTATCTACAGGCATATGGAAAAATGCTCTGGATCGCTGCTGATTAGAGAAATGCAAATCAAAACAACTCTTAGATACCACATCTCTCCTGTCAGATTGGCTAAAATAACAAATCAGGAGAATGATAAATGCTGGAAAGGATGTGGGGAAATTGGAACATTGTTGCATTGCTGGTGGAGTTGCGAGCTGATCCAGCCATTTTGGAGGGCGGTGTGGAACTATGCCCAAAGGGCTATAGAAATGTTCATACCCTTTGACCCAGTAATACCACTTCTAGGGTTGTATCCCAAAGAAATCACGCAAGCGGGAAAAGGACCCATATGTACAAGAATATTTATAGCAGCTCTCTTTGTGGTAGCCAAGAATTGGAAAGCAAAGGGATGCCCATCAATTGGGGAATGGCTGAACAAGCTGTGGTATATGAAGGTGATGGAATACTATTGTGCCATAAGAAATGGGGATGATGCAGACTTCATAACAACCTGGAAAAAACCTACACGACATAATGCTGAGTGAGCGGAGCAGAGCCAGGAGAACGTTGTGCACAGCCACAGATATGTGGATTCCGTGAGGACCAACCCTGACATACTGCGCTTCTCTCAGCAACCTAAGGGGCAAGGACAACTCCAGGGGACTCACGATGGAGAATGCTATCTTCATTCAGAGAAAGAACTGCGAAGTTTGAATACAGACTGAGGCACACTACTACATGCTCGCCTTTTCTGCTTCTCTTTTGTTTTTGGTTTTGGGTTTTTTTTTTTTGTTTGTTTGTTTTTTTGGTTCTGTTTCTTCTTTCTCATGATTCATTCCATTGGTCAAAATTCTTCTCCACGACTTGACTAGGGCATAAATTAATTCAATGCGAAGTTATACATGACAGTTATATGAGACTTCATGCCGTCTTGGGGAGGGAGGGGGGAGGGAGGGGAGAAAAACTGGAACTCAAAACTATGTAGAACCGTGTGTGGTAAACTAAAAATAAATTAAAAAAAAAAAAAACCGAAGGCAAAAAAAAAAAAAAAGAGAAAGAGAAGGGATTGTTTTTTTTGGATTTTGCTTAATTTTGTTGCCTGATCATCTGGAGTCCTCAGGGCTCAGGGTTTATGAATGGGAAATACACTGAGGATGTTCCTAATTTTAATAAATGGCAAAGTAAAGAATTCTCCTTGGTTCCTCAAATTCTACTTCAGAAACTACTGTGGAAGACTCTGGCTTTAGACACAAATTAATAAGTTAAATTGAATGGAGGACCAGGTGGAGGATGAGATACAGTCGCCAAAGTAATGCAAAGGGGATGATCCAAAATGTAGCTGCAAATTAATAAATGAGTAGAAACTTCCTAGAATAAAAACAGCTGTAACAAAAGGAAAGACAAACTTATTTCCTGAAGCACAAGACTCAATGACATGGAAAATACTGCTCAATATGTCATTGGTTGTTGTTTATATAACTTACAACTTTGAATGATTAATTCACACATATATCTGGATTTGTAATGATGAGATTATGATTAAATATATCTTTTTTCTATTTCACACTTTTTATAAATCTGGCTGTGGCAGCTTTGAAAAAAGAAACCAGGGGAGATTGTGGGAAGATGACAGTATGTTAGGACCTAAATGAAACCAGATGCCACATAAAAGCCTCCAATGAAGATCTAAAATTTCAATAATTAAAAAAGTAATAAGGAAAATCCTTTAGTTATGCCTCTGCTCATTCCAGGGACTGCTAGAATTGTGTAGATAACTTAAAGTAAACAAGAGGGGATAAGTGGAATACTCAGTGCAAAAGAGCCCAAGGGAGAAAGAGGCTGTGAGTGAAACTCAGAAGAAAAAAAAAGGTAAGTAGTATCCCACAGTAGTGGAAAGGTTCCAAACAGAGCCCAGAAAGGAGGCAGTGCTAAAGCTTCATGGCAAAAGAAAGTCCCTAAAGAGATCTCAGTGGGGTAACATCCCTAGAACTGCACAACAATAAAAGGATGAGAAATAACCCAGACAAGAGCCCTGTCAGGGGTTGTCCCTAAATCTGATGGCAACGGAAGAAAGACTCCAAACAGAACACTTTATGGGCAACCTGGTAGTTCGTTAAGCAGAAGGAGAAAAAGGCTGAGGCCATTAGCAAGGCTACCAAGAACAATATAGCCATAGCAGAAGGAAAGCTCTGAGCATCTTCCAGGAAGGTCCATTCCAACCCAGGATCCTGGAAACCTGGACCTAAAGTACATCAAGATGAAAAGGCAAAAAATTCTCTGCAGAATATAGGACCTAATCTTAGCCACCACACTCAGAGCCAGGAGGACTTGCCCACACCATCCACAAATACAAAAGCAGCGTTTGATATAAGCACAAGCTCCCCAACCAAGACACTAAGAGAATTTGTCTGAGCAAAACAAACAGAAAAACCAAGACTACAAAGACATATTTTGAACTAAGAGATATCCAAGTTGTAAACCTTGAAGAACAGAGTAACCATCCAACAAGTCCAAATAGAAGTTCAGAGGAAAAACTCACTTGGCCCCAATGATCATGAGAATACCAGGAAAAAATAATGCGAGACATTAGAAGGGAATATCTTGGGAGAGAGAGGCAGAGCCAGGATGGTGAGGTGATAAGAAGTGCCATAAGCCAAATGTCACATTTTCCCCCCAAACAGATCTATAAAATGCATCAGACTGAAATCTGATGGGAAAATCCAGAAAAAGTCATAGTGTCCAGCCTGGAGATGGTGTTCAGTCATAGGGAGAAGGACATGGACATTTATAAACATTGGAGAAAGTATCAGACCAAGGCCATACTACATCTGCAGGGCCCAGGGAGAGACTGTGCACCAGGGCTAGAGGAGATTCTAGATTCATGCCAGGGCACTCCAGGCCTGTACGCAGGTATTCATTGCAGGAATGTGTGTGAATTGGCAGCTTTGTCCTCCACTTAAATAGCCCCATCTTGCAGATCCAAGGAGAGCTGATTTTCTTTTGTTGTCTAAAAATCTTTAATATAACAAGGAGGAAGGGAATTAGTTTTTGTAGCCTCAGTGGCACAGTGGCCTGGAAGGCTTGAATTTTCAGCCCTTGGATTGGACATATGGTTTTATGCATCTATGGGGAGTGCCAGGTGCCTTCCTAAGATGCCTGTACCCCTGGCAGCCCTTTCAGGTACCAGACAGCAGGACAGTGCACCAGCCTTTGGGTGAGCTTGTGGCCAGCTGGCCAAAAGTGAGGAGCTTCCCATCACCCTTGCAGATGCAATTTTGGGCATTGCTAGTAACATGAAAGGTACACACCCTCACCTTGGGGACATCCTGGATCCTCACATCATCTGTCAGAATCCCAACAATCACAACTCTCTTGTTTTCTCTGCCCAGCAGCTTTACTGATGATCATCCAAGAGAGTGGCAAGGGGGCCGGTTGGTGGGCTCATGAACAGCCTTTTCAGTAAAACATTGTTGAAAGTTGAGTTGGTTCTGTGGGCCAGGAACCTGTACAGCTTCACCAGCACCTGCAGGCAGATGTCCTGGCTCTTGGGTGCCTTGTGTGGGACTTTCCATTCTTTGTTGTGGCAGATGTCTACTCCCATACTGGTGCCCCTTCCAACACCTGCCCAACTGGGAAAGACAGAGGAATGGGGGGGAGGGAAGCAGAAAGAGCAGAAGGGAGGGGAGGGGGCAGGGCAGTCTGGGAAGGCCATCAGTGATGGCAGAGTGCCTGAAGTTGAGGTGGGATTTTTTTAATAGGAAGAATGTTTATTCCAAGTATAGGGAACAGATCATACAAATGAGATACTCATTGCAGATGCAGATTGTGATACTGTTCTTGCTAGGGAGGCCCTGAGAAGTGTCCTGAGAAATCCAAAAGCCAGAAGCAGCAGCAGTTTGCCTCAGATTCAGGGTCAGAACAGGGTCTTACTTCCTTCATCTAGCCTATCTTAAAGAGTAATAACCAAAAAAGTAATAACAGACCAAAAGGTAACCTACAGTTGTGCCACTTTGAACTTCCAGAGCTTTCCAGCTGTCTAGTAAGGATTGAGGTCCAGCAGTAGTCAACCCTTGAACTTTGCCCTGAATTAGGCTATTCTAGGAGCACTGGAAGTTTGCTGTTCACTAGCAGTTTCTGAGGTCACAGTAAAATATAGCATTCATCACCCAAAGAAAACAGCAACAAGAAAGTAGCCTAGACCTTAGCTCCAGAAGTCCTACAGAACCTAGACCTTACACCAGGTCTAAAAACAAGAAGAAGCCTGGAAGAATGGACAAAGGAGAAAAAAAAATATGCTACCATTATCAGCTAATATAGGTATAGGAATGCTGAAACACCAATACATAACAGAATGACTCTAAAAACCAGTAAGCAATGCCTCAGAGAACAATACAACATGACAACAAACTCAACTAGAACTCCTAGAATTGATGAAGCAAGAGCTTTTATTTTTTAAGATCTATTTTTTTCTCCCATAAATGGAATGAGAACAGTTGGAGAAAATAATTGGAAAAGAAATGAAATTTTTGGGGAAAAAAAAGAATTATAAAGGAAATTAATAGCTTAATGCAAGACACGAGAACTGCAAAACCTTACCCAGGCAACAAACTCCTTGAAAATTAAAATGTAACAAAGAAATGCCAATGATTGCAACAGAAATTACGAAACTTAGGATATCCACAGGAGAGGTCTATAACACTGTGGTGGGAGTCAGCCCAAAATGCAGCAGAAGCACCAGTCATGGACCTTAGAGATAGCTGCAACAGTAATAGCAACATCAGGAGCTTTGGGAGTTCTCAGTTCAGAAACAGTAAGGATATTGGAAAACTGATCAAAAACAGATTACAGGGGATCCTTTTCTGGCACTGAGTGCAGTGGGCACTGATTGACATCTCTATTGCCCATACATAGTTTTTGGTTACAGTTCCAGGGTGGAGAGACCTGTTGGTGGTCAGTCACTTGGCAGTAGGGACTATGTCTCAGCTCTAGGATCAAGAGGAGCACTAGCATTTGTAGCTGAAGGAGTAGAAAGGATATGATCACAGTTCCTTGGCCAAGAGAAGTATTGACACTTGTGTCTACAGAGGAGTAGAGCAAAAATATTAGAGCACAGGCCATGAGAGCAATGATCACACTTCTCCCCAGATCACATCACCTTGAAAGAACCAGAAAGCTGAAGACCAACAGAACTAGCTCTGAAAACAGTAGCAAAAAAACAAAACAAACAGTCCATCAATCAAACAAACAAAAGCCCTGAAGCTTGGTACAGTGCTCCTTCACCCACGGGCGACCTAAGTCCAATTTCAACATAAAGTTCAGAGTTAAGGAGAATGAAAATGTGAGCAAAGCAAAGCAAAACAACACCAACAACAAAACTTTACTGTAAAAATCTACCATGGTGATGGGGAAGACATCAATTCAGAAGAGGAAAATAATGTGATAAAGTTACGAAGTTGTTGTTTTTTTAATATAAATTGTACGGAAGGCCAACAAGAATTCTTGGAAGAAGGGGTGCGGAGCCAAGATGGTGGCTGAAATGCAGGAAGTTGCCTAGGGCTCTCCCCCAGGACTCCCCAAACACTCATAAAATTGGCTCCAACAAATTCTAGAACTACAGAACTCACAAAATAGCAGAGGGAAGAAGGGCTCCAGCCCAGGACAGCCTGGATGGTCACTGGGTAAGGTCTATTTCACGGAGCTAGGAGTGGAACAAAGCAGAGCCCAGCATGGGCCACACCTGGACCAACCTCACCGGCAGCCTGGCAGAACATGCCCTAGCACCCTGTATCAGTGAGCTGTGACAGTTACCAGACTTCTCAACCAACAAACACCAAAGACAACAGAGAAGGTTAGTGGGAAAAAACTGTGGGGACAGAGTGAAAGGAGTTTGTGGTTCAGCCACCACCCTGGGGGAAGTGGAGGTGCTGCACCTACAGAACTACAGCAGCAGTTGCTTCTGGCCCTATGCCCACCTGGTGGGAGGAATTAAGTGGTAGATCAGAGTGAGAGTGCAGAGCCTGCTCAGATCTGAGTCATGGTCCAGGTTGGCGGTTCTTGGGGGAGGAGTAGCGCTGGTGTGGCAGAGCTTGCTGTGTAGAAATAACTCTGAAAACAACAGTACAGCCCCTCAAGCTTGGGGAAAAAGAGTACTCTCTACTCTACAAGCAGTCATACCCCTATGAAAAACTCAAGGAGCAAGTAGTTGGCTTGGAACATAGCCAGGCAGCAAAAAACAGACTCAGGTTCAGACTCAGACTTTGGAATCTTTCTTTGGTGACAAAGAAGACCAAAACATACAGCCAGAAGAAGTGAACAAAGTTAAAGAGCCTACATCAAAAGCCTTCAAGATGGGGAATGGAGCAAAGATGGCGGCTGGAAAGCAGGGACTAGCATGATCTTCCCCACCAGGTCCCTCCAAACACCTATAAAAATGGCTCTGAACAAATTCTAGAACTGCAGAACCCATGAAATAGCAGAGGGAAGCAGGGCTCCAGCCCAGCACAGCCTGGATGGGCACAGGGGAGGTCTATCTCACAGAGCTGGGAATAGAGCAGAGCAGAGCCCAGCGTGGGCTGCACCCAGACCAACCAGACCAGGAGCTGGGTGGAACAGGCCCTAGCACCCTGAATCAGTGAGCTGTGGCACTTCCCAGAATTCTCAACCCACAAACAACAAAGAAAATAAAGAAGGTTAGTCGGAAAAACTGTGGGGGACAGAGTGAAAGGAGTTCACGGTTCAGCCGCAACCCTGGGGGCAGCAGAGAAGGTGCAGCTACAGAACAACAGCTGCCATTGGTTCTGGCCCCAGGCCCACCTGGTGGGAAGAATTAAGTGGCTAATCTGAAAAGGAGCGCAAAGCCAGCTTAGATCTGAGTCCAATCCCGGTTGGCAGTGCTTGAGGAAGAGTAGCACTGGGGTGGCAGAGCTTGCTGTGTAGAAATAGCTCTGAAAACAACAGCACAGCTGTTGAAGCTTGGGACAAAGTACTCTGTATGATATAATAAGTCATGCCCATGCAAAAAACTCAAATTTCAAGTAGGTTGACTGGGAACATGGCCAGACAGTGAAAACAGACTCAGATTCAGACTCAGACTCACACCTTGGAATCTATCTTTGGTGACAAAGAAGACCAAAACATACAGCAAGAGGAAGTAAACAAAGTCAAAGAGTCTGCATCAAAAGATTCCAAGAGAAATATGAACTGGTCTCAAGCCATGGAAGAGAACAAAAAGGATTTGGAAAAACAATTTAGAGAACTAGAGGAAAAATTGGGAAGAGAAATGAGAGTGATGCAAGAAAACCATGAAAAACAAGTGAGTGACTCGCTAAAGGAGACCCAAAAAATACTGAAGAAAACAACACCTTAAAAAATAGACCAACTCACATGTCAAAAGATCTCAGAAAAGCCAGTGAGGAGAAGAATGCCTTGAAAGGCAGAATAGGCCAAATGGAAAAGAATGTCCAAAAGACCATGGAAGAAAATACTACCTTAAAAATAAGATTGGAGCAAGTGGAAGCTAGTGACTTTATGAGAAAAAAAATGAAGACAATGTGAAATATCTCATTGGAAAAACAACTGACCTGGAAAATAGATTCAGGAGAGAGAATTTAAAAATTATTGGACTACCTGAAAGCAATGATCCAAAAAAGGATGGAATTTCTCTTTCTATCTCTTGCTGTTGGGCTTTGTCAGTAATGTATAGGAATGCTGAGGATTTATGTGGGTTTATTTTATATCCTGCAACTTTGCTAAAGTTGTTTATTATTTCAAGTAGTTTTTTACTTGATTCTCTAGGATTCTCTAGATACATCATCATATCATCTGCAAACAGTGATAATTTAGTTTCTTCTTTTCCTATTCTAATTCCTTCAATTTCTTTTTCTTCTCTTATTGCTACAGCTAATGTTTCTAGAACCAAATTGAATAATAGGGGTGATAATGGACATCCTTGTTTCATCCCTGATTTTATTGGGAATGCATCTAGTTTATCCCCATTACAAATAATGCTTGTTGATGGTTTTAGGTAGATGCTATTTATAATTTTGAGGAAGGTTCCCCTTATTCCTATGCTTTCTAGTGTTTTTAATAGGAATGGGTGTTGTACTTCTTCCATATTTGTATTTTGATCCTGCCTGTCTCCATAAAAAGAATCTATTGTCCTCGGTTTTTTTGTGTTCTTCTTCATGTTGGTTTGCCTTTTGCTGGCTTTACAATGAATTTCTATCTGTGGGTCTCAAGGCTTTCGGTCCCAGCTTTCTTATTCTGGGGGTTGTGAGTCTAGAATTATAACCTTCAGTTTCCTGAGGTGTGGGGGAGGGGTCTGGCTCCCTGGCGTCTCACTCCCTATGGGTGCTCTCCAGCACTTGCTTTTCAGCAATGGTCTCAGCTGTTTGTTGTTTGAGCTGATGACTGGCACTTCCCCTGGTGGAGCAAGGTTACATCTGGGCTCCTGGTGTTGACCCCTGCCGACTCTGCCCCTCTGGGACTAATGAGCTTCTAGTATTTGTCCTGTGATGCACCACTACTTTCTCCTCTGTTTCAGTTCTCTTTTTTTTTTCCCGAGGAATTCTCTGGGTGAGGGGGGGAGGGATTAGAGCCTTTTACCTGGCCATTGAGTCTTCCGGAAGTTCAAGAAGCCGAGTTCCTGGGTTTTGCAAGCGTCAGGAGTGGGTGTTTTCACGGCCGGTGGCGTTGCACTGCCTCTCGTCGCTCCCACAGACTGCCGTCCTGTGTTGGGAGGCCTGGGGATCTCCACCGGTTTCGGGCGCCCAGCTTTCTCCCAGCCCGTCTCCCACGTGGATTTCCCTGCCGGCCGCTTCCGCCTTGGTCTGGAGCAGCTCCGCAGCCGAGCACTCTCCGAGCCTACAGGTTCGTTCCTCCAGCCTTTCAGACTCTTCTGGCTCGGAAATTTGCCCCACGCAGACTGCTCGCGGTTTCTGACTCTCTCAGATCTGCTCAAATTCACTTTTTTATGGGAATCTGACAGACCTTCTGAGAGAGCTCCGGTAAGACGCTGCCTTCACGCGGCCATATTGGCTCCACCCCCTAGTGTATAAATTAATTCAACGCGAAGTTATACATGACAGTTATATGAGATTCCATGCTGTCTTGGGGAGGGAGCGGGGAGGGAGGGGAGAAAAACTGGAACTCAAAACCATGTAGAACTGTGTGTGGTAAACTAAAAATAAATAAAGAAATTAAAAAAAAAAGGAGCCTAGATATCATCTTTCAAGAAATTATCAAGGAGAACTGCCCTGATATTCTAGAACCAGAGGGTAAAATAAAAGTTGAAAGAATATACCGATCGCCTGCTGAAAAAGACCCCCCCCCCCCCAAATAAACTCTTAGGAATATTGTCGCCAAATTCTAGAGCTCCCAGATCAAGGAGAAAATACTGCAGGCAGCCAGAAAGAAAGTATTTCAGACTTCTCAACCCACAAATGCCAAAGACAAAGTAGAAGGTTAGCAGGGATACTCTTTCAGACAAGGGTGAGAGAACAGTGTGGTCCAGCCCCAACTGTAGGGCAGTGGAGGTGACTGCAGCAGCAGGAGCAGCACCAGTTGCTACTTCCTAGAGTTTCAGGCCCACAGAAGGCAGGGTGATCAAGCAGCTGATCAGAGGGGAATTGCAGAGATCTGTTTGCTGGCACTGAGGCAGTATTCTCTTGTTTTGCCCCGCCTGGATCTGGGTCGCAAACATGAGCGTAGTGGAGAATAGTTGAGATTCTTCCTAAAGTGGTCATCCTTGAGACAGAGCCGCCAATCAGGAAAAGAGATACTCAGCATAGAGAATTCTTTGGGGCAGGCAAAGAGAAGGAAGAGACATGTCTATCAGTCAGGATTGGCTGAAGGGGATGTGCTAATGGCTTGATGAAAAAGGTATTCCAGTCTCAGGTCAAAACTTAGAGACATTTTCTCCAATTGGGGGGCTTGGTATATATGTTATTGTATTATTAATAATTTATTATTAAATCTCCCAATTGAATTATTGAATCTTCCAATAAGGAGATTTTAAAAAGAATTTGTTTTCTGCTTTACTCATGTGCTAAGCAAGCCATTCACTTTTTTATAACTTGAGAAGGTCACTTTGAAAAAAGATCCTTGGGCCTAGGCAATTACTACCTTTCATTCTAGGAGGGGGAAAAGGGAGAAGAATGTGACTAAAGGGACATTTCCAACCAAGCCTTTAGGAAAAAAACAAGTGTGGTCTTCCAGAGGGAAAGTAGGGATGTAAAAAAATGGGTGGCACCAGCCAACCAACTTTGCTCACCTTAGCGCTAACCTAATATCATGCTATTTCCTTCAGAATTGGTCCCAAGCTCTATTAAAATAAAACTTTATTACTTCATATGCAAGAATTAGAAATTTTATTTTCAGCCTGTATTGAAGTTATCTCACTACTGTATAAGAAAATAAAGGCAGGGGGAACAGGGATGTTTTTAACAAGGGAAATGTGTATAGTCAAGCAGACTGACAGAGAGCCAGGCTTGAAGTTAGGAGTATCTTTGTTAAAGTGTTATCCATGCCACATACTGGCTATGTGACTGAGTAAATAAGCTGATATCTTTGTTCTCCAGGGGATTTTCTACGACTAAGTTCCAGAGAAGGAGCCAATATGTATTTTTAAAGGAAGCTCCTCACTAGCAGCTTTCTAGAATAATGAAATAACAGATCCATTTCAAACAAACAAAATGATTTGGAGGTCTAGGGGAAGGAGAGAATATCTAGGATAGATACTAAAATTCTTTTTTTCACACAGTGTTTAAAGGATTTTGATAGCATCTATTCATATAAGCAGTTAATATGATATTATTAATGACTCCTATCTAATTAACTTTCCTAGAGGGCCTTTAGTTGATTACATTTTTTGTTGGTAGTTGCTGTTATAATGATTGGGAAATAATATTGCGGAATCTAAAAATATTCATTCGTTCATTCCAATTGGCCTCCCATTGAATTATTCAAAATTAAAATGTTCTTCTGTTCTATTCATACATATTATTATTAATAATCTACTCTTTTCCTTATCCCCTAGCTAAATCTGCTTTATTGTGCAATGATCTTAAATTTAAGTAAGGTAACCCTAGACTTTCTCAAGCCCTTCCTCTTGTAATATGAAACATATTGTAAAAATTTTCCATATTCATCATATAAACTTAAGTATATTTAAACTCAGATTGACAAATTAAATGACTTTCAGAGCACCTAGCACTTCTTGCCTTATATTTTTATAATGTTTTACCCCTTTATGTAAAAAAGGAAGATCATCTATATCTGAATTTAAATCTGTTCATGGCGTGGTGTAAGAAAGCTTGCATTGCCTTTAGGTATCTGCTTAATAAAGAACATTAATCTGCAACATGTTTATTTGTGAATGGCCATCATTTTCTTGCTAAATTCATGGTTTTATAAGGGACATAGGAGAAGAAAGCCTTGGGGAGAAGAATTCAGCAGACACCATCCCATTTGCATTAAGATGAGAGCATCTTTGGAACAAAGAGAAAAATTAGAATGAAATGGCTCCAACAAATCCTTTCAGCCAGAGAACCACCCTTCACTAAGGTTTCCTAGCTGGCTCATCACAATAAACACAAGATAAAGTGAACATGTCCAGATCTGTGAAAGGAATCTTAAGAAATAGTGAATAAAGTGACCGTAGCATCACAAAGACGTGGATTCCAGTCTTGCCTATGAAACATACAGGCTGTGTATGATCTTTATATACATTATCAGAGGGAGTTTCTTTACTGGAATGACTCATAGCAATGAAAAATAAAATTGGAAAATGAAATCAGGACCACTTCCTTCCCTCCTGCCCTCCCCCCCCCCCTCTCTCTCACACACACACACACACATTGACATGCATATGTATATCCCTACACATACAGAAATGTATACGTGTGTGCCTATAAACCAAAAGTTCCTACTGAAGTGCACATTTTCAAGATGAGTTTGTCATACCATATGCATAGTTATATATTTTATATTGTTTTAATAAAGACTTTTTTTGCAAATTAAATAAAATTTTTAATCAATATATTATGTATATATGTGTGTATATATATGTACATACAGACAAATGTATGCACATATACACATATTTATATGTGTAGGTGTATATATGCATACATATACATATGTACATAGACACATTGAATGCACATATATGCATACATACACAAAAGCACACCAATGAAGGGTTTGTTGAGTACTTAATATATGCAGGCAGGCACTATGCTAGACTCCCATGATATAAACACAAACAAAAACTATTCACTGCCCTGGAGGAGGGCAGACTATAAAGGAGAAAAAAGCAAACAACTATGTAAAAACAAGATATAGACAGGGTAATTTGGAAGTAATCAACAAAAGGAAGGCAGAAGCAATGTGGATCTCAAAAGGCTTCTTGTAGAACATAAGATTGTATCTTAGGCTTGAAGAAAGCAAGGAAAGCCAGGAGGTATAGACAAGGAGGGAGAGCCAGTGAAAACATTGAGTGGAGCTTTTCTGACTGATTCTACCCCCACACCCTTCTTCAAGAGCTTCTCAGCTGCATCATGCTCACAGCTAGTTCAAGTGCTAGCATCGCTACTACCTGCTACCTCCTTCTACCATGGTCATTTACTGCCATGAAAAGATATCTCTGAAATCTACAAGATCCAGCTCAGTGATGGGCTGTGCCTGGTGATGGAGGAGAAGACGGTCAATAGGACAGATGGTGCTATGATGATTAAGCATGATTTCATAAATAAAAATGCCGCTCTTGAAGGCCCTGAGGGTCTCGCAGATGTCATTTTAATTTCTAAAGATGACACAGTCATGAACCATCATCTCAAGAAACTAGCTTCTCGAAATAATCCTACAAAATGTTGTGTTGGTAAACAAAATGGGCTCTTAGCACTCAATTCAACCAAGTGCCCTTGAAGAGTTTGGCCTTTGTTTCCTTGATTAGACTGAGTCCTTGATGACCTCCTTGCCTCAGTTTACACATGAGTTTGAGTAACATGTATGGAACATCAGAGGCTTTTAGACCACATGGGTTTAAGTTGCCTCTTTGTGATGATTTTAGGTCACATGGGTGAATTGCATGTGTGACTCACCCTTGACCCTGAAAAAGATATAAAACCAGGGATTGGCTTCTCTTTCTCGGAGCTCTTACCCACAGCAGTGGTGGTTCACCTGACTCTGGGCCAGCCCTTGTTATGAGCTCCCAGGCTGAACTTAGATGTTGGTAACTATGAATTGTATTTGGTCTGTCTGTCGATGTTTGTAATTTGTTTGTATTTTGTTCTTAAGTTTAAGGTGCTGGCTTTTTCCCCTGAACTAAGTGAATGGTATTTGTATGCTGAATTAAAGCAAGATAGTTAACCCCTTAACATTGCTTTCCTTAGTAAAGCATATCTAAAGAATCTAGGCTTTTGCAGCCTGCTGGTAGGATGCTTGTTGGTGGGCTTATGTTGGTCTTTCAACCACACAACAGCTGCTAGCCGGATTGTGGAAACAAATTTACAGGAAATATTTTTTTTTTTTTACTTTTTAAAATTTTTTTTAAATTTAATTTATTTAATATATTTAGTTTTCAGCATTGATTTTCACAAGAGTTTGAATTACATACTTTCTCCTCATTTCTACCCTCCTGCCCACTCCAATATGGCACATATTCTGCTTGCCCTGTTCCCCAGTCAGCCCTCCCTTCTGTCACCCCACTCCTCTCCCATCCCCTTTTCCCTTCTTCTCTTGTAGGGCAAGATAAATTTCTACGCCCCATTGCCTGTGTATCTTATTTCCTGGTTGCATGCAAAAACTTTTTTTTTGTTTTTGAACGTCTGTTTTTAAAACTTTGAGTTCCAGATTCTCTCCCCTCTTCCCTCCCCACCCACCCTACCTAAGAAGCAAGCAATTCAACATAGGCAACATGTATCATTATGTAAAACCCTTCCACAATACTCATGTTGTGAAAGACTAACTATGTTTTGCTCCTTCCTAACCTATCCCCTTTATTCAATTTTCTCCCTTGTCCCTGTCACTTTTTGAAAGTGTTTGTTTTTGATTACCTCCTCCCCCATCTGTCCTCCTTTCTATTGTCCCCTCTTTTTTATCTTCTTTCTCCTTCTTTCCTGTGGAGTAAGATACCCAACTGAGTGCGTATGTTATTCACTCCTCTGGTCAAATCCGATGAGAGCAAGATTTACTCATTCCCCTTCACCTGCCCTGTCTTCCCTTCCAACAAAATCGCGTTTTCTTGCCAATTTTATGTGAGATAATTTACCCCATTCTATCTCTCCCTTTCTCCCTCTCTCAATATTTTCCTCTCTAATCTATTAATTTCATTTTATTTTTTTAGATGTCATCCTTTCAGATTCCACACACACACACACACACACACACACACACACACACACACATATATATATATATATACACCTACGTATATACATACACACACATATATCTATACACATATATCTATATACATATATACATACACATACATATATGCATATTCCTTTCAGCTACTCTAATACAGAGGTTTCCTGAATCTTACACATCATCTTTCCATGTAGGAATGTAAATAAAACAGTTCAACTTTAGTAAGTCCCTTGTAATTTCTCTTTCTTGCTTACCTTTTCATGCTTCTCTTGATTCTTCTGTTTGAAAGTCAAATTTTCTATTCAACTCTGGTCTTTACACTGAGAAAGCTTGAAAGTTCTCCATTTTATTGAAATTCCATATTTTACATTAGAGCATGATGCTCAATTTTTCTGGGTAGGTGATTCTTGGTTTTAATCTTAACTTCATTGACCTCCGGAATATCGTATACCAAGCCCTTCCATCCCTTAATGTAGAAACGGCTAGATCCTGTGTTATCCTAATTGTGTTTCCACAGTACTCAAATTGTTCCTTTATGGCTGCTTGCAGTATTTTCTCCTTGACCTGGGAGCTCTGGAATTTGGCGACAATATTCCTAGGAGTTTTCTTTTTGGAATCTTTTTGAGAAGACGATCTGTACATTCTTTCAATTTCTATTTTACCCTCTGATTCTAGAATATCAGGGCAGTTCTCCTTGATAATTTCTCAAAAGATGATATCCAGGCTCTCTTTTTGATCATGGCTTTCAGGTAGTCCAATAATTTTTAAATTATCTCTCCTGGACCTATTTTCCAGGTCAGTGGTTTTTCAAAGGAGATATTTCACATTGTCTTCCACTTTTTCATTCCTTTGGTTCTGTTTGATAATAACTTGATTTCTCATAAAGTCACTAGCTTCCACTTGCTCCAATCTCATTTTTAAGGTAGTATTTTCTTCAGTGGTCTTTTGGACCTTCTTTTCCATTTGGGTATTTTTGCCTTTCAAGGCACTCTTCTCCTCCTTGGCTTTTTGGAGCTCTTTTGCATTTGAGTTAGTCTATTTTTTAAGGTGTTGTTTTCTTCAGTATATTTTTCAGTATTTTTTTGGGTCTCCTTTAGCAGGTCATTGACTTGTTTTTCATGGTTTTCTCACATCCTTCTCATTTCTCTCCCCAATTTTTCCTCTCTTTCTGAGCTCTTCCATGGCCTGAGACCACTTCATGTTTTTTCTTGGAGGCTTTTAATGTAGGATCTTTGACTTTGTTGACTTCTTCTGGCTGTATGTTTTGGTCTTCTTTGTCATCAAAGAAAGATTCCAAAGTCTGAGACTGAATCTGGGTGTGTTTTCCCTGCTTGGCCATGTTCCCAACCAACTTACTTGACCCTTGAGGTTTTTGTTGGGGTATGACTGCTTGTAGAGTAAAGAGTACTTTGTTCCAAGCTTGAGGGGATGCACCATTGTTTTCAGAGCTATTTCTATACAGCAATTCTGCCACACCAGCACTCCTCCTTCCCCAAGAATCACCAACCTGGACCTGACTCAGATCTTAAGCCAGCTCTGCACTTCCTCTCTGATCTGCCACTTAATTCCTCCCACCAGGTGGGCCTGGGGCCAGAAGCAACTTCAGCTGTAGTTCTGTAGCTGCACCACTCCTGCTGCTACCAGGGCAGTAGCATGACCACGAACTCTTTTCACTCTTTCCCCTGCAGCTTTTCCCACTATCCTTCTCTGTTGTCTTTGGTGTTTATGGGTTGAGAAGTCTGGTAACTGCCACAGCTCACTGATTCAAGGTGCTAGGCTCTGTTACACCCAGCTCCTGGTCTGGTTGGTCCTGCTGCCACCCACGCTGGGCTTTGCTCCCCTCCGCTCCATGCATGATAGACCTCACCCAGTGACCATCCAGGCTGTCCTGGGCTGGATCCCTGCTTCCCTCTGCTATTTTGTGGATTGTGCAGTTCTAGAATTTGTTCAGAGCCATTTTTATAAGGTTTTGGAGGGACCTGGCGGAGAGCTCATGGAAGTCCCTGATTTCCAGCTGCCATCTTGGCTCCACCCACCTGTACAAGAAATATTATACGAAATCAATCAAAGGCGGGCTTGAAAAATGGAAATGAGAAAGAGAAAAACCTTACTAATGGGAGCTGAAGAACAAATTAAACATACCTGTGGTAATTTCAAATAATATCAGCTCTTCACAAGTGAAAACATAATTCTAGGCACTATGGAGGCTTTATTGGATTTCTGTGATGATGATGTTACCCAGTTTATAATTTTCTTAAAGCACTTTTTAGAAATAGAGAAGTGTTAATGAATTCAATAGATTAGTTTGGATCCTTTGTCACTATACCAGGTTGATGCTTTTTTGTCCTCTATACACCACCAGAACTTGGTTAATCTTGAACAGATGTCATCTTGAGCATTATCTATTGTTTTACCATAAATTATTTGGATTGGAGGCATTATTTTTATTAAAAAATGTTATTTAGGTTGTCTGAAATAAACATATTTACATTCACTTCCCCCTGAAAGAAAAAGAAAATGTCCAGAGTTGGAAGATGGATTGTTCTGTGCAAGAAACACGACCAGTGCCTCTTGATCATGATTTTTAAGGCAAAATAGAGGGTTTTATAGTTGATATGGTAAGCAATAGAGAGCCACTATACTTTATTGAATGTGGGGAGGTGGCATGTTCAGACTTAACATTAGGGAGATCACAGGGGTAGCTGAGTAGAGGATGAACTGAAGTGGGGAGAAGTTTGAGATAGAGAGACAAACCAGAAGGCCACTGCAATAGTCCAGGCATGAAGTGAAAAGGACCTGAAGCAGGATGGTAGCTGTATCAAAATTGGGAGGGAGCATATGCAAGAAATGCTACAAAGGTAAAACTAATAATAGCTAGTGTTTATATAGTGCTTTAATACTTTTAGAGTGCTTCTCAGATTTCTCATTTGATCTTTACAATAACCATGGCCAGTTCCTCTTGGCCATTTCATCTCTCCTGTCCCCTCCCCCTTCTCCTCTTCTCTCCTTCCCTTGTGAAGTGGGGGGGGGGAGGTGCAGCGGGTAAGGCGATTGTTTGATGGAGATGGGAAAAAGGGGATAGTCAGTGGTGCGCAGACAATGGAGTTTAATTGCAACTGGGAAGTCAGAATGACTAGCATGAAGAGAGCATTTTCAGGTGATAATAAGCTAATTGTTATAGAAGTAATCTGGGGACATTATCATTCCCAGGGGGCCAGAATGCTGATCTGTATGTTGATTAGGCAAAAGAGTGTACAGCATACCTGGGCCTTAACAATTAATGAGGCTCCAGGTAGGTACTCACCGATCATTGTGTCAAGCTTAGTGTGGCATCCTCCTAGGGGACTTGGTATCAGGTCTATAGGTACAGCAGGCCAGAAGGTGAGCAACTCAGGAGGTGGAAGAGGCCCAAGAGTGAGCTGGAAGTAGAGAATGAGCTTGACTAATTGAGCTTTCTTTTGATATATGTATGTAATTATGAAACTTTAAAACAATCATATCTTTTTAGAAACTCACTATAAAGTTGGTGTCAGGGCACTCACATTAGAAGATTTTTATAGAGGGGAAAAGCTATTATAAATTATAATGTGCATGGGCATTTGTGATTAGCTCCTCAGTGCAGCCAAATCATTGACAGAACCATGTGCCTAATCATAGGGCTTTATGCTTGTAATCTGCTTTGGTACTAATGCATCTCTCAATAATTCTTTAATTGTTTGCGTGTTCAACATTTTTTTTCTTCCCTATTTCTGTTGAGGGTACCAAAATATTCTGGTCACCCAGCTTTACAACCTTGGGAGTTATAAATTGTTTCCTTTCTTTCATCTCCATAATTAAAAAGTCCTATCAACACAAGTCTAAAACATCTTTTACATTTGTCCCCTTCTCTCTACTCACCCAGCTTATTTTCTGTTTCATACCCTCATCAATTCTGTCCTGGACCTCTACAATAACCTCTTACCTGTCCTCCTTGCTTTCTGCTTTTTTGTTAAAACAGCTTCCTCCTTTTTTCTGTTATATATCCTCTACACATTGCCAATTCAATATTACTAAAACATGTTCTGATCATAACATCATAGGTTTAGTGCTAAATGGGACCTCATAGATCATTTATTTCAACCATAACATTTATAAAAGGGGAAACTGAAGGCCATGGAAGTTAAGTAACTTGTCCAAAGGCAATAGGTAGTAAGTGGTGTTTTAACCAGGTTATTCAGACTACAGAGTCAATGCTCTTTGTATTGTTCAATATTTCTCTATATCCCTGCTTATTTAGTGATCCTTAGCAGTTACCTATTGCCTCTTTGTTACAATAAAAAAAGCTTCTGTCCCTTATTGAAAACCCTCTGTAATATCTCCCAACCTAATACCACACACTGTCTATTCCAGTAAACCTGGACTATTTACTTATTCCCGACATGCAACATTCCTTCTCTTGCCTCAGTGCCTTTACATAGGTTGGACCCAGTTTCTCAAACTAGCTTCTCACTTCTGCCTTATAAATTCCTTGTTTCCTTCAAAACATACTTCATAATCTACCTCCTACACAAAATCTCTTTTATACTTCTAGTTATTAGTTTTCTCATTTTGGTACTACATTTTTATGGGATCCATATGCTCTGATCGATATACTTGGGGAAGCTAGGAGGTAGAATGGATAGAGTTCTGGGCCTGGAGTCAGAAAGACTCATCTTCTTGAGTTAAAATCTCACTTCCAAGAGTTACTAGCCGTCTGACTCTGGGCTAGTCACTTAACTCGGCCTCAGTTTCCTCATCTATAAAATGAATGAGACAAAGAAATGAAAAAATTACTTTAGGATCTTTGCCAAGCAAATCGCAAATGAGGTAACAAAGATTTGGACATGACTGAAACAATTGAAGAACAATATATACTCTGAATGTACTTAACTGTGAATATGTTATATCTGTTTCCCAGGAAAAAGTAAACTACTTGAAGATAGGAACTGTCTTGTTTTGTCTTTATTATAATATCTATTCCCAAATCCCTCTCCATCCCCAGATTCTAGAATCTTGCAAAATACCTTACACAATATAGGAATTTGATCAGTATTCATTGAATTAAATTGAATGCTTTATCATGGATGCCCATGTTTCCAATGCCGAAGGATTTCATATAACTGAGAAAGACATGAATATAGATCAAGACTCCTGGGACATTTTTTGAGGGTCTAAGAAGAGGCACCAGCAAATGAAGCCTTGTGTGGTAGAGCTCAGAGACATGTCAACGCTCCCCCTCCCCATATCACCCAGTAAATTTTCTTCAGAAACAAAGAAGAGCTAGGCTGACTGAATCCTTTTCCAGAGGTTTATGCATGACTTGAAGCAAGGCTCACTCAGCAGGAGCATGTTCAGCCAATCAAGCCCCGTCCCTCTAGCCTTTTCTCCCCCCACACTGTAAGGCACCCTGAGTGAATCAATGTGCTGCAGCGGCCAGACCTGCCTTTCTTGCTGTGAAGGAGGCAGAGCACATTAAATTAAGGTGAAAGGCAGTCAGCCCCTTTTATTCATTTTTCTCCCTTTCTTGCATTGGTAGAAACCAAGCAATCATCTCATCTCTGAGTTCTCGATGCACTTTCCAACACAGAATTCACTTGAGGAAAAATGTCTCTTCTCCCTTCTCTATCTAAAGTTGTAATCCTAAGAATTGCCCAATATTCTCTAGTACAGCATTGAATGAATTGGTTTTCAATTGCAGCTTCCCAAACACTCTGAAAAGCTTTGCAAAGATACAATGTAGACTCCAATCTACTGGCCCTGCCGTATGATGAATTCTGTTTTATGATGAACACAATTCGGAAGACACACTCCCTATTGCTCCTGCTTGGGAATGAGGAGTAGTGAGGGAACTTTAGAGCCATTACAAGTCAGTATTTTCTCAGACTTTCAGAATTGTAGATGAAATCATTAAGTATCTTCTAGTTCCTTTGTGAGATCAAGTGGAATAGTAGCTAAGGGGGGAAAGGACAAATGCCCTTAGGCAATGGCATTTGATCTATATATAGAACAAATATAGTGACCCCTTCTAAGGCCAGGAGAGAAATAGAATACCCATATTTATTACCCTAAAGGAGATACTATTCCCATTTACTCCTTCCATCTCTCCATTGGCATCCAAATTTATTAGCACTGTCTTAGATTCCCACTAGATGATTTCTTTAAAATTTTAAATATTTAGGGAAGTAATAAAGAGAATTTTATTTTCTTTATTTTCTTTTATGCCCCACTTCTTCTGGTGTTTTCTCTCTCTCTCTCTCTCTCTCTCTCTCTCTCTCTCTCTCTCTCTCTCACACACACACACACACACACACACACAACACACATACATATGAACTTGGTACTCACAGATGGGGTTTCCCAGGGTATGATGACTCTTACATCAAGATGAAGGTACTCTGTGGGGTCTGCACTTCTACAATTTATATGCTTCCACTGATGCATTCAGCTTTAATAGGCAGCTGCTCAACACAATTTAACTCAAATCAAAGGCAATTATTAAAATAACATAGTACAAATATAAATCATAGAACATTCTCACTTTGGGGAACCTTGAGGTCATTCTTCCACATAAACACACAGTACCAGTGTGAAAAGTAGGCACACACATAAAGTATGTGATTAAAAAGGGACACATCTAATGAATATACATGGCCAAGATGTAAACTGCTCTAGTTATAGTACATCTGAAGTATTTTGTTCAGCACCTCAATTTATGAAGATCATTGGGCTCCAATCTATCCTTCACTCAACTGTAAAGATATTTTCCTAAGTTATACATCTAAACATTTCATTTAATGCTTCCCTGTTATCTCTAAGATCAAATATAAATTCCTCTGTTTTACCTATAGCCCTTTGCAACCTAATCCTGCCCTACCTTTTCAGTTTTATTTCATTTCAGTCTTTTCCATGTATTCAACAATTCAAGTCACTTTTTTTTCCTTTCCCACAATGCCCGGTCTCCCATCTCAGTGCCTTTGCCTAGCTGCACCCCATTCCAAGCCTTGAATCCTCTTTGTCCTCATCTGTGCCTCTTGCTAAGATTTCTTCAAGAAACAACCCAAATCTCACTTTTTCCCCATTTTCCTACCTCCGTTTATTTGTGCCTTTTCTATGAGATTATCTTCCTAGTCTAAGATCGCCTATCTACTTGGTATATACCTTGTATCTACTTAGAGGGGGTAACTAGGTGGTACAGTGAACAGAGCACAGGACCTGGAGTCATGAAGACCCAAGCTCAATTCTGGATTAAGACACTTACTGTCTTTGTAAGTCACTTAAACTGTCTGCCTCAGTTTCCTCAACTGTAAGATGAGGATAATAATGGCACCACCCTGCCAGGTTTATTCTGAGGACAAAAAGAGATGATATATTTAAAGTTCTGAATATAGAGCCTGGCACATAGAAGATTCAATAAATGTTTCTTTTCTTCCTTTTTTTTTGCATAGTTATTTACATGTCTCTCGCAATGGAATGTGTGCATCTCAAGGACAGAGATAGTATTGTTGCTTCTCTTCATATTTCTAGTACTTAGCCTGGGACACAAAAAGTAATAATAAATAAAACATATAATAAAGTAAAAATAAAATGAATGATGAATAAATGTTTTTTGACTGACATCATTTGTGAAAAGCACAGAGGAGTACAACCAGAATGATAATAATGTGGCAGGGGAAGGAATAGGCCTTTATCGGGTTCTTACAATGTGCCAAGTACAGTCCTAAGTGCTTTTAAAATCTCATTTAATCCTCAAAATAACCCTGTGAGGTAGGTGCTGTTTTTGGTTGAGGAAATTGAGTAAGACAGAGGTTGAGTGACTTGCTCAGAATCCCCAAACTGGTATCTGACGCTGCGTTTCAATTAAGGTTCTCCTGACTCCAAGCCCAGTGCTCTTCCTACTTCTGCACCACCCAAGTGCTTCTAAAGGCCTTGAGTCCATAACATATAATGATCTGTTGCTGTTCATCCTTCGTTCTCAAAGAGGACTGATGATATCACAAGGGTAAAAGAAAAATGAGATATTTAACTTGGTTAAGAAGGGGCTTAGGGGTATGTGATAGCTGTTTCCAAATTTTTGAAGGGATATCATATGGAAGAGAGATTAATTAGGTCATAGATATCGAATACAAATAGAAATGAAGTTCACTAAACTTTATATAAGGATACTTGCAGGGTCTTTATTGACTTTGAATACCACATATTAATATTGTCTATATTTAATTTCATTTTATGTATTTTCTTAAGTATTTCTCAGTTATATTTTATTCTGGATTGCATTGCATTCTGGACTGCTTTAGGCTGAATGTAGCAGTGGACTGCATTTTTGACCCCTCTGGATTAGACCCTTGATCCCATTCTCAACTTCACTCCCACGTCTTCTCCAGTAGAAAGAAAATCATTCTTTGCTTCTCTATTAGCTACTTCCTTAATATTTGTAATGCATTTTGCAAAGTGCCTTACAGATACTATATGTTTAATATATGATTGTTTACAACTTGTCCTCAAAAATCCTTCACTTGATCCAGCTATATCACTAGTTATTATCTTCATACCTCTCTTCTCTTTCATTTACTAAACTTCTTGAGAAAGCTTGAGAAAGAAAACTTTTCCTTCCTTCTATCTCACACTCTTAATTTTTTGCATTCTGAATCCTGACCACTTTGTTCAAGACAAACCATTCACTTCAAAGTTAAACGTGTTCTCTCAATTGCCGAATAAGATGAACTTTTCTCAATTCTCATCCTTCTTAACTTTTCTGCTACCTTTGACACCAATGATTACTCTCTTTTAATTGGTATTCCCTTCTTTAGATGGTTGCAAAATTTCTCTCACTTGGTTCTCATGTTACCTTTCTAAGTACTACTTCTCAATTATGGAATTATCATTTTGTTATTCCTCTGTCTCACTATTTGAGCTACCCTATTCTTCCCCACATACATATCTTTAAAGGTATCATATATGCCATTTCTTGAAATCCAGCCAAAATTGATAAAATATTGCAGTTCATTTGTACCCACCAGCTATGTTTCTATTGATCTTTGGGTTACCTTACTGTTTTTTTTTTATTTTGCAGTATCACAATGTTCCATAGTCAATAGTCATCTTTGAGAGGAAATATTGTGTCAAAAAGAAAATATTTTTGTTTGTTTGCAGTCAGGAATAACTTCAGATAATTAAAAACTTTATCTTTTTATTTGACCTGATCCTAGTCAACTCTGAGTCCAGTTCTTTTTCCATCTGCAAAATCTATCCAATTTATAAATATTTTGTATTAACTTAATGGTTGCCCATCATAGTTGATGTAATATTCTTGGAATGATATGTTCTTCCACGCCTTGAACACTCTTTTTCATAATTGCTGCCTCCTAGTATCCTTAGCTCCTATGCTTTGTTCCATGAAATCAAAGGGATATTTCTTTTTTGTAATTCATGAAAATAACCATTGTGATTGTGTGGATATTTTCTATTATAGAATGTTTTCTGTAAAACATTGTATATTCCCTCCTCAGGTATGCCCTCAATGAATCTTTAGACTATTCCCAAATAGTCTATATAAATGAAGAAAACAAAAAAATTAGCAGTTGCTGATTTTTTGTTCTTATTACCATTATTGGAGGTGGGCAGGGAAGAGTAAAGAAGTTAATGCCACTCAAGGAAGGGAACAATAGAAAATAAGTCTGAAGAAGCTGTTGAAGTCGAATACTGAAGGTCCTTGAATATGAAACTAAAGAAGTTAAAGTCAATGAATAGCCACTAAAGGTTTTTGAGTGGAAAAATGGCAGAATCAATTTGACATAATTAGGAAGATGTAATAAATTCATGTGGCTCACAGCAAAATAGTCCCTGCAGCTCTATTAATTTCAAAATTGTTATTGGCCAGAAACAGCCTTAGGGAAATTTATGAATTTTTTATCATCGATTCCCTTCTAGTGTTTCACATGTTGATTAAGGACATTTTACTAAGTTTCTGTTTTTTTTTTCCTTTTGCCTCTTTATTTTTTTGCCCCTGAAAAATTGTGATATGATCTTTCTTTCCTTTGTACTCTCAAACTTGATGGTCTAATCGCATATTTAAGATTTATTGAAGAATAATATAAGACAAATAAATTAATATATTTTAGGAGCAATAGAAGGTAGTACTAATTAGTTGATCTGCCTTTTCTGATGTATGTATATGTATTCAAATAATATATACATATATACATAAATAATACACACAAATATATATATAACATATAATCTCTCTATACATATTCAAAATAGGCAGATTATTCAGACACACTCACACCCATACATAAACAACAGTATAAGATGTCATTTGTAGCACACCATCTGCAGGATTAGGCTAATTAGTCCGGCCTTCCTTTAGAATACTGAAATTCTATTAATTTTAGATAAAATTAAATTCACATTTGGAATTAATCCTGTTAATTTCAGTCAAGGAAAAGAAAAGAAACAGTGAGAAAGACCATTGGGTGGGCTTGGGTATATATGATGAAGAAAGAATGAAAATGTCCTGGTGAAGTGGCAAATTTATCACTCCTAATTATTTCTTACACTCAGTAAATCGTTCCATTCTCTGTTGTTAAACCTACATGATGTGGAAGGTATTTCTGAGTTGCTAATTCAAGAAGAAAAATGAAGTTTTCAAGAAATCTTGGCCACTGACCAAATGGAATTGAGAAAGGAAGTAAATCTCAGCTCTTTCACAACACTGACTATGTAAATAATTTGATGGGCTTCAAACTGAGTTAATAAATACTAAATATTTCATCTTCATTTACATAATTTCAATGATCTGCTTTGTACTGCCTTTTCAAGAATTGATCTGGAAATCTCTATATATGAATATTTAGGTAGCTAGCTAGATAGAAATAGATTGTGTAAGATGAGGGAAGTGATAGACCAATTGTACTCATCTCTGGTCAGAACACATCTTCAGTTCTAGAAGCTATATTTTAAGAAAGAAATAGATACAATTGAATGAAGTCCAGAGGAGTCAATTCGAGTGACAATTGGCCTTAAATTCATGATATACATGATCTATTGAAGAAAATGGGATTGCAGAGTCTGAAGAAGAGACTTAAGGAAATGGGGAGTTTGGGTATAACAGGATTTTACCTATTTGAAGTGGTATAAAGTAGAAAAGAAACTTGAAGCACTCTGTATGGCCCCAGGGAACCAAACTATGTACAATGGACAGAAGGAAATTTAGGCTTGTTATAAGAAAAATCCTTTTCAATGAACAAAACTATCCCAAACTGGAATAGAATGCCTTTGGTGGTAATGGCTTTCCCTTCCTTGCAGTAAGGGCTCCAAGCATGTCCGGATAACCACTTGTTGGTTATATTATATAGAGAATTCTTTATTATTCTGGTGCTTGCCTCAGGGGTCAGCAAATTAAGGCCCAGGCATAGAATCTGAACCTGTTTATGAGCAGCCTAAGAGCTAAGAATAGTTTTCAATTTTTTGAAAGTTTATTTTAAAATGTAAAAAGTATTCTTACTGGATTTGACCTACTGTCAGTAGTTTGCTAGATGAACTTTGAGATCCTTTCTATGTTTAAAATTTATTAAAAGCCTCAGATATTCTCTTTTTAAATAGGTGATAGTTGCTTCCTATGTCCCCAGACTACCTATGGTGAAGAATTCCTATTAAGATAATAATCTCAAATGAAAAATATTAGTCATGCAGTCCCAAGTTTACTATATGGAACCACCAAAATGAGTAAATGAACAAAAAGTCAGACATCTTAATTGAAAAATGAGTTATAACGAGCAGTGTAAATTTCTCCTCCAGATATCCACATTGTTAAACCTTGTGGGGAAAGGTTTAACATTCATTTTCTAAACCTAGTTTGTTACCTTCTTTCATTTTATTACTTTTGAACTGTCTCAGTCTTTCCCATACCTGATTTATCTTCAGTAATTTAATCTATCTATTTTATTTGTTTGTCAAGATTAATCATGGAACAACCTGTACAGGAAATTTGTACACACGTGGCTCTATAAAAGTAACAGGAAGATCTCTAAAACATTGAGTAGATACTCTAATGAACATTTATGAGAAAATAAGGACAAAACTTATACAAGATAAAGAGGAATGGAAATTAGAGCTCTCTGTTAACGGGGAAGAGCATGTACCTCCACCAGGGATTAAATACTTAAGACCACTTAATTTCACTCTTCATTTCAGTTCTAAGCACTGACTACCATACTTTCATATTAAAGGAGGTTGCAACTTTTCTTGAATTTTTTGCTTAATTTTTGAATGCTGTTACAAAGTTTTCTGGGTTTTTTCTTTTCTGTGAAAGTCTGGAGCCATATTTACATTTTCTGCTTTCTCTCATCTTTACCATACAAGGATCCTCACTTTAGAAGTGAAACCCAGTTTATATCTTTGTGGTAATAATATTAAGTAATAATAATACTAATACCTAGCATTTATATAGCACTTTTAGGTTTTCAACAAATATTGTCTCATTTTCTCCTCATAACAACCATGTAAGAGGTAGGTATTGCTATTAGCCTCATTTTTATTGATAAAAAACTGAAGTAAATGTAGGTTAAGTGATTTGCCCAGTTAGAGAAAGCTATTAAGTACCTGAAATGAGATTTGGTCTCAGGTATTCCTGACTCCATGTTTACCAGTCTACTGTAACAATTAAGTGCTTAGTGGCATGAGGACAAACCAGGATTTTTTGCTTCTATCCCATAAGATCCCATATGACTTTTAAGCAAGAAAACACAATTAATTATGCATTATGAAAATGATCTTAGGAGACATGGTAGAGAAAAATAACCTAAAGAAATTTTAGTCTGAAAGATATAATTAAAAAGTCATTACAATGTAAGCCCACAATAACAGTATGCTCTCTTCTGTAGAATTTATTGTTTGGACTTCATTCAAGAGTGTTTAATTTAATTAGTACTAATTATAAAGTTGCTTATTACTTATAGTGATTACTTATAAAGTATCCCCAAAGGTTAGCATTTTAAGTGTTTCCTGAATTTTTTTCTTAGAAACTCTCTCATTTATGATTGTGAGAATTTTCCTAGCTATTCAGTTACCTTGTTAAATTTTTCTGAGAGTTTTATACTCTTTGTAAAACCGCTATAGGAGAAACCATAAAATCGGTTTGTAACACATTCCAATTTCACAGTCCCAACAATTATGATGTTTTTCCTAGTAAGCTACTTGGAGATTTCTCTCCTTTAGGCATTTCAGCTTTTTCTATGTTCTGTCCTGAGGAAAACAGAACTCTCTACCTTAAAGTTTACATATACAATCCCTTCTTTTCCACAGTAAATCTAGGTAGTGTTTCTCTTTCCTAGTCTTTGGAAACCTTATTGGTTGGCCTATACCACATCTTTTAGTGCAAATGAGTCCTGAAGCTCATTGGTAAACAACTATTTCCTCATTGTGTGAGGAATGGGAAGGTGTCAATGAAAGCAAGAGAGAAAACTCTTGAGTCTCTTTAGGTTCTTCAGGCTCACCAGTCTCTTTGGTCTCTTTAGAATCCAGCTTTGAGAGAGAAAATGGACAATGCTACCCTCATTTCAATGCTATCCCCAGGGCTACAGTCTTCAAACTTCCAACTTTGAGAGAGAAAATGGACAATGCTATCCCCATTTCAGGTAGCTAAAGGAAAAGACTGAGAAATTGACATTAGAGGAGCTAGAATTCTCTGTTATGTCCCTTTCCTGAGTGTGCTACACTAGAGGCTTCAGGGCTTTTCTCTTTGGGTGAAATTTGGGAGTCTCTTTAGTGTGCTAAGTTATCTCAGTCCCAATGGGACAGCTCTTTTTTTTTGGGGGGGGGGGGCAGGGTATTGTCTGGTATGTAGTCTCCTATGTAAACATCTGATCTCTATTTCATAATTGACTTGGATAAATGGGTTTCTTTACTATTTACTATGTGTGATCATTGTGGAACTGGTATTTAATAGGAAGGAAGTCAAGCCTTGGATACAAAGCCTACAGTCCTGGTTCCCCCTTTAATTACTAGGGATAAGAAATTTAGCTTGAACCTGGAAACTACATCCACTAGATTAACAATACATAAGGAAGTAGATATATAAAATTCTAGCCTAATACCCCTTCTTTCTGAGGAGAGCAAAAATGATAAGCCTCTACCTTCCACCTTCTGTTTCCCCTCCAGACAGGACTCAAAGTCTTCCATTGAGAATGGTAATGAAAGAAGAGACTAGAGATAACTATCCTGCCTCCTTTTTAGCCACAAAATGACATACTCATGCTACATGTGGGAGAGGACAGCATTCACTACATTAGCTTCAACAATTTTTAACGAGTTTAAATTTAAATTTATTTAACATATTTAGTTTTCAGCATTGATTTTCACAAGTGTTTGAATTACAAATTTTCTCCCCATTTCTACCCTCCCCCCTGCTCCAAGATGGCATATATTCTGGTTGCCCTGTTCCCCAGTCAGCCCTCCCCTCTATCACCCCCCATCCCCTTTTCCCTTCCTTTCTTGTAGGGCAAGATAAATTTCTACACCCCATTGCCTGCATATCTTATTTTCTAGTTGCATGCAAAAACTTTTTTTTTTGTTTCTGAACATCTGTTTTTAAAACTTTGAGTTCCAAATTCTCTCCCCTCTTCCCTTCTCACCCACCCTCCCTAAGAAGTCAAGCAATTCAACATAGGCCACATGTGTATCATTATGTATAAGCCTTCCACAATACTCATGTTGTGAAAGAATAACTATATTTTGCTCCTTCCCAACCCATCGCGCTTTATTGAATTTTCTCCCTTGCCCCTGTCCCCTTTCCAAAGTGTTGGTTTTTGATTACCTCCACCCCCATCTGCCCTCCCTTCCATCATTCCCCCCCTTTTTTTTATCTTCTTCCCTCTTCTTTCCTGTGTGGTAAGATACCCAGTTGAGTATGTATGGTATTCCGTCCTCAGGCCAAATCTAATGAGAGCAAGGTTCACTCATTCCCCCCTCACCTGCCCTCTCCCCTCCTCCCACAGAACTGCTTCCTCTTGCCACCTTTATGTGAGATAATCCACCCCATTCTATCTCTGTCTCTCAATATGTTGCTCTGTCATCCCTTAATTTGATTTTATTTCTTTTATATATCTTCCCTTCATCTTCAACTCACCCTGTGTCTGCTCTCTCTCTCTTTTTATATATATACACACACACAGATATATACATACATACACATTCCCTTATATATGTACATAAACATATATATATATATGTATATGTATATATATATGCATATTCCCTTCAGCTACCCTAATACTGAGGTCTCACGAATCATACATGTCATCTTTCCATGTAGGAATGTAAACAAAACAGTTCAACTTTAGTAAGTCCCTTGCAATTTCTGTTTCTTGATTACCTTTCCATGCTTCTCTTGAATCTTATGTTGGAAAGTCAAATTTTGTATTCAGTTCTGGTCTTTTCACTGAGAAAGCTTGAAAGTCTTCTATTTTATTGAAAATCCATATTTTGCCTTGGAGCGTGATACTCAGTTTTGCTGGGTAGGTGATTCTAGGTTTTAATCCTAGCTCCATTGACCACCGGAATATCGTATTCCAAGTGCTTCGATCTCTTAATGTAGAAGCTGCCAGATCTTGGGTTATTCTGATTGGGTTTCCACAATACTCAAATTGCTTCTTTCTGGCTGCTTGCAATATTTTCTCCTTGATCTGGGAGCTCTGGAATTTGGCAACAATATTCCTAGGAGATTTCTTTTTGGGATCTATTTGAGGAGGCGATCAGTGGATTCTTTCAATTTATATTTTGCCCTGTGGCTCCAGAATATCAGGGCAGTTCTCCTTGATTATTTCTTGAAAGATGATATCTAGGCTCTTTTTTTGATCATGGCTTTCAGGTAGTCCAATAATTTTTAAATTATCTCTCCTAGATCTATTTTCCAGGTCAGTGGTTTTTCCAATGAGATATTTCACATTGTCTTCCATTTTTTCATTCCTTTGGTTCTGTTTTATAATATCTTGATTTCTCATCAAGTCACTAGCTTCTACTTGCTCCAATCTAATTTTTAAAGTAGTATTTTCTTCAGTGGTCTTTCGAACCTCCTTTTCCATTTGGCTAATTCTGCCTTTCAAGGCATTCTTCTCCTCGTTGGCTTTTTGGAGCTCTTTTGCCATTTGAGTTAATTTATTTTTTAAGGTGTTGTTTTCTTCAGTGTATTTTTCAGTATTTTTGGGTCTCCTTTAGCAAGTCATTGACTTGTTTTTCATGGTTTTCTTGCATCCTTCTCATTTCTCTTCCCAATTTTTCCTCTACTTCTCTAACTTGCTTTTCCAAATCCTTTTTGAGCTCTTCCATGGCCTGGGACCAGTTCATGTTTTTCTTGGAGGCTTTTGCTGTAGTCTCTATGACTTTGTTGTCTTATTTAGGCTGTATGTTTTGGTATTCTTTGTCACCAAAGAAAAAATCCAAAGTCTGAGAGTGAATCTTGGTGTGTTTTCACTGTCTGGCCATATTCCCAACCAACTAACTTGACCCTGGAGTTTTTCAGTGGGGTATGACTGCTTGTAAACTAACAGGTTCTATGTTCCACGTTTGCAGGGGGAGGTGCCAGCTCTGTCACACCAGCACTCCTCCTTCCCCAAGAACCCCCAACCGGGACTGGGCTTAGATCTTCAGCAGGCTGTGCACTCCCGCTCTTATCCGCCACTTAATTCCTCCCACCAGGTGGGCCTGGGGCCAGAAGTGGTGGCAGGTGTAGTTGCCCCACCTCCGCTGGCCCCGGGGCTGGAAGCCGAACCGTGAACTCCTTCCACTCCCGCAGCTTTTCCCACTAACCTTCTCCACAGTCTTTGGTGTTTGTCGGTTGAGGAGTCTGGTAACTGCCGCAGCTCACTGAATCAGGGCGCTAGGGCCCCCTCCCACCGGCTTCTGGTCTGGATGGTCCATGCTGCTCAGGCTGGGTTCTGCTCCACTCCATTCCCAGCTCCCAGCTCTGAGCTCCGTGTGGGATAGACCTCACCCAGAGACCATCCAGGCTCTCCTGGGCTGGAGCCCTGCTTCCCTCTGCTGTTTTGTGGGTTCTGCAGTTCTAGAATTGGTTCAGAGCCATTTTTTATAGGTTTTTGTACGGACTCAGTACAGAGCTCACGCTAGTCCCTGCTTTCCAGCCGCCATCTTGGCTCTGCCCAGCTTCATCAATTTTAAAAAAATGATTCTCCAAGAAATTTTTGCTTCCTACCTTTACATTATGTAGTCTCTCCCACCTTTGCCTGATACCATTTTTTTCTTTGGCTAGAAAATTTAGAAAATTCTCTCCCTCTCTCTCTCTTTCTCTGTCTCTCTCTGTCTCTGTCTTTCTCTGTCTCTTTCTCTCTGTCTCTGTCTCTGTCTCTCTCTCTCTCTCTCTCTCTCTCTCTCTCTCTCTCTCACACACACACACACACACACACACACACACACAGAGAGATTCCCATGAAAACCAAACTAAAAAAGAAGCAGAAAAGGAATCTATGAAATGAGATCTCTGTGACCCCAGGTTGGATGGGTTGTTGGCATTGAGTACATGTTAATTTGTTGGCTGGTTTGTTTTATCTTAATGTAAATTCATTTTGTTTCCTTTTACATTATACAATTTTCAGTCTCTTAATTTTTGCTTGTTTTTATTGAATTTCAATTGCCTTTATAACATTTCACATGACTCCATGGGAAGAAAGGCTGCTTTATACTTAGCATTACTAAACTCTTAATAGTGATACAGATAATTAGTTTGTATAACTCTGGGAATTTTCCCCCATAGCTATACACATTTAAGTTCAAATCCATAATATGATTTACCCTCATAACAAAATTTCTGTGGTTAACTGAGATGGATGGCTACAGTGAGAAAATGAAACATGGATATAACTATATATTAATGGTTTGGAGTATCTAAAATATGGACACTGGTTGTGCAAAAAGGTATATCACATTGGACATTGACTTCAAACTTTTCTTAATTTTTCAGACAATTAACTGTATATTATGTCAATGATTGACTAGTTAGACTTTTAGTATGGTAAACTCAGCCCTCCCTCCTCACTTCCCCCTCTCTTCCCCTCTCCTCTGTGTTGTAAAAGAAATTACTAGATATTTTATACAGCATATTAGTTATTTTGTACATTAATATTGTTTCTAGAAAAAATACACCTACCAATCCCTTTCAGGAAGACCCTAGGCATTAATTATCATGAAACATAGAGATTTTCCCTAAAACTTCTAGGGTGGGGAAATAAGAAGCAAAGAAATTCATGAAAAGTCTAATCCCCTATCTTTTGATGATATTTCCACTCAAGACTAAATCAGGTATTCAAAAGGCCAGAACTGAGCCCTTTAGTGACAAGAGCAACCCTCTATCCCCCTCAGACTTTGGATCTCCAACCCAGGTTTGAGATTTCCATAATTGCAATACCTAGATTTCTAAGAAAAACTTGCTGATGAAATAATCCTTGAAATGGATATGATTTTTCTCTTGGGCAATTCAATTATTAATTGTATATCTTGTTTTCCTGGACTATTTCTGGTCACTCCCTTCTTGGCCACCTTCAATTGTTCTTATTCCAACATAGTCTCCCTTTATTCATTCTTGGAATATGCTTACTTACACATCTTTTCACAAGTTCACTTTTTTTTCCTATTGCCTGAGAATATTATCCCCTTTGTCTCTCTTCCTTTTCAAATCTTCCATACTTCCTAGGGCCTGCTCAAGTTGGTATAGTATGAAGTATACTGGATATAGAGTAAAAGGAGATGAATTTGAATTCCAGCTTGGCTACTTACTAGCTGTGTAAACTTGGGCAACTTTCTATACTTGTCAAGGCCACAGATGGCTAATCTGAAAGTGAGGATGTTTGATGAAATGATTTCTCAAGTCTATTTTAGCTCCAATCTATGATCCTAAATCATAACAGTTTGATTTTCCCCTAATAAATGGAATCCATACATTATCTTTACTACTCAGCTTGGTGAAATTATGTATTTTATTCATGTTCATTGAACACAACCATGTATTAAGCACACATGTTACAATCACTGTGCTAGCAGTTGGGGATAATCTGGGGAGGCAGGGGTCAGAATCTACACAGAAAAGTAAATATATGCAGGGGATGCTTCCAATTGGGGGACAATTGAAAGATCTGATATAGAAGGTAGCTGAGGCCTGAGTAGAACTAGATATTTTCAGAGTTAATAGAGAGGTAGCAGAGCTGTCTATGCATGATGGTGGAAGAGGAGAGGGAGGGAAGACAAGAAGAACTATAAGAAAAGAAGAAAGTAAGTGCACATGAGCCAAGGTGCCAGAGCAACTCAGAAAAACTCTCTCAACATTCCCCTTCAAATAACTTTAAAATAATGGTGCAAATCAAATTTTGGAGCAACAGTGTCAACAAAAATTCAGGATGAGACATTTTTCCAGGCCCAGACAACTTAGGAGGTTGGCAAGCGAGGTCTGTGACACTGGGGTGGAGGGTAGTTTGTAGCTGATGTGAGTACAGCATCAGTTGTAGGACTTAGAGGCAGCACAGTTCTGAGTTGCAGTTCTGGGATGGAGAAAACTTGTGGCCTCTCACAAGGGAGCAGGGGTCCTGGTCCCAGTTCCAAGGCAGACAGAAACACTGGCACTTTTGGCTACAAGGGAGCAGTGGACATGGTCACAGTTTCAGGCCAAGACAAGTGCTGGTGCTTACAACTGCAGAACAATGAGGGCCATTCCTGAATGTGGAACAGGAAAACAGCAACCTCACCTCTCCCTGGATATGACCACTTTGAAAACATTGAAAATTAGCAGACCTCATGAACTAGCTCTGAAAAACAGTAGTACAAACAAGCCTGAAGCTTGGAACAGTGCCCCCAACCCCTCTCCAACCTCAGGTGAGCAGATCCGAACTTTGAAATAAATTTCAGTCAAGAAACACACTGGAAAAATGAGAAAACAACGAAATGAAAACTTGACCATAAAAAGCTACTACAGTCACAAAAACAACAGATTTGTTAAAAAAAAAAAAAAGATTAAGGAGAGATAATTTAACAATTGTTGACTACCTGAAAGCCATGATCAAAAAATAGCCTAGATGTCATCCTTCAAGAAATTATCAAGGAAAGCTGTACTTATATCTTAGATACAGAGGATAAAATAGAAATTGAAAGACATCACCATCTTCTGAAATTATTCCCCAAATGAAAACTCCCAGGAATATTATACTCAAATTCCTGAGCTCCCAGGTGAAGGAGAAAGCATTGCAAGTAGCCAGTAAGAAACAATTAAAATATCATGAAGGCACTGTCAGTTTCACATGAGATTTACCAGATTCCACATTAAAATATCAGAAGGCTTAGAGTATTATATTCCAGAAGGTAAAGACGCTAGGAGTACAACCAAGAATGACCTGGATAACAAAATTGAGTATAATACTTGAGGGATGGGTGAACATTTAATTACATAGAGGACTATTAAGCATTCCTGATGAAAAGAACAGAGGTAACAGAAAATCTAACATTCAAACAAAAGACTGAAGAAAGCATAAAAAGGTTAAAATGAAAGTGAAACTATAAGGGACTCAGTAAAGTTAAACTATTTAAATTCCAATGTTTGAACCTCATAAAAATGTCTCAAAGATAGAAAAGAAGAAAGAAGGAAAGAAATAAGGAAAGAAAGAAAAAAAGAAAGAAAGAAAGATAGAAAGGAAGGAAGGAAGGAAGGAAGGAAGGAAGGAAGGAAGGAAGGAAGAAAAGAAGGAAGGAAGGAAGGAAAGAAGGAAGGAAAGAAATGAGAAACAAAGAAAAGAAGGAAGGAATACAAACACACCTCTCTCTACACATGTGTATATATATATATATATATATATATATATATATATATATATATGTATGTATATATGTATATGTATATATGCAAAATGTATAGTTTTGATTACATTTAATTTAAAAAGTTTTTATACAAATAAAGTCAATTAAACCAAGATTAGAAGGAAAACAGAAAGCTGGAAAACAATTTTTATTGCCTATTTCTGATAAAGGCTTCATTTTTCAAATATATAGAGAATTGTGTCCAATTTATAAGAATACGAGCCATTCCCCAGTGTATAAATTGTCAAAAGATATGAATAGGTAGTTTTCAGATAAAGAAATTAAAGCTATCTATGGTTATATGAAAAATACTCCAAATCACTATCGATTACAGAAATGCAAATTAAAACAACTCTGAGGTACTATCTCACATGTAACAGATTAGATATGATGAAAAAGGAAAATGATAAACGTTGGAGAAGATATGGGAAATGCATTCTTGGTAGAGTTATGAACTGCTCCAACTGTTCTGGAAACCATTTTGCAACTATGCCCAAAGCAATATTGAACTGGGCACACACTTTGATCAAGGAATACCACTCCTATGTCTACCTCTCAGAGAGATAACAAAAAATGGAAAAGGACCCATATGTACAAAAATATTTATAGCAGCTCTCTTAAGGATGACAAATAATTGGAAATGGAGGGGGTGCCCATCAATTGGGGAATAGCTGAACTAGGCTGTGGTATATGAATGTAGTGGCATACTATTGTGCTGTAAGAAATGATGAGCACAGAGATTAGAAGATGGCAGCTGGAAAGCAGGGACTTGTGTGAACTCTCCCCCCCCCCATGTCCCTCCAAAACCTATAAAAATGGCTCTGAACAAATTCTAGAACTGCAGAACCCACAAAATAGCAGAGGGAAGCGGGGCTCCAGCCCAGGACAACCTGAATGCTCACTGGGTGAGGTCTATTGCCCACAGAGCTGGGAGTGGAGCCCAGCATGGGCTGCAGCAGGACCAACCAGACCAGGAGCCAGGGGGAACAGGCCCTAGCACCCTGAATCAGTGAGCTATGGCAGTTACTAGACTTCTCAACCCACAAACACCAAAGACAACAGAGAAGGTTAGTGGGAAAAGCTGCCAGGGACAGAGTGAAAGGAGTTAGTGGTTCAGCTACCACCCCAGGGGCAGCAGGGGTGGTGCAGCTACACACCTTCAGCTGCAGTTGCTTCCAGCCCCAGGCCCACCTGGTGGGAGGAATTCAGTGGCGGATCAGAGCTGGAGTACAGAGCCTGCTTAAGATCTGAGTCAGGTCCAGGTTGGCAGTTCTTGAAGAAGGAGGAGTGCTGGTGTGGCATTGCTGGCTGTATAGAAATAGCTCTGAAAACAACAGCACATCCCATCAAGCTTGGAACAAAAGTACCCTTTACTCTACAAGCAGTCATACCCTGACAAAAAATGCAAGAGTCAAGTAAGTTGGCTGGGAACATGACCAGGCAGCGAAAATGGACTCAGATTCAGTCACAGACTTTGGAATCTTTCTTTGGTGACAAAAAAGACCAAAACATACAGACAGAAGTCAACAAAGTCAAAGAGCCTACATCAAAAGCCTCCAAGAAAAATATGAACTGGTCTCAGGCCATGGAAGAGCTCAAAAAGGATTTGGAAAAGCAAGTTAGAGAAGTAGAGGAAAAATTGAGAAGAGAAATGAGAAGGTTGAGAGAAAACCATGAAAAACAAGTCAATGACTTGCTAAAGGTGACCCAAAAAAATAATGAAAAATATACTGAAGAAAACAACACTTTAAAAAATAGACTAACTGAAATGGCAAAAGAGCTCCACAAAGCCAACGAAGAGAAGGATACCTTGAAAGGCAGAATTAGCCAAATGAAAAAGGAGGTCCAAAAGACCACTGAAGAAAATACAACCTTAAAAATTAGATTGGAGCAAGTGGAAGCTAGTGACGTTATGAGAAATCAAGATATTATAAAACAGAACCGAAGGAATGGAAAAAGTGGAAGACAATGTGAAATATCTCATTGGAAAAACTACTGACCTGGAAAATAGATCCAGGAGAGAGAATTTAAAAATTATTGGACTACCTGAAAGCCATGATCAAAAAAAGAGCCTAGATGTGATCTTTCAAGAAATTATCAAGGAGAACTCCCCTGATATTCTAGAGCCAGAGGGTAAAACAGAAATTGAAAGAATGCACAGATGGCCTCCTCAAAAAGATCCCAAAAAGAAAACTCCTAGGAATATTGTCACCAAATTCCAGAGCACCCAGCAGCCAGAAAGAAACAATTTGAGTATGGTGGAAACACAATCAGAATAACACAAGATCGAGCAGCTTCTACATTAAAGGATTGAAGATTGAAGGGTTTGGAATACGATATTCCAGAGGTCAGTGGAGCTAGGATTAAAACCAAGAATCACCTACCCAGCAAAAGTAAGCATCATGCTCCAGCTTTCTCAGTGAAAAGACCAGAGCTAAATAGAAAATTTGACTTTCAAACACAAGAATCAAGAGAAGCATGAGAAGGTAAACAAGAAAGAGAAATTGCAAGGGGCTTCCTAAAGTGGAACTGTTTTGTTTACATTCCTACTTGGAAAGAGGATGTGTATAATTTATTGAGACCTCAGTATTAGGGTAGCTGAAAGGAATATGCATATGTGTGTGTGTGTGTGTGTGTGTGTGTGTGTATGTATATATGCATGTGAGGTGAGTTGAATATGAAGGGATGGTATCTAAAAAAAATTGAATTAAGGAATGAGAGAGGAATATATTGAAAGAGGGAGAAAGGGAGAGATAGAATGGGGCAAATTATCTCACATAAAAGTGGCAAGAAAAAGCAGTTCTGTAGGAAGGGAAGAGGGGAGGGGGCAGGTGAGGGGGAATGAGTGAATCTTGCTCTCAGCGGATTTGCCCTGAGGAGGGAATACCATACACACTCAATTGGGTATCTTACCCCACAGGAAAGAAGGAGGAAGAAGATAAAAAAGGGGGGAAGACAGAAGGGAGGGCAGATAGGGTGAGGAGGTAATCAAAAACAAACACTTTTGAAAAGGGACAGGGTGAAGGGAGAAGATTGAATATAGGGGGATAGGATAGGAAGGAGGAAAATATAGTTAGTCTTTTGCAACATGAGTGTTGTGGAAGGGTTTTACATAATGATATGCATGTGGCCTATGTTGAATTGCTTGCCTTCTTAGGGAGGGTGGGTGGGGAGGGAAGAGGGGAGAGAATTTGAAACTCAAAATTTTAAAAACAGATGTTCAAAAACAAAAAGAAAAGTTTTTGCATGCAACTGGGAAATAAGATACACAGGCAATGGGGCGCAGAAAGTTATCTTGCACTACAAGAAAGTAAGGAAAAAGGGGTTGAGAGGGAAGTAGGGTGACAGAAGGGAGGGCTGACTGGGTAACGGGGCAACCAGAATATACACCATCTTGGAGTGGGTGGGAGGGTATAAATGGGGAGAAAATTTGTAATTCAAACTCTTTTGAAAATCAGTGCTGAAAACTAAATATATTAAATAAATTAAATAAATAAAAAAGAAAAAAAGCTTAAAAAAAGGGAAATAATGAGCAGGCAGATTTTAGAAAAACCTGAAAGACTTACATGAATTGATGGTGAGTGAAGTGAGCAGAACCAGGAGAATATCGTACCCAGTAACAGAACATTGTTTGATGATCAGCTTTAATTGACTTAGTTCTTCTCAGCAATATGACGATCTTATATAATTCCAAAAGACTCGTGACAGAAAATTATATCCACATTCAGAGAAAGGACTATGGAGTCTGAATGTAGATTGAAGCATGCTGTTTTCACTTTTTGTTGTTTTTCTTTCCTTGTGGTTTTTCCCTTTTGTTCTGATTCTCCTTTTATGATATGACTAATGTGTAAATATATTTAATATGACTGTACATATATAGCCTATATCAAATTGTTTGCTATCTTGGGGAGGAGGAAGGGAAAGTAAGGAGGGAGAAAAATTGGATATTGAATATGAATTTTGAAAACTATCTTACATGTATTTGGAAAAAAATAAATACTATTAGGTGGAAAAAAGTCACTTTTTATAATAAAATTGACAATGCTACCTAAATTAAGTTGGTTATTCAGTGCGATATCAATTAAATTACAATACTTAGTTTAAAAAATTGGATGAAATGAAAAAAAATTCACCTGAGGCAAGAAAATACGGGATCATGAATATCACATGAATCAGTGGTGAAAAAAGAAAAGTGAACAAGCAGTGCCAGATCTCAAACTCTACTAAATAAGAAGTAGTCATCAAAAATAATTTAGTACTGAGTAACAAATAGAGCATTTGGTCAGTGGAACAGATTAGGTACACAATATGAATAAACAAATGAGCACAGTAGCCTAGTGTTTGATAAGCCCAAAGATCCCAGTTATTGGGGCAATAGCTCCCTATTTGTTTAAAAAAAAAAACTCTTGGGAAAACGTGAAAGTATCCTGGCAGAAACCAAGTATAAACCAACATCTCACCATAGTCCAAGGTAAGTTCACAATAAGTACGTGATTAGATCACATCATAGGCAAATACATCATGGAAGAGATTACCTGTTAGATATATGTATATGACCACAAAAGGATAGAGAGCTCTGTTCATAGGAAGTAAAATGGATAATTTTGAGTATACAAAATTTAAAAAAAAAAAACTTTCGCAGAAATAAAACCAATGCAGCTAAAATTGGAGGAAAAAATTAAAAAAAAACAAAAATAAATCTTTTTTCCCTCAACAATTTTCCCTCATTTTTACTCAGAAATTCCAGGCCATCTGCCCTGAAGTCCCTCTTCTTTCCTACTGCATACTTCAAAACCCCTCCAAAACAGCTCCATCTGCCCTTTCCTCCTTTGAGCCAGTTTCTCAGGAAGAAATAATCCTCTTTGCCTGGGCCAAGCCCTTTGGGTTTACAAAGACAATAATAAATTACCCCTGCCCTCAAAGAGTCTACATTTTGGGGATTCCCAAACCTTTTCAGGGAGTCTTAAAGGACAAAACTACTTTGATAATAATACCAAGGCATTTTAATTTCAAAAACAATAAATATCAATATATTAACCATATAAACAAAAGCTCTTTGCGTGAAGGCCTCAATAATCTTTTTTTTTTTGGTGGTTAGACAGCAGTTTGTCTTTCTTTAAATTCCTTGTAGCAAGTTTCTTTGATAAAAGTTTTATTTCTAAAATATACAGAGAATTGAGTGAGATTTACAAGGGCCATTCTTCAATTAATAAATATTCAAAGGATAAGAATAGACAGTCTTCAGAAGGTGAAATCAAGGCTATCAATAACTATTGATAAACTTCTCTAAATCAACTATAATGAGAGAAATGAAAATTAAAACTCTGAGGTACCATCTTACACCCATCAAACTGACTAAGATAAATCAAGGGAAAGGAACAAATAGAGAAGCAATGGGCAAAAACATGTACATTGATACACTGTTGGTGGAACTATGAACTGATTCAACCATTTGTGAAAGCAATTTAATACTCTTCCGAAAGCTATATCAAACTATACCTACCTTTTGTCTCAGCAATACCATTCAAAATATATACCCCTAATAAATCAAAAAGAGCAGAAAGGACCCATATGTACTAAACACACACACACACACACACACACACACACACATAAAAAGCTCTATTTGTGGTGGTAAAGAATTAATTACAAACTAAGGGGATGCCCATCAATTGTGGTATAACTGGAAAAGTTATGGAATATGAATATGATGGAATATTATTATGCTATAGGAAATGATAGAAGAGATGGCTATGAGGAAAAAAATGAGAAGCCTTTAATGAATTGATGCAAAAAGATGAGATTAGAACCAGGACGATAATTTATACAGCAGGATTGTAATGATATCAACTTTAAAGACTTAGTAACTAATCACCACAGTAGCCAACCACAGTTCCTTAGGACTAATTATGAAATATGCTACCCACCTCCACAAAGAGAACTGGTGGACTCAGAATGCAGCTTAAAACATATTTTCTTCTATTTCTTCTTTCTTACTTTTTTGGGGAGCAAGATTAATTCAGTATTTGTGCTTTTGCATGTCTATATTATATATACATATGTATGTATATACATATGTATATATATAATATATATATATGTTTCTAAAAAACATAGGTATTTGTTTATAATGAGTTTTATTTTTCTTGCTTCTAAATTTCTGAGAGAGGTTGGGAAGGAACTTGGAAATGAAAATAAAATAGAAATAAGAAAAAAAGAAGAAGCTCCTCGAGGGCAAAGACTGTCTTTCTGCTTCTATCTCTACTCTAGTCACTTAACACAGCTCAATTACTGGCACATGGTATTTAATGAATGCTTATCAACTGACCAAAAAAAAATCTCAGTATAATTTGGGTACATTTCATGCTTTGCAGCCAAAAATTTATATCAAAAAATATCAAAGAGGTACTATTTTGTTTTCTTTTTTACAAGTTATAGCAAGAGTAATTGAGTATAAATAACATCTATTAAAAAAAGCATTTTTGCATAATTATGTGATGATATGGAGGCAGAACGTAAGGCATTTCTTCATTATTGTGAAACATGTTGGCTTTCTCTAACAACAAATTACTTAAAAGGAAGAAATAGTCATTTTAATTGATAAAAATAAAGATGCAAAAAATTCATTTTAGAACAAAAATTGCTTCCAGAAATTAATCATTTGGTGATTTTTTTTATATAAACTAGTACTATAAATAAAGCAAAGACCACATGCACATTCTCTGATAGTGAAAAATACAACTAACACAAAAAATTGAGAATTGTAAATAATGCATCTGACAAATAACACTTTCATATATTACCAAATTTAAAATGCCTACCCCATAAAACAAATTAGAGAAATAGAAACCTGCTTATTAATCCTTTAATCACTCTATAAAAGGAATTACCATTTTATTTTAAATAATTTAATAAAATGACACTTCATCTTTCTAAACACAAATGGTAATTTTAAAAAATACTATATACAAATTAAACATAAGATCTTACTCCATTTAAACATAAGTAGTAAATAGTAAATAATGCCTTAAGATTTTAGGTTGAAAAGAGTCTTGGAAATTGAAATTCTTATCATGTTTTGCCTACAGGTGAGTAAAGAGTTCCCTTGTTTATCATTTAAACTGGTACCAGTTTTATTCTTACTCATAACATCTTACTGCAAAATGAGTTTTTATTGACATAGCTGGTAAGAAGACATTTTAAAAATCTCAATTACTCTTTAAAAAAGAATTAAAAATACCACCATCAACAATGATGCAACTTTATGAGAAACTTTCCATGAGAAAACACATTCACCCACCATTATAGTACAGTAATCAATGTCATGATTGATAATATTTATTTTTATCTTGGTAATTATTTATAAAGCTTATAAATTCAAAATTATTAGTGATTTTATTAGTAAAGTGTGAACATAACATAATTGCATATTTCACATTTTGATGTTTCATAAATTGTATCAATTATTAATTATATTTGAATAAAATATAAGCTAAGGCCATTATTTGCAAAGATTGTTTTATGGAGGTGTGGAGGGTTACGAAACTAATTTTTCAAATTAAGCATCTCTGCATAAAGTTGGGAAATTGGTAAATTAGTTTGCCATCTAGTTCAAAGAATTCATTAGTAACAAATTGTTCTCAGGACTGAGAATAAATACTTGTCTTTCTGACTTAAAAATCCCAGGGTATAAGTCTATTTGCAAGAACATATTATAAATGAAAGTAAATATATAAATGTGTATATGTATGTGTGTGTGCATGCATGCATGCTTGTGTGTATATCACTAATTTGTGCCAAGCACTATGCCATTTCATGCTACAGAATATAGCTATCTGAATTTGAGTCTTACTGCATTACTACACCCTAAACTCCACTTCAACTGAAATATACATCTTTTCCAGAGCCTAGCATAGTGCTTGTCACCAAATAAGTGTTTAATAAATGTTTGCTTAAAAATTCATAGAACCTTACATGGGTCACTGGGTCATACAAAGACTAATTTACCAATTTACCAAAGTTCTTTGAATTGGAATTAGTACATGATCCATTTATTAGAGTTTTTAAAGAGACATATAACTTCTCTGAGAAAGACTGAAAAGCAGCTGGGATGTCAAGAACTGAGCAGGAGAATCAAAGGAGTCCCCCCCACCAGGTATTTTTACTTATGGAACAACATTAATCATTATATTCATGTACCATGATACATTGAATTTTTCAAAAATATATCCTAAAGTCCACACAGGCTTTCCCTAGTTAGTTGGGGATGTCATGGTTGTACCTTAAACAACTTTAATTAATACATATGTAGTTTGACAATGACAATACAATACAAAAGTTATCTAGTTCTCTCTGTTTTGATCATAATGGTTAGGATTACACCAGAGAATTAATATGGTAAAGTATTTCATATTTTTATTGGAAAAATGAAATAGAATAAAAGAGATAAACTATATGCTGCCAGATCCTTCTATTGCAGATAGGGAAGGGGAGGAAAGAGAGAGGGTAAGGAAGCAAGACAGGAGAGAGAAAAAGATACAGAGAGAGAGAGAGAGGCAGCATCCACCCATATGATACATTTTTGGGGGCAAGATATTTGTCCAGATGAGTAGAGCATAGATTAATGGAGAGTATTAAATTGGATAGAGCTGGATAAAAAGAGTGATGCCAGTTTGGGGAATTTTTCAGTGACAGAAAAATGAATATGAATGAAGAACTAAATACTGAGCAAGCAACAGATGGTCAATAAGTACTCACTGGGTAATAGGTAGAAGGAACCCCTATTATCCATGACTGCTTAGAACAGCTTATGCTTATCAATATATTTTCTTTATAACCATATAAATATGTTATTGCCATATATGTTTAAATAGGGAAGAGTTAATTGTGAGAAAACACTCTAAAAGAAATCATCTTTAAATGATACAAAAATGACCTACTTAAAAGTAAACTTGGGAGCAAAGTAAGGTGGAACACACCTGAAATTCCTGTTACTTGGAGAATGAGGCTGGTAAACCTCTTGAGATCCAGATTTCTGAGATTCATGGGCTGAGCTAATTATGTGTTGGCACTAATTTTGGCATTGATATATTAAGCCTAAAACTGGATGACAGAATAAGGGGAAAACACTTTGAATAAGGAGGTATGAATCAGACCAGGTCAAAAATTAGATCAAGGCAGGGCTTCTTTGCAATCAGAATTATATCAGAGTCTTGATTAGGAGCCATTGTACTTGCAGCCTAGCTGAGACACGGCCACTCAATCTTTAAAAATTACATCAGCAGCAGCAGCAGCAGCAGCAACAGCTACTACAACAACTAAACTTGTGGATTTCATCCATGTGATCCAGTGTGCTCTCTGTTTCCTCATGTCAATGATAAACAACATGCTGATATAGACTGTGTTGTCATTACATGTTCTATGATCTCTTTAAAACTCAGCTGCCTCTTATTTTCTTATTTCACATCTTTCGCTTCCTCATTAGTTTTCTTCAGAGGTTTAGAAGGACCTTTCTAATTTTCCAAATTTGTTTTATGTTTTTCACTTCAAGCATGAAGAACTATGTAGCTGTTCTTTAAAATGTACATGATAAATGATATTTAAAATGTTGTAAGAGAAAGAAATAATTCACTTAGAAGTCAAATTAGACTTATTATTTTTCAGACATGAAAATACTTTTCCTACAACCTCTGCATAGATGTGGAGGGGCAAAATAGCAAATTGAGTACAAATGGAATGGAATCATTAAAAATAATTTGTTGGATTCCTTCTATGTGTGAAGGGCTTTGCTACGGATGTAATGAGTGTAGTTATGGCCATTGATTCCTGCCCTTATTTTCCGTGGGCTGTATAATGGAGGACTTGGGAAACAATAGGCAAAAAATGTATAGTTTTATTAACTGATTGATCAACTGACCACCTATGAGTATATAAAGAAATTCATTATCAATGAAGGAATTTACAAATTTGGTTCTCCCCTAGTTCCTCCTTCTAGTTCTACTTGTTAGCCTGAACAAAACATACATACTTATAGAATTTGCTCACATATTTTTCTTGCTCTTGTTGACTTGCCTGTTTGCCTCAACCTTTTCTTATGTGACTATTTTTGTATCTATCATTGATTCAACTTATTGGCCTTTAGTTTTCCCATACTTCAGAAACAAAGTAGCTGACACTCATATAGCTTTTTAAGATTTATAAAACACATTACTAATTAATTATACTTTGTGAGTCTCAAAGCAATCATTTAAATAATGCGGTATTTGCATCCATATCCCCACCAACAGATGAGAAATAGGAGGCATAATGATATAGAGTGACTTGTCCATAGTCATACAAAAAGTAATAAAATTTTCAGAGCTGATTTGAACCCAAGTCTGTAGTAACTCCAAGTTCTTCATATGGTATCTCATTATTTCTTATTAGCAATTGATTCACACGTATGAAACTTTTGAGACCCCTTTTTTATGAATATGTGATTGTTTACTTAAGCCAGAAATTACTTTTTTATTTCCCCATCCTGGAGAAAATACAAGGTCACTGTAGCACATTAAAATCTATGACTGAATTGAGTCATATAAGATCTCCCTTCCCCATATCTATCCTTTTCTGTCTCTGCCATTGTTTTCTCTGTTTTCAACACCTGAAAGAGTCTTTGTCTCTCATTGCTTCTCTCTGTCTCTGTCTCTCTGTATCTCTCTCTGTCTCTCTCTCTCTCCACCTCTCCCTGTCTTTTTCCTTCTTTTTATGCTTTGTGTCTAAAAAGTCCTGTTAAGAGCTCAGTATCCAGTTCTTACAGTTTTACTTAATTAGTCTAATTCTCATAGATAATTATCTTGGTCATATTTTAGAAGCTCAATACACTCTCAGATCAAGCAGCTTAGAGTGCCAGCTTAGAATTTTTAAGCCTTAATGATTTGTGGAATCACTTTGCAACAATTATATTTTCCGGTCAAATGGTGGCTTTCTGTGAAAAGAAGTTGAGGGTTTTCTACAGAGATTGACTGTATGACTTACCTCTACCAGAATCTTCCTGAACATTGTGATCCAACCAACCATAAGCCCTTCTACCCACCTGAATGGGGTAGAGCCAAAGAGGAAACTTTCACCAGAGTCAATTTTTCTTTTGTCCCAGTTTATTCTCAACTGCTGTTTGTTTTAGATAATACACCAGTCCCAGAATTCTCTCTCCATTCAGATATTAACAGAAATTCACAGAATTAATGTTAGCCTTACCTCATCAAGGAAGTTTGCAGATCTATCAAATCTATTTGGCTTAGGTAGTTCAATGATTTAATAGATTCACATTTGACTGGGAACCAAGGAAGCTGTCCTAATGCTTCCATTTTGCTAGTGGGAGCTATTTCTTGCAAACCTCAGGCAGTCTTTTCTAAATACACTCCCTGGTGGTTTTCTTGTAAGGTCTACTCTTAAACCACATGCAGTTCAGCATAGCCTTTCATAAAGTTAAATATGTTTTACAATTTTCAGACCCTATGTGACTCCATTCAGCAGTGAAGTGGTTCTTCAGTTGTTAAAGGCTGAATAGAGTTTCTGGAAGCCAGACCTAGAGCAGCTGTGGACTAATTTTTCTGTTGCTGTGATTTTCCTTTCCCCGTCCTGTATACTAGCACTTCAGTGATCATGCTTTAGATTCTCAATTTAAAAATAACCTTTGTTTTATTGTGTCAGATCATCATTTATTAATAAACGTAAAGTACAAATAAAATCCCACTGAGCCTTTCATATGCACTGTATATATATATATACACACACATCTGTATATATGTGTGTGTATATATGTGTGCATACACATATATGCGTGTGTATATGTGTATGTATGTATATGGGTATATGGGCACAGATATGTATATATATATATATATGTATAGCTATAGCCATATACATATATTGCTAGATATACAAATATAGAGATACATATACACACATATATATATATATATATATATATATATATATACACCTAGATATTTGTACTGTGTGTGTGTGTGTGTGTGTGTGTGTAATTACAATAAATGCTTTAGGTCCATAAAGTGTTATTATGGGAGCTCATGGTTGCTGTGCTCTATTAACTTTCCACATGGATTTTTTGAAGCAAATAACAATTAACCATGTACAAATTAAATTTAACCTCATGCACATTATTTTTCTTCTGGAAAGTGGATATTTTTTAAAAAATGTAAAATATTAAATACTACCACCCTGAAAGGGTCAGCATGTTTAAAGTTTCACAATCAATATTTTGGACAAATTAGTAACTATTGTTAACCCATCAAAATAATATCCAAGAGTAGGTTAGAGTTCTTAAAATATACTATATATCAGCTTAATTATGAAATAGTTTTCAAATGGATCTCCCAGAACCTTCATTAATTCTTCTTTAAAAAAATTACATTTATTTTTATGTCCAGAAAAGAATGAAATTCTATTTTTCTTCTAACTCACTCCTGGCTTTTTGCTAAACCTTGGTTGTCACCCAAAGCATTGGGGAAAAATGTTTGTTCCAGGTGAGATTCCATAATAACCATGAGAACTGGAGAAATATTAATATGCTTTAAAATTCTGGATTGGAATAAAATGTACTTTACCTAACAATTATGATCTTGTCAGCCTTATAAAATGAATGCAATATAAATTGGTTTAGTGAATGAGATAACTCAGCATATATTTGAATCCTGAGCAGTATGTCTTAGACATGATGTGAACCTGAGCAAAGGATCAAGACATTTAAGACTATCAATTACCAAAATTCAATAATTAGAACCAAACCCAAAGCTCTTGTGCCTTTATTCTAATTTCTGATTATTCTTACCTATCACAAGTTGCTTGCCATGAGAGCAGAGATAACATTAAGAATATTAAGTAGAATGCTTTAGCAAATTAAAATGAATTAGGTAAGAATATTCCATTTCTTAGATTTTGACATATTTTCAATAAAACTTTTCTTTATGTACAAAAGCAAATAGACACTAAAATTTTGGGTTTTTAATCTGTTACACAGATATTTGATTTAACACTCTACCTTATTGTCACATGTTGACATATCCTTGAAATCTGGGAAAGAACCAAAGGAATGCTGTGAATCATCTCCAAGTTTTAGCTAGGTGGCAAAGTGAATCGAGTGCTGGATTTGGAGTCAAAAAGGTAGAATTTTGAGGCCTATCATAGGTATTCAATAGCTGTGTGATCCTGGGTAATTACCTTAATCTTATTCAGTCTCAGTTGCCTCATTGGTAAAATGGAGATAATAGCACCCAAATCACATAAACATCCTCCTCCTTATCATCATCATAATCCCGAATAAACACATAAATGCTTATACCCTACTTTTATCCTTAGGTCCCAAATAATCTGAGTCTCCAAATGGCCTTGAGAAAACCTCAAAGCTAATGCATAACCCTTTCCCTTATAACCCTCCAAAAATGTAAATACTTTGAAATTATGGCAGTTTAAAATTTTATAAAACAATAGCTCAAAACCAATGCAGCTTGTTATTCATCCTTATCAATATATCTTCAAATGCAAATATTGTTGATATCATGATTTTTTAATAATCTATTCAGTACATGAAAAAATAAAGCAGTAGAAACCTTTAGCTGGTTAAGAGGTGCACTTGAAGTTTCCATAAGTTTCTGTTGCTAGGAAACAACTTTTCTTTCAGACTAGAGTTTAAACTTTGAGCATCTCCTTCATTCAGAGTCTGGCTTCCAGGCAATATAGATTGGATTGAGCATTGGGAGGGGAAAAAAAAAGGAGAGAAAGAGAGAAAAACCAATTACTTCCCCAAAACAACAATGTTTAAAGTCTTGAAAGTGCACAGTGTTATGCTATATTTATAATTATTTCCTCTGGAAAGTGCTACTGGCAGGGCTGTCTTTCAGATAAGCCACAAAACTAAAGTCCAACTCAAAAATTAGGATCATTCAGATCTTAGCATGACTGGAAACTGTTTGAAAAGTCATAAAATGTGATATCAGAATAGAGCAAAGTCATCCTCAAGTCAGGCAGAAAAACCCAAAGAGATAATTCTCTTTATTTATTTGTTAGCTTGTTTTTTATCATTTGTAGCTCTCAATTCTCATTTATAAAATGCCTAATATCCAGGAATTGTTTTGCAATTGGAATAGAACACATTGTATGTAGAGTCTAATTGTAGTTAGCCTGATTTTCCTCAAGGTGAATCCCTAGTCAGTGTTTTTCTGTCCTGGTGGACACAGAAATGCTACCATTTATGAATATAGATAACAAGAAGGACTTCAAAGAAACCTTTTATCAAACTCCCTCATTTTATGAGTGAGGTAACTGAAATTTAAGAGGTTAAGTGACTTGCTTAAATTCACATAGTATCCTCTGATTCCAGCTAAAATGTTGCTTTTTTCCCCTTGTGGCACACTTTCTCCCAGTTTTTCTTGTGTCCCTAACTTTAAGGTTGTATATATGCTATTATCAGAGCATTTCAATCATCCCTATGTCACATTTTTCTTGCCTCAATCAGGAGCAAAGGTCAGGTACAGAAATCTAACGTCCTTCTAGCTATAATCAACGGTGGAAGCTTACATCTAGTTAGCAATTCAAAGAAGAAAAAAAAAACAGAGCTTTTATCTGCCCAAGAATTTCAGCAGTAGTACTATTTATTTGTACTCCTCTTCCTTGACTGCCTAGACTTATGAAACTTTCTGCTTCTTCCACTTAGTCTTAGCTAAATCCCCTGGATTTGGGTGATGCCTGATTCACCTATAATATTTGCCTTAATATTCAAGCCATATCTTTTCCTCAGGTACTAATGGTCTTGCTGTCCAAAACAGACATATTTAACAAAAGGCTCCTGACAAGACAGATGCTTGAAACTGATCCTGCTTGACCATTGAGTGTGACAACCTTATGTTCCAAAACAATGTGGGAATGAAAAGACGGTGAAGTGGATGATCTGGAGACACTAAGAACATTCCACATCTAGCTAGGTTGTTTTGAGCAAAGAACTCTGTGAATCTCAAATGCATGTTATTAATATACATATTATTCCATTTCACCTTTAACTGAATGCAATGATGCTATTACACTCCCTCCCAGTTCACTCCCCCCCAGGTAAGACTGAAAGATTCATCAGTATAAAGACAACTGAAGTAATTTGACCATTTCCTTCTTGGCCAAAGCTTTGTATTAGTAAGGCAACATTCAAGATATCAATGGTGACCATGAATATGCCTGTATAGGTTGGAAATGCAAAGTATAAGAGACTCTCTGTATAGAAGGCAGAAGAAGTAAAACATTTATTTAGATACCAGAGGATCAAATCCCAGAACTAATAACCCCAATTTGACATAGCAGTAATTGTATTCTAAAACCAGTAAGTCCACCTCAGTGTAACAGCAAGGAGATTAAAACATGGTATCACAGAAAAGAGCTAAGCCATCCTGTAACTTCCCTTCTGCTGGGACCTTCCTGTAAACACTCAATCACAAATCCTAACTGTCTGCTTACCTGTGTCCTCCCCTCCTACAATTGTCAAAGTTCTTGCAATTCTCAGTTTTTGCAGTTCTTCCAGTTTTCTCCCTGTCTCACCATCTTTCCATCCCTTCCAGTGCTTGGTCTCTCTTGCAGTTCTCTCTTCTTAGTGTTCTTCTTCTTCTCACAGCTCTCTGGTCTCTGCAGCTCCCTAGTCTGAGCTCAATGGCTACCTACAGGGTATATATACCCTTTCTAAGCCTAGGGCTTAGCACCTAGTAGCAAATGGGTGTAGGTCTGAAGCTTAGCACCCAATATCAAAAGGGTGTGGGCCTGCCTACAAGCACCCTCTCCTAATGAAGCTTCCCTTAACTAGCTCCACCTGAGCCCTGTTGAATGGGCTGGGGAGACTTTTGATCACATTAGCACCACAAGCTTTCAGATTAGTTAACTGTTTGAGTAGTAGACTGAACTAATTGATAGGTATGACAATGAAGCCAAGCTCCATTAGGCAGATCTTGCTAAAGGGAATTGATGATTATGTAAATACGATACTGACATTTACATATCAATCTTAGAGACTTAAATAGTCATAGAAAGAGGTGTATTTTGGAACATACTACTTTGCAAGATGTAGGAAAGTTGGCCTATTAAAATAATCATTTCAACTTACCAAAACTTCTATTCATAAAAACGCCAAATTTTTTGAGACAGAATGGTAGTTCAGAGCACATATTGCTGAATCTGGAGTTAAAAAAATTGAATTTAAATCCCACCTCAGATAAGCTCTTGGTGTTGTTCTGCTCAAGTCACTTAACATCTGGCTATCTCAGTTTCCTGATCTGTATGTTGGGGATTGTAATAATTCACTGAGTTGGTACAAGGATAAAATGAGATAAAGTTTGCAAAGTGTTTAGCAAAATTTAAAGTGCTTTAGAAATGCTGGTAGGTTTTAGAACTCTCATTAATTTGCTTGAGAAAATTTTGAGGGTGCAGAGAAGACCTGGAAAGTTCCAGTGGAAGTATGCAAGTTATTTAGATATATATCAAGAAGGCAGGGGGAAGTTTTTCATTAAAAAAATTGATTAGATCATCCTAATCATAGATATATTTCATAGGTTCATTTTAGGATAGATTTTTAAATTAATAAAATCTAATGTTTATGTAGTAATTTAAGATTTACAAAATGCTTTATATCCATTTTTTTATTCATTTTGACACCAACTTTCTCAGGGAAATACTACAAGCCTCATTCTACAGATGAAAGGACTGAAATTTAGAATGTTAAGGGACTTTCCTTTGATCCCAAGTAAATGTGGGAGACAAGATTGAGACAAGTTTCAGGCCTCCAAAGATTTCAGGTCTAGCTCTCTTTCTCTTTGATTCCATTCTATTTCCCAGTTAAAGGCTAAGTAAAGACAAGAGAGGAAGGAAGTCACTGTTGTCCTTTTAAACTCAATAGGAAATGGGGAAATAGTACAGGAAACACATTTGGTAACCAATTCCTCTGATACCTAATCTTTTTTTAAGTTTCATTTTTCCTCTATTAAGCTTTTGAAATTTGTCAAAATAACCTGCAGCTCAAAACCACCATTTTTCTTTTTGTAAAGATTTAATTTTAATATTAAGTGCTGCATAAAAATCAAATAAGTATTCAAAATAATTCTTGTTAAACAGGATAACTTTTTTGCCCCACCAAATGACAAATAATTTTATCTGTATCTACTTCAGGTTCTATCCAAAGCACTAACAAAAGAGAAAAACAAGATCCAGTATCACCAATAAACTTCTTTTTTCAAGGGGAATATAGTAGCTACAGAAAGAAAAAGGGGGGAGGAAAGGATGGTTTAATGTTAGAAAACAAATGGCACCCTGGACTGCTATCAATATGACTATTCTACTCTTTGAAGAAGGGCAATGTAATTTGACATTTTGTAATCTATGCAGAGTTTTTACTGTTCACTTCTATGTATGGAATTGAGATGTGGCTGAAATCTTAGAACTGTTTGTCAAGATTATTTTTAAATGTAAAACACACCATCAAGAATTTGTCAAGGAGAAAGCTTAGGCTGAATATATTAAGGGACTGATCTTAATCCCCAATCTGAAATTTCATGAAGACCACAGATTTAGAGCATTTAACAGTAATGAAGTATTCCTTTTATTGTATATGTTTGAAATTTAAAAGAAAAATACCATAGTGTATCTAGAAGATTTCAAAACAACAACAACAGAAAACTTTACAATGATATTGTTTTGTTTCTAGGAATTACTTTTTTTCACTAGCTTTTTAAATCTTCTTTAGAATTTTATTTTTCCCAATTACAAGTAAAAACAATTTTAACATTTTTTTTCAAATTTTGCATTTCAAATTCTCTCCCTCCCTTCACTACCTCCCCTCATTGAAAAGGGAAGCAATTTGTCATAGGTTATAGATGTATAGCTATGCAAAACACGTTTAAAAGTAAGTCATACTATGAAAGTAAATGCAGGAAAAAACAAGAAAAATGAAGCACAGCAAGAGTATCTTTGATTTGCATTCAGGCTCTACCAGTTCTTTCTCTGGAGATGGACAGCACCTTTCATCATAAGGCCTTCAGAATTGTTTTGGATCATGGTATTACTGTGAATACCTAAGTTATTCATAGTAGATAATCATAAAACATTGCTGTTACTATGTACAATGTTCTCCTGGTTCTACTCATTTCACATCAGGTCATGTGAGTCCACATTTTTTCTGAGAGCATCCTGCTCAACGTTTTTAAAGCACAATAGTATTCCATTACAATCATAAACAACTTTTTCAGCCATTCCCCAATGGACAAACATCCCCTCAATTTCCAATTCTTTGCCACCACTAAAAGAGCTGCTATAAATCTTTTTGAACACATTACTTCTTTTCTAGTTTTTTTTTTTAAATCTCTTTGGCATGCAGATCTAGCAGTGGTATTTGTTTAGTCAAAGACTATGCATGTTTTTATAAGCCTTTTGGCATAGTTTGAAACTACAATCCAGAAGAGTTGAATCAATATACAACTTCACCAATTGTACGTTAGTGATTTAGGTTTCCCGTATCCCCTCTAAAATTTGTCATGTTCCTGTTCTGTCATATTAACCAATCTGATAGACTTGAAGTAGTAGCTCTGAGTTGTTTTGATTTGTATTTCTCTCATCAATAGTGATTTAGAGCATTTTTGTGTGACTATAGATAGCTTTGATAACTTTGTCTGAAGACTGCATATTCATATCCTTTGACTGTTTATCAATTCGGGGAGGACTCTTTTTTAGGTGTTTTATATATATATATATATATACAAAAACCTGAAGAAAAATACTGTAGTATGATACAGTAGTATCTCATACTGGTTTTAAAATACCTAAAGTCTGCACACATAGGCAATTGATGGCAACATGGAGTTACTGTGTCAAGTTCACATGAATCTTGCAAAGTGCATCAACCTTTGCATCACAATGAATTGAAGATGAAATTTGTTAATATTCCAATTAAATAAAACGTTCTTTAAAATTTCATTCATTTCATTTCTTGACAATATGCATTTTTTCCTATGTGTCCAAACTTTAGGAATACCCTGTAAAGAAAGTTTAAAAAAAATATGTTTGAATCTGTATTCAGACACTATCAGTTATTTCTCTGGGGATGCATAGCATTTTATATCCTAAGTCCTTCAGAGTTGTCATGGATCATTGTATTGCTAAGAAAAGCAAAATCATTCATAGTTGATCTTCTTACAATACTCCTGTTATTTTGTATCCAATACATTTCACTTTACCTCAACTTATGCAAGTTTTTCTAAGTCTTTTCTGAGAGGATTCTGCTCATGATTTCTTATAGTAAAATACTATTCCATCATAGTTACATACCACAACTTGTTCAGCCATTCCACAATTTATGGGCATCCCCGAAATTTCTAATTATTTACCCCCAGAAAAGAGCTGCTATAAATATATTTGTACATATACATCCTTTTCCTTTTTGTTTTTATATCTTTTTTTGGGATACAGACATAGTAATGGTATTGCTAGGTCAAAGGATAAGCATGATTTTATAGCCCTTTGGGCATAGTTCCAAATTGCTTGATAGAATGGTTTAATCAGTTCACAGCTTTGACAATAGTAAATTAATGTCTCCTTTTGCCCACATGCCCACCAACATCTGTCATTTACCTTTTCTGTCCTATTAGCCAATCTAATAGGTATGAAGTAGTATCTCATACTGGTGTTAATTTGCATTTCTCAATAGTGAGTTAGAATATTTGTTTTCATATGACTATATATATATACATATATATATATACTTATATATATATGTATATATACTTATATATATATATGTATATATATATATATGTATAGCTTTAATTACTTCATCTGAAAACTGGTTATATCTTTTGACTATCAATTGGGGAATAGCTTTTATTTTTACAAATTTGACACAGTTATGTTAGAGAAATATGTTAGAGAAATGAGGCCTTTATCAGAGAATTTTACTTCAATTTTTTTTTTCACAATTACTATTGCTAAGTGTATTTCCCTCCATCCTCTTCCCCCTACACCAGTTTATTCTATTCTGTCTCATTTCACCCTGTCCTTTCTTGAAAGTGTTTTCCTTCTGATTATCCCTTCCCCCAATCTGCCCTCCCTTCTGTCACTCCCCCATTCTCTTATCCCCTTCCCCTTCTACTTTCTTGTAGGGCACGATAGATTTCTATAGCCCATTGCATCTATGTCTTACTTCCTAGTTGCATGTTGAAAAGAATTTTTAACATTCATTTTTAAAACTTCAAGTTGCGAATTATCTCCCTATCTCTCTCACCAATGACCTCATTAAGAAGGCATGCAACTTAATATAGATTATACATATGTAGTCATACAAAACACTTCCATAATAGACATGTTGTAAAAGACTATTTCCCTCCATCTTATCCCAGCCCATACCCCAGGTTTATTCTATTCTCTACTTTCACCCTGTCCTTCCTCAAAAGTGTTTGCTTCTGATTACCTCCACCCCTAATATGTCTTCACTTCTGTCACTCACTTTCTCTTATTCCCTTCCCTTCTACTTTCCTGTAGGGTAAGATAGATTCCTGTTGTGTCTGTTATTCCCCCTTTAAGCCAATTCTGATGAGAATAAGTTTCACTCATTCCCCATTACATCCTCCTTCTTCCCCTCCAGTACAAACATTTTTCTTGCCTCTTTTATATGAATTTACCCACATTCTACCTTTCCCTTTCTCTTTCTCCCAGTGTATTCATATCATCCTTTCATATTCAACTCACATCTGTGCCCTCTCACTCTCTCTCTCTCTCTCTCTCTCTCTCTCTCTCCATATACATATATACATATACATATATATGTTTGTTTATTTTAACTACCCTAAAAATGAAAAAGGTCTTATGAGTTACAAATGGCATCTTTCCAAGTAGGAATATAAACAGTTTAACTTTAATAAGTCTCTTATAATTTCTCTTTCCTGCTTACCTTTCCATGCATCTCTTGAGTCTTGCATTTGAAAGTCAAATTTGCTATTCAACTCTGGTCTTTTCTCAAGAATGCATGAAATCCCTCTATCTTATTGAATGGCCATTTTTCCCCCTGAAGGATTTGTAACATCAAAGTTTCTAGAAGCTACTGTGGCTATGGAGTCTGACAACACCAGCACACAGAAGGGCTGCCAGCACAGGTTCTTTGATTTGCTTTTCTAAGGAAAGCAACTTTAAGGGGTGAACAATCTTACTTTAATCAAACATACATATATCACTCACTTAGTTCAGGGCGGGGAAGCCAGCACCCTGAACTTCAGAGCAAATACAAAGAGAAATTACAAGAAGAAAAAAATAACACAAATCAAAAGACAGGCTTCTATACTATCTGTCCAAAACTATACCTACATAGTTACCAGAAAGAAGCACTAACATCTGGGTTTTCAAAGCTGGGGGACTCCTTAACGGCTACTTAGAGTCTCCACACCAACACTCTTCCAATGACTGAGCCCCAAATAAAATGCTAACTTCAGAGTATGTACACACTTCTTCAGGGTCAGAGAGCTTCAAACCTCTCCTGACCTAATTTAGCAAAACGTTATGGGCCTTCCTCCCAACAATTAGGCAGGGCCAGAGGAGACCATAAAGAAGGAGTGTTCAAACAACATATCTTCAAGTAGGCAGAAGAGGGGGTATGTCTGGAGACATCCCTTAGTTTCCCCTGCTATACCTGTGATGGGTCGAGGAGTGGGTAGGACCAGAGAAATTGGTTAAAATAAGAGAACATAGCCATGAAAAGGTGGGTAACCTTACCTTCAGCCTCAATTTACCCTGGGCTCTGTGAGAGAGGTGGAGAAAGTGGGAGCACTGCCAAACCCCAGGCTTTCCCCTCCTTCCAAGTCTTGAGAAGACTGGAGGAAAGGGTACTGGGAGGCAGCTCTACCACTTTTCAACGCTCAGGGACAATCCTTCTTTAATGCCCCTCCTGGTCACATGCTTGGCATGGATCTTTGGGGCTTCCTCAAGGGGGCACCCTAGGGGGGCACTCCTTGGACCAGTGACCCTTCTCGTGGCATCGAAAGCAGGTTTCCCCAATGTGCAAGCTGACAGGCTTCCTCCAAGGGGGCGCCCTGGAGGGGCCCTCCTTGGGTCTTTTCCTAGCCATGGCAGCAGCCAAGAATTGTGCAGTGCTCTGTCTCTAGCCCTTTCCCTGCATTCTCTTTCCTATGCTGCAACCAGGTCTTTGTTGTTAAGGACTCCAAAGGCCATCTCCAGTAATTGGGCCTGAGGTGTTTGGGGTCCCATTGCTAATTTCTGCACTTTCCTTCTAATATCTGGGGAAGCCTGATTAATGAAATACATGTTAAGTATTGCTCTCCCTTTAATAGAATCAGGATCCAAATTTGTATACTTCTTAATAGCTTCTACTCCCTGGGCTTGGAAAAGGGCAGGGTTTTCCTTTTCTCCCTCAGTATTTTCACTATTTTTTTGAAAATTTATCTGCTTTAGAAATGCTGTTCTTAGGCCTTCTAACAGGCAAATTACCATATGATCTCTCTTTCCTCTATCCTCACTCTTTTGATAATTCCATCCTGAGTCACTATGGGGAACAGCAGCTGTTCCTGGGAAGTATTTTATGGGGTCATTGCTAGCCAAACAATCCCCACTTTGGGGGAATGTTCCCAGATTCTCCTCTTCTCCTCAGTGGTACAACAGGGAGAGAAGAGGATATGCAAATCACCCCAAGAAAGTTCAAATTGTAGGGACAGACCCCTAAAGCCCTCTGTAAACTTAGTGGGGTCTTCTGAGTATCGCCCCAGTTTCTCTTTAACCTGAATAAGATCCAAAATGGACTCTAATTGTCCCACTGGGTGAGGCAGGCACTTTCCCCAGGGGAAAAAGCCTTGAAGGCACTGTGGGAACTGGAGCCTGGGGAGAGAGATCTGGCTGCTCTGTATTAGACTGCAAGGCCAGGGGATGTGCCTGGCAAGGGAGAAGATCAGCTGGTACCTGAGGAGGGGTAGAGGTCAGAATGGGAATTACTGAAAAGACCTGAGTGGGTGCCATCTCAGAGAGAGGGGCTGGGGGGGAGTTACTGCCATGGGGGCAGGAACCTGAGTAGGGGTTGCCTCAGGGGTAGGGCCCATGGTGGTAGATACTGCAGAGCCTGAAGTAGAGGCAGTCCATGAGGCCACAACCTGAGTAGGGGTCCCTTCAAGGAAAGGGGCCACAGAGGGAGGCACTTCAAGAAGATGCTTGCCCGAGACCTGAGCAAGGGTCACCAAGGGGGGAGTGGCCCTGGGAGGAGATGCAGGGAAGGAGACTTCGACCATGGAGGAGGCAGGAATAGAGGGGGGTTGTGCTAGAGGAAAAGGGAATGGAAACCAAAGGAAAGAGAGGGTGGCCAAGGAAGGGGAAGCACAGGAAACAAGGCTGCTCGGGGAAGGTTGGAGAGTAAGAGGGGCTGGGGCCAAAGCCCTGGGGGCCATAAGAAGTGGGTCATCCAAAATGTCCTGTTGACCCCCCCATTGCCCCTTTGTGGGGCGGCTCTAGCTGTGAGCATTTTACAATCTTTTCTGAGAACGGGGTTCCTAGAGAGCTCAACAAAGGCCATTATGCAGGAAATTTCTCTCCATTTTCCTTCTCTCCAGTAGTACAAATCTAACTGTAAAAGAGTATTATATTGTAAAGTCCCCCCAATGGGCCACAATTCATGGCTTTTAGGTGATACTGAGGCCAAACAGTGTTGCAAAAGAATACCAGCTTTTTCTTTTTAAGTTGTTTAGAAAAACTTTCTTTTTTCCAATTTTGTAAAAGATAACCCAAAGGAGAATTTTTGGGGATTGAAGAGGATTGACCCATTGTGGGCTTGGGGGGCTGGAATTCTCTCCATCCACATGGAGGATCTGGAAATAAGCCTCAAAAAGGAACAAAAGAAGACAGAAAAAGTACAAACACAAAAGGGCACCTGGGATTTTCCCATTCGCTAGTACTGAATGAATTGAGAAAATTTGGCATGCACTTCCAGATAGGGCATCAGTCCTTCTCCTCTATGCTTCAGAAGTCTTGCCCAGGTCTGTGGCCTTGAACATAACCACTGGACTGAGAACCTGAGAGCATTAGGCTGAGTACAGGACAGCCTCACAGCTGCCTGACCTACTGGGACCTGGAAAGTCAGGCCCTGGAAAGCATCTCCAAAGTGCTTGGAGGGTGACAAGGGGATAGGGAGAGGGAGAGGCTTACATATCTTCCAGTCTTGGCTGAAGAAGAACTTGAGATTAGCAGTATTCCTGGTCTCAGGGAACCAAAATGTTGAGGTTAAAGGAAAATTGGTGATGTTGGGAACCATAGGCTTTTATGGGTGCTCAAGACCCCAAAATACTAATACACTGGGTCCTGCCAAAAGAATTCGACTCAAGCCTTCTCAGCCAATGAAAAAGACAAAGTTTATTAAGGATTCTCCATATTGTGTTGTCTTAAGAAATACCATGCTTTTGTAATGCTTGTTTTCCCAAGTGGGCCAGATTCAATCTACTGAGCTAGATTGAACCTGAGTGCCTTCATGGAGGCAAGATGAGCCTTATATACAGAAAGATTGTGGGAGAGATTGAGGGGTGGTCTTGAGTCATCTGTGATGACTAGAGGAGGGGTTTAGAGTGGACTGGGGTGACTGTGGTGAGATCAGACTCCAGGGTGGGAAATAGCTGAAGGCTACCTGGACTTGAAAGACAACAGAAGGTTAGGGTAACAAAGCCAGGGTATGGATATTTTGAAAAGGATCAAGGGTGGGAAGCAGCTGGACAATAGAGGGCTAGGCTAGGTAGAGACTCGGGCCTAAATAATGAAAGGCTTATGGACAGATCTGGTGGGAAGATTCAAGGAGAGTTCAAGAGGATTCCCAGAGACTGTATTCCAGATTCAAGGGGTTTCCCAGAGACTGTACCTTCTATTATCCCCATGAAGGACCACACTCAGTCTTGCTGGGTAGGTGAGTCTTGGTTGGAATTTTGGCTCTTTAATCCCCTGGGACTTCATATCCCAAGCCCTCAGATCCGTTAATACAGAAGCCACCAAATCTTGTGTTACCCTGATTTTGGCACCACTATATTTGAATTGTTTCATTTTGGCTGCTTGCAGTATTTTCTTCTTGATTTGGGAGGTCTGGAACTTGGTTATAACATTCCTGGGAGTCTTAATTTTGAGGACTCTTTTGAGAGGTGATCAGCAGATTCTTGCTCTGGCTGTACAATACCCAGGCAGCTTTCCTTTATAATTTCTTGAAAGATAATATCTAGGTCCTTCCTTGGATCATGACCTTCAGATAGTTCAATATCTCTTAAATTATCTCTCCTGCTTGTATTTTCCAGGTAAATTGGTTTTCCGATGAAATATTTTCACATTTTCTTCTGTTTTTTTTTTCATTCTTTCGATTTAATTTGATTGTTTCTTGATATCTCAAAAAGTCTTTAGTCTCCAGTTGCCTAATTCTAAGCCACTACTGCTACTGATGCAGTTGCCTAGAGACCTGATCCTAGTTTCCTTGGGCACTATCTACACTGGTGTGGCTTGTGCTGGCCTACAATCCCCACCAATCCCTGTGCAACAGATGCTTTGTGCCAATGCTTTAAGCTGTCCTGGGCTGAAAAATCATTTGGCTCTGTCCATTTGTGAGTTCTGTTGCTTCAAAACTTATCCAGAGTCATTACTTAAAGGTACTTGGAATGATCTGGGTGGGGAATACAGGTGAGTCCCCAACCACATTCCACTATTCTGGCTCCACCTTTTCTCACTAGTTTTTAAATCTTATCTTCTACCACCATATTTTAGATTAATGTTGTTTCTGCTTTTTGGTTTTATATCACATACACATATATGCATACACAAGTATGTACAGATACACATAAATAAATGTACATATCTTTTATTATTACAAATATTTGCAATAACTCAGAGATTAGAACATCAAACCAATTGATGACAAGAAACTTATTCTTTATTTAAAAAAATCATAGAAATAACAATTTTAAGAATAGTGAATATAACATGACATATATGAAGAATACATTTCAAGCCTCTTATGCTCCTGCCTAGTCTTAAGCCTTTCATCTCCTTAATGAACTATGTTAGGACCTTCATGTAAAAGAGAAAGGTAGATGAAACAATTGTATTAATCATTTGATGTACGTAAATAACAGTATGTGTATATATATATATATATATATATATATATATATATATATATATACACACACATATATATATACATATATGTGTGTGTGTATGTGTATATATATATATATATATATATATATATATATATATATATGTATAGTCTGTTCTTCAGTTAATACTCATTTTTAAAGTCCTCACTGTGGAAATTACACAAAAAAATGACCTTGTACTAGGGCATAAAATCCTCACAATCCAATACAGAAAGGCAGAAATATTAACTGCATCTTTTTCAGATTATGCTGCAATAAAATTACATAAAGGGTGAGGAAAAGATAGAATTGTGTGAGGTAGTAAGAAAATAAAATGTGAAGACTTCACAGGGAATATATATGTATAAATTTATATCTATTCATATCTATACTTAGAAATGTTTAAAAAATCAAGAAATAGGGGAATAGGGAAGTGGAAAATTCTGCTGAGGCTGTGAGAGTCTGATTGCTCAGCCTCTGGGAAAGTTTACCCTGAAACTTTTTGTTCTTTCTTCTTGTTTTGGTTTAAAGATTTGCTCAGTAAGAATCAGGTCACTGTGAGCTGCTTTCCTTTACTGTAAAAGTACTATAGCAGAATGGAAAGGGTCTCCCCCTGCCCTCACCCTATTCTCCTTCAGATTTATCGATGTCACCTCAGTTGTAATCATTAACTAAGGGAATGGGAATTGGAGTTTCTGTGCCTTGATTACCTGGTTTTTTATCTAGTTTTTTCATGCTCAGATTGTAAGCCCGCCTCCCAGCCAATGGTGAGAAGGGTCAGAGGTGGGTGGGAATTCTCTTGCATTAGGTATAATTATTGATGCTTTTCCCCTTGTACGGGGCTCCCCTTACTAGGTCTGTTCTGGCAGAGGATGCCCTATTCTCACAAGAATTGAATAAAGTTTTATTTCTGTTCCCACCCTGAGATGGCTCCTTATTAAAAAATTAACTTTTTTTTAATTGGTGAGGGTTTTTCATCCCACACAGAATAAAAATTAATTGGAAAGTAATCTAATCATAAAGAATGAATGGTTCAAACAACAAATCACAGAACCAATCAATGACTTCATCCAAGAGAATGACAATAATGAGACAACATACAAAAACTTATGGGATGCAGCGAAAGCAATTCTTAGGGGAAATTTATATCTCTAAATGCTTACATGAATAAAACAGAGCAACAGGAGATCAATGAATTGGGCATGCAACTAAAAAAGCAAGAAAAAGAACAAATTAAAAATCTCCAACTAAATACCAAATGAGAAATTGTGAATATCAAAGGAAAGATTAATAAAATTAAAATTAAGGAAACTGTTGAACTAATACATAAAATTAAGAGCTGGTATCATGAAAAAAAATACAATAGATGAACTTTTAGCTAATTTGATTTAATAAAAAAAAAACAAAAGAAAAGTGAATTACCAGTGCCAAAAATGAGAAAGATGAATTCACCACAGACGAAGAGAAAAATTTGCCAACAATTAGGTGCAATTTTGTCTAATTCTATGTCAATACATCTGACAATCTAAGTGAAATGAATAAATATTTACAAAAATGTAAGTGGCACAGATTAATAGAAGAATAAATAAAATGTTAAATGACACCATTTCAGAAGAAAGAAATTGAACAAGCCATTTAATGGTAATGAGGGTGGTGCTTTTTGCTGTACTACTCTTAAGTGCCTAAATTCTTGCCTTTCAAATGTAATGGCAAGCGAAATTGGACTTTTCACTGTTCTTTGTTTGAAGGGGACAGATAAAGTGGGATTTTGTCTTGGAATGTTTCTCAGCACTAAGTCAATCAGGAGTCATTGACTTGTATGTGGTGGTATTAGGGATTAATATTCCCATGGTCTAAATGGGATTTTTCACTGTTTTTTGAGTGCTTCTCTGCACTGAGGTAATCAAGTGTCCTAGGGCATTGAGATTCCTCTGTGTGTGTGTTTGTGTGTGTGTGTGTGTATGTGTGTATGTATGTGTAGTGTGTGTATGTGTGTGTGTATAAGATCCAAGGTTAGCATTTGGCTTTTGGGGCACACTCATGGAAGGAGTGGTGAGACTCTGGGCAAGCCATAACTGGCCCTGGCTTTGCTAACCCAGATCTATTGGTTCTGCTCAGGTAACTATATATTGTGATTTGATCAGAAAAGATGATCTGTCTCTTGATGTTTGTAATTTCTGTCTGTATTTGCCTTGAAGTTCAGAGGGCTGATCTTTTCCTCCTGAACTAAGTGAATGACATATGTATGTTTGATTTAACTGAGATCCTTAATCTCTTAAAGTTGCTTTCCTTAGAAAAACCGATCAAAGAAACTATGTTAGCAGCCTTTCTGTATGCTGGAGTTATTGGTCTTACACACCCCTACAGCAGCTGCTAGCAGATTGTTGTTACAGCCATCAATGAACTCCCTGAGGGGGAAAAAAATCTCCAAGGCCAGATGGATTTACAAATGAATTCTACCAAACACTTGAACAGTTAATTCCAATACTATATAAAATATTTGGAAAAATAGAAGAGTGAGCCCTACCTAATTCTTTTTTTGAAATAAATATGGTGCTGATACAGTGGGAAGAGTCAAAACAGAGAAAGCAAATTAGAAACTAATTTCCCTAATGAATATAGATGCAAAAATTTTAAATAAAATATTAACAAAGAGATTATAGCAACTTATCACAAGAATAATATGTTATGACCAGGTGGGATTTATATCAGGAGTGTGTGGCTGGTTCAATATTAGGAAAACTATCAGCATAATCAACCATGTCAATAAAAGAATTAAAAGAAATTGTATGATTATCTCAATAGACATAGAAAAAGCTTTAGACAAAATAAAACACCAATTCATATTAAAAAAACACTGGAGAGCATAGGAATAAATAATTTTCCTTAAAATGATAAGTAGTATCTATATAAAACCATCAGTAAGCATTATATGTAATGGGGATGAGCTAGAAGCATTTCTAATATGATCGGTAATGAAACAAGGCTGTCCATTATCACCACTATTATTCAATATTGTAATAGAAATCTTACCTTTAGCAATAAGAGAAGAAAAAGAAATTGAAGGAATTATAATAGGCAAAGAAGAAACAAAGCTATCACTCTCTGTAGATGATGGTATACTTAGAGTATCCTAGCGAATTAACTGAAAAAACTACTTGAAATAATTAAAACTTTAACAAAGTTGTAGGACATAAAATAAACCCACATAAATCATTGGCATTTCTGTATATTAATAACAATGTCCAGTAGCAAGAGACAGAGAATTTCTATTTAAAGTAACTGTAGACCGTGTAAAATATTTGGGAGTCTACCTTCCAAGACAAATGCAGAAAATATATGAACACAATTACAAAACACTTTTCACACAAATATAGTTAGATCTAAATAATTGGAAAAAAATATCAGTTACTCATGAGTAGGCAAAGCTAATATAATAAAAATGACAATTTCACCTAAATTAAATTTATTATTTAGTGCGATACCAATCAAACTGCCAAAAAATTATAGAGTTAAAAAAAATAAAATTCATCTGGAAGATGAAAAGGTTCAGAATATTAAAGGAAGTAGTGAAAAAATAAATGCAAGGGAAGGTGGCCTAACAGTACTAGTTTTAATAAAGGTATTATAATGCAGTAGTTATCAAAACTCCTTGGTACTGGCTAAGAAATAGAGTAGTGGATCAGTGTAATAGGTTAGGTACATAAATCACAGTAATTAATGACAATAGATGTACTTTTTGATAAACTCAAAGATTGCAGCTTCTGGAATAAGAACTCACTTTTTGGCAAAAAAAAAAAAAAAAAAAAAAAACAAAGAACAAAGAAACAAAAAAAAAACCTGCTGGGGAAAATGGAAAATAGTATGGAAAAATCTAGGCATAGACCAACATCTTACATCATATACCAAGATAAAGTCAAAATATGTCCATGATTTAGACATAAAGGATGATATTATAAGCAAATTAGGAGAGCAAGGAACAGTTTACCAGTAAAATCTATGGAGAAGGGAAGAATTCATGACCAAACAAGAGACAGAGAACATTATGAAATGTGAAGTGGATGATTTTGATTACATTGTATTAAAAAAAAAGATTTACCTGGGCAAAACTAATGCAGTCAAGATTAGAAGGGAAGCAGAAAGCTGGGGAACCATTTTTACAGCCGATATCTCTGATAAATGCTTCATTTCTCAAATATATAGGGAATTGAGTCAAATTTATAAGAATATAAGTAATTCCCCAACTGATAAATGGTCAAAGGATATGAACAGGGAGTTTTCTAAGAAATTAAAATTAATTATAGTCAAATGGGAAAATGTACTAGATCACTATTGATTAGAGAAATGTAAACTAAAATAATTCTGAGTTACCACTTCACACCTTTCAGACAGGCTAATATGACAAAAAAAATGATAAATGGTGAAGAAGATGTGTTGAAATTGGAACACTAATACATTATTGGTCGAGTTCCAAACTGATCCAAACATTCTGAGAGCAATTGGGAACTATACCCAAAACTGTGCATACCCTTTAACCCAGCAATACCACTACTACGTCTGTATTCCAAAGAGGTCATAAAAAAGGGAAAAGGACCCACCTGTGCAAAAATATTTATAGCAACTCTTTTTGTGCTGGCAAAGAATTGGAAACTAAGGGGATGCCTATCAATTGGGGAATGGCTGAACAAGTTGTGGTATCCAAATAGAATGAAATACTAGTGTTATAAGAAATGCTGAGCAGGCAGATTTCAAAAAAAAAAAGACTGGAAAGACTTACAGGAACTGATGCTGAGTGAAGTGAGCAGAACCAGGATAACATTGTACATGCTAATAGTGACATTGTGTGATGACCAACTTTGATAGATTTAACTCTTCTCATCATCCACACAATGATCTATGAGAATTCCAAAAGATTCATGATGGAAAATGTTATCCATATCCAGGGAAAAGACTATGGAGTCTTAATCCAGATCTATGCATACTATTTTCTCTTTTTTATTTATTTTCTTGAGGTTTTTCCCTTTTGGTCTGATTTTTCTTTCACAACATGACTAAGGTAGAAATATGTTTAATATGACTGTATCTGTGTAGTCTAGATCAGATTACATACCATCTTGGGGGAGGGGAAGAATGGAGGGAGGGGGAATAATTTGTAACTCAAAAGTCAATGTTGAAAGCTAAAAATAGATAGATAGATAGATAGATAGATAGATAGATAGATAGATAGATAGATACATGAATGAATGAAGCTTTCATTTCATGCTTGGTACTAAGCAGTAGGTATCCAAAGAGAAAAAGGTAAAAGCAGTGTCTGACTTCAAGAAGCATTCTTCTTAATGAGAAAGACAACAGGCAAATAACTCTCTGTTCTTGCTGTCTTTCTCTTTCTCTGTCTAATCATTCAATCAAAGTGATGAATCTCATGTGCACCCCATACTCGTCTGCAAGAAGACAACAGCATAGTGAAAAAAACCCTCTGTGGGTGCTTAAAATAAAAACATTTTTTATTGATCTATGAATTTTAACCTGACTCTTTATACACTATATATGATTATCTCATCATAAAGAAATGAACATATTACAGCCTGGCTGAGTCATTTCATTTATGACATTCTTGTAACAACATTATTGAAATAATTTTAGCTAAATAAAAGCTCATAGCTGCTCCATGGAGATGTAAAGAAAGAATTGCTGGTAGTTCTGATAGGGGAGGGGTATACCTCATATGATCAAAGGCAACAAGAACATGATTCCATGAGATATTTGGTGACCATATTTTGCAGTACGAATAATAAGCAATAAGTATAAAAAATTAAAAATGGCATGAAAATAAGATTGTATTTTAGCAGAAAGGAAATTAGTTGTTATTAATGTGTGACTTACCCGTGAGTTAGCTGATTGATTATGTATAGTTAGGACATCCAATTGTCAAATCTTAGATCAAAATTAATAAGCAAGAAACAAGAAATGAAAATAATTAGGGTAATGTGACCTATAACTTACCTATTTTAAAACTAATTATCAATCAAAAATGAAAAATAGTCAATGAAATGACATCAGCAATTATTACTATAATCTAATGGGGGAAAACAAGTGATCCCCTATTCTATTTTACATTGGACTACTTCCTGTGGGTCCTGAATCAATTTGGCAGCTATTAAGAAATGGTAGGAGACTCTGAAGAAGATATAACTTCAACTCTCTCTCTTTCCTTCCTCTCTCCAGAGTGGGGGCATCTATGATACTTCCCATTATGTGAGGGTTCCTTTTTGCCCTGGCATATATGGCTGTTGTCCATACCTGACCACTGGGACATTTGCTAGACTACATGAAACTGGGTTGATGGAGTCCTAGTAGAGCTGCCACCAGCCCCAATATTCTAACTTCATTATACCCACTGTCCTAACTTCTTTATACATGCCTCACTGCTCACTAGAATAATAGATGTGTCCCTGAATTCTCAGTTCCCACAGAAACAGCAAGCACATCCATGTGATCAGAACCCAGCCACTGCCCCTACCCAGCTACTGTCCTCAGACCACATATTTGAACAGGTGTGTTCTTGTATTCAATCACAATCACATCATCCATTTAGCCCAAGACTGGACCATAATACCTTACTATTTATCTTGACCAGGTGGGACCACAATAGCTAGCCAATTGGAAGCCAGCATGACCAGAATATTTGACCACCAAACTGTAGAAAGGGCCCACCCTATTATGGCACTTGCACAGTTCCACTGAGGCTAGGACCCCTCCTCCATTACCTAATCCTTTAACAAACTTCTCCTGCCTTTTTAATAATAATCATATTCCTATAGTCTATGTAAATTTTGATTGTGTAATCAGCATCATGTTCTCTATAAAATTGTATGTCTTGCCTTATTGAGGTGACTAGTTCCTCTAGGGGATTTAACCACTCACCAGAGCATGAAACCCCAGAACTATAATAAATCTTTCCAACTGGCGAGGAGTCTACTTGAGTCTTTGTAATTCTGTAGAGACATCCCACCACAACTTTACCTGAACCTCATCAGGAAGATCCTGCTTTATGTTTCTTTCCTTGAGAAAAGGTGGTCATAGGGTAATCCCAAAATGGACATTTCAAGACCCATGAATCTGAAAGATTGGTAGTTCCAGGAACTTTCAGTGTATACCAGATGTTCTGCTAAAAGATGTTCCCAAATTTACTACAATAATTCTCTGAGGATGAGGTAAGCAGTTTCAAGAAAGATGGATCAAAGAAATGGTCTACTTTACAAAATTAGCTTAGGCAAAATAGAGACGAAGAAAGGGTGCCTATTCAACAGTTGAAAAAATTGTCAAAATCGTCTAATTTTGTGAATCAGCCAGTAGAGAATAATAAGAGGTTGACTATATCCATCATGTTAACTTGTTGTCAATATGTATTTGTGATTCTAGTGTGTTTTACACATTTATTTTGTGTCCAAGAAACAGATGCTTGTGCTTAGATCTGAGATATGAGCCAATTCTAAAATTAAAATAATTTCCCCCAAGATTCTGTAATGGTGGGGGTGGGGGGAGAGTAATGAGCCACAGACAATGAAAAAGCCTAACCTCAAGTTTTAAAAGTCAAGGCACCCAAAACCTGAACCTGATATACATGTACCCAGTGGAATTATTACCTCCCTTAGAGAGAGAAAATAACACAGAATCCTGTGGATATATTATTACAATAATTTTATATAGGTTTTTTCTATTTTATAGTGTTTAATTTTTTTCCCCAAATGCATGTAAACAAAGCTCTCAACACTCACTGCAGCAAGATTTTGAGTTACAAACCTATTTTCTCACTCCCTTCATCCCCTCCCACTGCCCCAAGATGGCAAGCAATCTGACATAGGTCATAAATGTAAAATAATTTTATACACATTTCCACATTAGTCACGTTGTGAAAGAAAAATTATAACTACAGGGAAAGTCCAAGATGAAGAAATAAAACAAAAGAAATAAAGTGAAATAGTATGCTTCAATCTGCCCTCAGACTCTTTATTTCTTTCTCTGAATATGGACAGTATTTTCCATCATTAGTCTTTTGGAATTGTCTTAGATCATCTTATTTCTGAGACTAGCCAAGTCTATCAAAGTTGATCATCACACAATTTTGCTTTTACTGTTTTACACTGGTCTCCTGGTTCTGTTCCTTTCACTCAGCATCAGTTCATATAAGTCTCTGCAGGTTTTTCTGAAGTCCACTTGCTCATCATTTCTTATGCACAATAGAGTTCCATTCCTCTCATATACCACAACTTGCTCAGTCATTCCCCAATTGATGGGCATCCCATCAGTTTCCAATTCTTTGTCACCCCAAAAAAGGTGCTATATGTATTTTTGGTACATATGGGTCCTTTTCCCTTTTTATGATCTCTTTGAGATACATATGTAGTAGTGGTATTATTGGATCAAAGATATGCACAATTTTATAGTATCTTGGGCATAATTCCAAATGGCTCTCCAGAATGGTTGAATCAGTTCACAACTCCACCAACAATGCATTAATTTTCCAATTTTCACACTCCTGAAATAGTCATCATTTTCATTTTCAGTCATATTAGCCAATCTGAAAGGTGTGAAATAGTACCTCAGAATTGTTTTAATTTACATTTCTCTAATCAATAGTGATATAGTACCTTTTTATATGACTATAGATAGCTTTAATTTCTCCATCTGAAAACTTCCTTTTCATATCCTTTGACCATTTATTAATTGGGAAATGACATGTATTATACATTTGACTAATTTCTCTATGTATTTTAGAAGCGAGGCCTTTCTCACAAAGACTGGCAGTAAAAAATGTTTCCCAGCTTGCTGCTTTCCTTCTAATCATGGTTATATTGGTTTTGTTTAAGCAAAATATTTTAAATTTAATATAATCAAAGTTATTAATTTTGCATTTCATTGTGTTCTCTATCTCTTGTTGGTCATATGTTCATCCCTTCTCCATAGATCTGACAGGCAAATTATTCTTTGCTGTCCTAATTTGCTTATGATTTCCTCCTTTTATGTCTAAATATCCATTTTGATTTTATCTTGGTATATGGTGAGGTATGTTTGTCTATGCCCAGCTTCTACTCTTTTCCAGTTTTCCCAGCAGTTTTTGTCAAATGCTGATTTCTTATCCCAGAAAGTAGAGTCTTTGTGTTTATCAAACAGTAGATTGCTTTAATCATTGGTACTGTGTTTTGTGTACCTGATCTACTCCACTTATCCACCACTTCTTTGCCTCCATTATTTCTTAGTCAGTACCAAATAGATTCAGTGATTGCTACTTTCTAATATAGTTTGAGATCTGCTACAGCTAGATCACTTTCCTTTGCATTTTTTTCATTGATTTCCTTGATATTCTTGATCATTTTTTCTTCCAGATGAATTTTTTATTGTTTTTTCTAGCTCCATAAAATAATTTTTTGGTTGTTTGATTGTTATGGAACTGGATAAGTAAATAAATTTAGGAAGAATTGTCATTTTCATCTTTCTGGCTAGGCCTACCCCTGAACAACTGATATTTTTCCCAATTATTTAGATCTGACATTATTTGTGTGAAAATGTTTTGTCATTGTTCTCACATGTTTCTGCATTCCTCTTTGCCTGTAGACTCTAAGATATTTTATATCACTTGTAGTTATTTTAAATGAAATTTCTCTTTTTATCTCTTGCTGCTAGGCTTTGCTGGTAGTATATAGGAATGATGATGATTTACGTGGCTTTATTTTATATTTTGCAACTTTGCTAAAGTTTTGATTATTTCAACTAATTTTTAGTTGATTTTTCTAGGATTCACCATGTATTCCATTATATCATATGCAAAGAAGGATACCTTTGTTTCCTCATTGCCTATTCTAATTTTCTCAATTTATTTTTCTTCTCATTGCTAAAGCTAACATTTCTAGTACACTATTAAATAATAGAGGTGATAATGGACATCCTTGCTTCAACACTGATCTTATTGGGAAAGCTTCTAACTTATCCTCACTATTTTTAATACTTACTGATGGTTTTATATATGTACTATGTATCATTTTAAGGAAAACTCCATTTAATTCTATGCTCTCCAGTGTTTTTAATAGGAATGGGTATTTTATTTTGTCTAAAGCTTTTTCTGCCTCTATTGAAATAATCACATGATTTCTGTTAATTCTGCTATTGATATGGTTAATTATACTAATAGTTTTCCTAATATTGAACCAACCCTGCATTACTGGTATAAATGCCACATGGTCATAGTATATTTTCCTGGAAATTAATTGCTATAATCTCTTTGCTAATAATTTATTTAAAATTTTCCATCCATGTTCATTAAAGAAATATATATATATATATATATATATATATACACATATATATATATATATATAATATGTATATGTATATGTACATATATATAAAATCTCTTTTGCCTTCTCCTGTTTTAGGTATCAGCACCATATTTGTGTCACAAAAATAATTTGGTAGGACTCCTTCTTCACCTATTTTCCCTAACAGTTGTATAGTATTGGAATTGTTGTTCTTTTAATGTTTGATGGAATTCACTTGAAAGTCCATCGGTCCCTGGAGGATTGTTCAACTTCTTTTTTTCTAAAATGAAGATATTTATATATTTTATTTCCCCTTCTTTTAATCTGGCCAATTCATATTTTGTACATATTCATCCACTTAACTTAGGTTCTCATATTTATTGGCATACAATTGAGCAAAATAGTTTTTAGTTATTGTTTAAATTTCCTCTTCATTGGTGGTGAATTCTTCCTTTTCATTTTTATACTGATAATTTGTTTTTATTCTTTATTTTTTAAAATCAAATCAACCATTTTAAAAATGTACTTATTTTCTGATAAAACCAGGTCTTAGTTTTATTTATTAGTTGAATAGTTTTCTTAATTTAAATTTTATTGAGCTCTCCTTTGATATTCAGAATTTCTAATTTGGTGTTTAATTTGAGATCTTTGATTTGTTCTTTTCCTAGCTTTTTGAGTTGCATGCCTAATTCACTGACCTCCTCTTTCTCTATTTTATTCATGTAAACATTTAGAGGTACAAAATTTCCCCTCAGAACAGCTTTGTCTGCATCCCATAAGTTTTGGTATGTTGTCTCATTATCATCATTCTCTTTGATGAAATTATTAATTGTTTCTATGATTTGTTGTTTGACTTGGTCGTTCTTAAGTATTAGGTTAGGTTATTTAGTTTCCAATTAAGTTTTACCCTATCTTTCTGTGACCCTTTATTACATGTAATTTTTACTGCATCTTTTTTTTAAAAAGGATGCATTTACTAATTCTACATTTTTTTGCATTGGATTGTGAGATTTCTATGCCCTAATACATGGTCAGCTTTTTTTCAGGTGCTATGTACCACTGAGAAAAAGGTATATATCTTTCTATCTCCATTCAATTTTCTCCTGAGGTCTATCATTTTTAGCTTTTTGAAAAATGCTCTTCACGCCTTTAACTTCTTTGCTATTTATTTTGTGGTTAGATTTATCTAGTTCTGAGATGGCGAGGTTGAGGCTCCACTAATATAGTATTACTATTTCTTCCTTCAACTCAATTAACTTCTCCTCTAAGAATTTGGATGCTATACAACTTGGTGAATGTATGTTAATATTACTTCATTATTTATGGTACCTTTTATCAAGGTGCAGTTTCCTTCATCATCTCTTTTAATTAGATCTATTTTTACTTTTGCTTTGTCTGAGATCAAGATTGCTACAAGATTGCTACCCCTGCTTTTTTTTCCTTCAACTGAAATGAAATATATCGTGCTCCTGCCTTTTACCTTTACTCTATTTGTATCTCTTTGCTTCAGATTTGTTTCTTGTAAACAACATATTGTAGGTTATGGCTTTTAATACACTCTGCTACTTGCTTCTGTTTTATGGGAAAGCTCATCCCATTCACATTCACAGTTCTGATTACTGTGTCTTTCTCTCTAGCCTATCTTTTTCCCTGTTCATACCTTTCTTTCTCCTGTCACCCTGTCCCTCCTCACCAGGTTTTTGCTTCTGACCACCACCTTCCTCAATCTGCCTTCCCTTCCATCAGCCCTACCTCCCTTTTCTTTCCCCTTTCCCTTACTACTTCTTCCCTCCCTTCTGACCTCCTTTCCATCTACCCCTTCTATTTTCTTTCTCCTTTCTTCTCCTCTTTCTCTATAGGGTAAGATACTTCTCCACTCAATTGAGTGTGTATGTTATTCTCTCTTTAAGTCAAATAGGAAGAGAGTAAGGTCCAAACAATGCTCACCCCCCCTTCTTTCCCTCTACCCTAATAGGTCATTTCTGCCTCTTCATGTGATGTAATTTGTCCTCTTTTGCCTCCCCTTGATTCTTCTCCCAGGACAAACCTTGTTTTTTTCACTCCTTAATTTTTTCTTATATAATAACATCAAAATCGATTTATACCCACACACTCTTTCTATGTATACCCCTTCTAACTGTCTTAATATGGACACAGTTCTCAAGTGTTACAAGTATTATTTCCCCATATAGGGATGTAAACATTATTGAATAATTTGTTTTGTTTTTCTTTCCTATTTACCTTTTTATGTTTCTCTTGCCTTGTATTTTAAGATCAATTTTTTTCCTTCAGATGTAGTCTTTCATTAGGAATGACTGAAAGTCCCCTATTTCTTTAAATATCCATCTTTTCCCCCAAAAGGTAATGCTCAATTTTTCTGAGTAGATGATTTTTGGTTGTAATACAAGCTTCTTTGCCTTCAAGAATATCATGTTTCTATCCCTCTGATTCTTTTACAAAGTAGCTGGTAAGTTCTGTGCTATCCTGACTGTGGCTCCAAGATATTTGAATTTTTTTTTCTTTCTGCCTGCTTGCAGTATTTTCTCCTTGACCTGGTAATCCTGCATTTTGACTACAAAATTCCTTGGAGTTTTCATTTGGGGATCTCTTTTAGGAAGTGACTGCTGGATTCTTTTTTTTTCCAGTTGAAACAATTTTATTTCACAGTTGCCTTTAAAATCATAAAGACAATATTTTCTTCATATAAAAGCACTAGCACCGATATCCCATTTAAAAAAAATGATTACATCCTCCCTCTTAAATACAATGCACCCAGTTATAAACTTGTAGTTAGGTTTCTTGGAAAAATCCTTCCAGGAATGATTCCTAAGAACATCTCATTCTGTAACTGCATGTGGCTGAAAGTGTGGATAATAACTGGCATATGAACAGAAGTGTTCCTTTTAAACTTGCTAACATAGACAAAGACTGGCTTTTATAGATCAATGCTTATGGGCTTTTCAGCCTACTCTGCAGGTTCTCTGAGGAGGCAATGCTTTTCTCTGTGGTCTTTCTTCAAGACCTTCCAGAAAAGGAGATATGTCATCATCATCATCATAGATTGTGTACTCCAAGTCTTTCCCAACAATCCCAATGGAAACATTCTTTGCAATTAGGTCCTACTCTACTGGGAGTGTTTCCTGTAAGACATGAAGATCATCTTTCACCAGCTCCTTCAAATTGCAGTCTCTGAACTTGGACATACAGCTTTCCAAGTAAGTATGGGTGGACTGAGAGCAGGCTCCAATGGACATAGCTCAACAGTCAAAGAAGTTTGCAGATGGACAGGTTTGGAACATGTGAGGAGTCATATCATCATAAACAGTGAATGAGCAGTCCCTTGTCATATGATCTCTGGTCATAACACTGTGTCCGTATCTGGGTCTTGCTTCCAATTGGTGACACTTGGTAAGACATTGGAAGAGTCAAATACTAATCTGAAATTCAGACCCTCATAATGCATGAAGTTGCAGAAGAGCCTAGAATAGGCAGTGAGCCCAGCAATTGAGATTCAAAATGATTATCAATTTATAGATTTTTTTTTTGTGATGAGCTGCCTGTTGTGACTATGCCCTTTTCAAAGCAACCAATACAGCATGGGTTTTGGATTTCAGGCCCACAGTAGCTGAACCTTGTTTGACAGCTTCCATTTCATATTCTGTTTGATGAATTCTGCCCTGAGGCTCCAAACAGTGACATCATTGTCATACTGGTTTCCAAACATTTTCTTGGTGCTGGCCAAGCACAGACCTCAGGTGGAATGGTGGGACCAGGCAAGGCAGCTGCTACTTGTGATCTGTGGGTTCTTACAATGACTACTTTACATCTGGTTCTAGGATATCAGTGCAGTTTTCTTTGATAATTTCTTGAAAGATGCTATCCAAGTTCTTTTTTTATCATGGATTTCAGGTAGTACAATAATTCTTAAATTATAGCTCCTTGATCTATTTTCCAGGTCAGTTGTTTTTCCAGTAAGGTGACTTACATTTTCTTCTATTTTTTTCATTCTTCTTATTTTATTGGACTTATTCTTTTCTATTTTATTTATTTATTTTTAGTTTTTGACATTAGCTTTTATAAGATTTTGATTTCTAAATTTCTCTCCCCCCCACCTCCCCAAGGTGGCATGCAATCTGACATAGGTTGATAATATGTATAATCATATTAAACACATTTCCACATTAGTCATGTTGTGAAAGAAGAATCAGAATAAAAGGGAAAAAAACATGAGAAAGGAAAAAAAATGCAAACGAAAGAGAAAATCATATGCTCCAATATGTGTTCAGACTTTACCTCTCTTTCTCTGGATATGGATAGCATTTCCAGTCATGAGTCTTTTGGAACTGTCTTAGATCATTGCATTGCCCAGAAGACCTAAGTGTAATAAAGTTGGTCATCACACAATGTTGCCATTACTGGGTAAGGTGTTCTTCTGGTTCTGCTTACTTCACTTAGCACCAGCACATGCAAGTCTTTCCAGGTTTTTCTGAAATCAGCCTGCTCCCCTTTTCTTATGGAATAATAGTATTCCATCACACACTTTTACCACAACTTGTTTAGCTATTCCCCAATTGATGGGCATCCCCTCAATTTCCAATTCTTGGCCACCACAAAAAGAGCTGCTGTAGGTATTTTTTGGTACATGTGCATCCTTTTCCATTTTTTATGATCTCTGGGATACAGACCTAGTAGTGGTATTGCTGGATCAAAGGGTATTCATAGTTTAGTAGCTCTTTGGGCATAATTGTTGGACTGATTCTTGATGTCACATAGTGTCATTGGCTTCCACTTTCCAAATTCTAATTTTAAAGGAATTATTTTCTTCAGTTAGCTTTTGTACCTCCTTTTCCATTTGGCCAATTCTACTTTTTAAGGAGATGTTTTTATTTTAATTTCAGTGGATTATTTTTTTCCCATTTGGACAATTGTAATTTTTAAGGAATTGTTTTCCTCAGTCAATTTCTGCCCTTCTTTTTCCAAGCTGTTGACTCTCTCTTGAATATTTCTCATTTCTTTTCCCAATTTTTCTTCTATCTCTTCTATTTGACTTTAATAATCCCTTTTTGAGCTCTTCCTTGAATAGATTTTGGGCTTCAGACCAATTGATATTTCCCTTTGAGTTTTAGCATGTGGGAATTATGACATTGTTATCCTCTCTTGTGTTTATGCTTTGATCTTCCCTGTCATCATAGAAGCTCTCTATAGTCAAGGTTCTTTTTTCCTTCTTGCTCATAGTTTTGCCTAGTTTCATGGCTTTTGAAGTTGAATTCTGTTGCTGGAGCACTGGGGGCATTGTCCCAAGCTTCTTGTGCTAGGGGTGAGGGGTCTGGTCTCTGGCTGTTTGTGCTGGGGCCTGTGGTGCTGGCAGCTTTCTCACTGTGCTGAGGTGGCCCTGCCTAGCTGAGCCTGTTGTTGCCTGGTTTCTGGGGCTGGCAATTTGCCTTGTATGACATGGGAGAAGGAATCAAACTTAGCCTGCCATGCCACTGGCCTACTGATCCAGGACCAAGGGGCCTCAGTTGCTGACCTGTGCTGTGGCTAAGAGTCTCCTGCTGGCTTTTCCAGAGACCATCTGTGTTGGGCTGTGCTCCCCTTTTACCCAAGTAGGACTGACCTTTCCCAATTTCCTTCTAAGTTAATTTAAGCTGGAAATTAGTTTCACTCCATTTTTTGTAGCTTCCATCACTCCAGAATTCTTTCACAGGCTTGATTTAATGTTGTTTCTGAGGGAAACTTGGAAGTACTTTGGCAACTTCCTGGCTTCTTTCTACCATCTTTTCATACAGACTTTAAACCAATATCACTAAGTCATTACAAGGAGAAGAAAAATGTGCATAAAGTTTCTCAGCAAACATCTGACTGGCCTGACAAACAGAGATAGATGTATGAGGAAAGGAGTACCAAATAATAAAAATTAATTTTTTGGTAAAATCCTAGGATGGGGAAAGATGGACAGTTACCTGTAGAATCATTCAACAAATCAGATTAAAATTGAGAGTACAGGGAGTTTTGAGAATACTCATATGACAAGTCAATGGTAGATAATCTGTGACTCAAACTACCTGAAAGTTGTGACAAAAAAATTTGGATACTGAATGTCAAGAGACAATAAGTGAAAACTTCCAGAACAGCTTAGAATCACCAAGTGACATGAAACTATTCCAAATCCACTGGTTACTTCCTGAAAGAGATCTCAACATGAAAACTCCAAAGAATTCCATAGCCAATGTCCAAAGTTACCAGGTCAGTTAATCAATCAACCAATAAGCACTTATTAAATGCTTGCTTTGTGCTAAGAACTGTGTTAAGTGTTAGTCAAAGAAAAAAAATAGTGCAGGCAGCCACAAAGAGAGTCCAAATACTAAAGAACCATGTTTAAGACACAAGACATTTTGAAGGTCTCTGTTACTTCTCTACCAACATATACATACATTTAAGTAAATGAGTTACCTAGTTTGTGGTTTACAAAGATACCTTGCTTTTCATTCTACTTTTCTTTCTCTTTTCCTAACTTTTATGGGCTTCATTTTCCACAAAGAAAATAAGAAAGAAGAATCTATCAGTTGCTACAACTACTTGATATCATAAAAAGAGATTGAGTATATTAGCTAAAATTGGGTTCATAGCATGTAAAATGATCACATTTATCCAAATCCTTTTTCCAGCTTCCTTCTTCTTAGCACTAGTAATAAGGCATTTATAACATTCCATTGCCTCAGGACAGAATAAAACTAAGAGATGAAATTTAATGCCCTAATTCATTAATGCCTCATGATCAAGTTTTCTTCAAATATATCTGCTCTTTCTTTCATGTAAATGTTTTGGGTAAAAATCAGAGGAGCATAGTAGATAGAGCGGATAAAGACCACAAAGCCAAAAAGGCTCAAGTTCAAGTCTCATTTCTGAACTATATTGGCTATGTGATCTTGAAAAAACTGTTATTTTCTCAGGTCACACAGATAATCCTCTAAAGCTATAAATTTCACAGCAGGTGTGTCTGAAATGGTAGAAAGAATTTCCTCATTCAGGATTTATATGATCTTATGGTATCACTGAAACCACAGTTTTAGCTACTATTCTATGATCCAAAGTGTGGAGAGATCAGTCATTAGAGAGTTTAAAGAAGATAAGTGGAAAAGGATTCAACTGACATTACATATCTAAATCCCCATGATTAGATAGGTAAATAAAACAGTACTTACTATGTGCCAGGCATATTGCTAAGTACTGGGAATACAAAAGCAAGAAAAAAAGACTTTCAACTTACATTCTATCAGGATAAGACAACATATACAAAACAGTTCAAATGGGGAGGTGGTCAGAGAATGTTCTTGCACTAACACAAAGTGGAGATGTGGTATGGGACATTCTGGCATGGTACAGGTTGAAAAAAATGTATGATGAATGGCATGAGTGCTTCTTGAAATGGAGGTTCAAAGAGGAAATTATAAATGATTGATTCAAGTACAGGAGGAAAATCATTGAAACAGATCGGGAGATGAATTCTGGAGTTTCATAAGTTAGTCTGGATTTGAAGAAAGCATGAAGACTGCTATTAATGTTTCAGGGGGTGGATATAGATGTGCTCATATCTAATCTGTTAATTTTTCATTAGTCTAAGGGATCTGATGTAAGGTTGATTCTGCTGGTCTTTCAATCAAACTAGCACAAGAATTAGGATAAAAGAAGGTAAAATGTGTGACTTACTATTTGCAACAGAAGTGGAGTCTTCTTTTCAAATGGAATTATTCATGTCAAGATTTGGAAAATGTCACACTCTGTCTACCACAATAAAATGACATAAATTCAGCAGGCTATCATACCCAATAATAATAACAATTGTCAATACTAATTCTTTCTTAATCATAGACTTCATATAATTATACTAATCCTACACATGGTACAGGATTTTCTTGGAATAAATAACATTGTAAATTTTAAAACACTAAAAAATTATGAGTAAGCATTATTTCTTCTATACTACCTAAATACCTATAGTATTTCTTCTATAGTTGGATAGTTACATATGCAAATTCATCTTGAAATAAATTTTCTTCCTAAGCAAATATTAACTTATACTAGGTAGAATGGAAAAGAATTAAGAAATTATTTGTTTTATAAGTGTCTACTTCCTCATAAGGGAAAGAAATAGATGGGGGGGAAAGACTGATAAAAAAAAATTTGTAAAATTTTGTCTTTTTACTTGGAATTTTCATTACTTATAGGATAGGCATTTTATAATTGGAGCATGCAAATTTTCCAGTCAGATGCCTTGATCCAAGTATCAAGTGTGTTAGCCATATTTTGTTTATGTTAAAATATAATCAAAACTGCCTGAAGGGTTAAGAAATATACTTTTTTCTATTAAATTTCATGAAAAATACTATTGTAGTATTTTTTCCTTCCTTAAGTAACTTAAGGCTCTTTGCTTTCATGTTTAAGTTTAATCAGCTAAACTTTTGTCCCATTCTCAGTTAATTCTTTACAATGAATGTCCTTTGAAGATTGGCTAACATGAATCCAGCATATTAAAGGGTAAAGAAGGTTATGTTCTGAATTATTTCCTTCATTTTTGAGTTCTTCTTGAAATTTAGAAGGTACTTATAAGACTCTGTACTTACATCTCCCTAACCCTGGATGGTTAATAGCAATTAGAATAAGCTGATTTTGAAGTGCACTATTTCTCTATTTCATTTATATCTTCTCTATAGCTGTTCTCTCAATATGTTCCAGTGGAATTCAAAGATAAAGGAACATGGATATAGATTCCCAGTCTCTTATTTAACAGCTATATACTCTGTTTAGGCATCATTTTCCTTACTTAAAAAATGATAATATGACCCCATTCCAGGTAAAAATTTTTATTCTCTCCTAGCAAAAAATATGGCATCAAAATTGAACTGTCTTGTATTTTTATTATCCTCTGAAATATGAAAGTTTACAATCTTTCTTTTGGTGTTATCTGCTTACTAAAAATAATAGTAAAAAAATACTGCAAGCAGCCAGAAAGAAAATAATTTGAATATTGTGGAAACACAATCAGGATAACACAAGATCTAGCAGCTTCCACATTAAGGGATCAAAGGGCTTAGAATATGATATTCTGTAGGTCAAAGGAGTTAGGATTAAAATCAAGAATCACCAATGAGCAAAACTGAGTGTAATGCTCCAAGACAAAATATGGATTTTCAATAAAATAGAGGACTTTCAAGCTTTCTCAATGAAAAGACCAGAGCTGAATAGAAAATGTTACTTTCAAACTCAAGAATCGAGAGAAGCATGAAAAGAGGGAGTGGAGCCAAGATGGTATCTGGAAAGCAGCGCCTTGCTTAAGCTCTCCCCCAGGTCACTCCAAACACCTATAAAAATGGCTTTGAACAAATTCTAGACATGCAGAACCCAGAAAATAGCAGAGGGAAGTGGGGCTCCAGCCCAGGAGAGCCTGGATGGTTGCTAGGAAGGGTCAATTGCACGGAGCTGAGATCAGAGCTGAGTAGAGTCTAGTGTGGGCTGTGCCAGGACCAACCAGACTGGGAGCCAAGTGGAACAGGTGTAGCACCCTGAATCAGTGAGCTGTGGTAGCTACCAGACTTCTCAACTCACAAACACCAAAGACCACAGAGAAGTTAATGGGAAAAGCTGCTGTGACAGAGTGAAAGGAGTTCTCAGTTCGGCTACCACCCTGGGGGCCACCAAGGTGGTGCAGCTCTGAGGCTACTTCCAGAGCTACAGCTGCAGTTGCTTCTGGCCCCAGGCCACCTGGTGGGAGGAAGTAAGTAGAGGATTGGAGCAGGATCGCAAAGCCTGATTTGCCCTGCTTAGATCTGGGCCACAATCCTGGTTGGTGGTTTTGGGGGGAGAAGGAGCACTGGTGCGGCAAAGCCTGCTGGGTAGAAGTAGTTCTGAAAACAGCAGCACAGCTCCTCAAGCTTGGGACAAAATACTATCTACTCTACAAGCAGCCATATGCCAACACAAAGCTCAAGGATCAAGTAGTTGGCTGGAAAGATGGCCAGGCAGAGAAAATGGTCACACATTCAGACACAGAATTTGGAATCTTTTTTTTTTTGGTGACAAAGAAGACCAAAACATACAGCGAGAAGAAGTCAACAAAGTCAAAGAGCTTCCTTCAAAAGCTTCCAAGAAAAATACGAATTGATCTCAGGCCATGGAAGAGCTCAAAAAGAATTTGGAAAAGCAAGTAAGAGAAGTAGAGGAAAAATTGGATAGAGAAATGAGAATGATGAGAAAAAACCATGAAAAACAAGTCAATGACTTGCTAAAGGAGACCCAAAAAAATACTGAAGAAAATAACAACTTAAAAAATAGACTAACTCAAATGGCAAAAGAGCTCCAAAAAAGCCAATGAGAAGAATGACTTTAAAGGCAGAATTGGCCAAATGGAAAAGGAGGTCCAAAAGAGCACTGAAGAAAATACTACCTTAGAAACTGGATTGGAGCAAGTGGAAGCTAGTGACTTGATGAGAAATCAAGATATTATGAAAAAGAACCAAAGGAATGATAAAATGGAAGACAATGTGAAATATCTCATTGGAAAAATAACTGACCTGGAAAATTGATCCAGGAGAGAAAATTTAAAAATTATTGGGCAACCTGAAAGCCATGATCAAAAAAAGAGCCTAGATGTCATCTTTCAAGAAATTATCAAGAAAGACAGCCCTGATATTCTAGAGCCAGAGGGTAAAATAGAAATTGAAAGACTTCACCAATCACCTCTTGAAAAAATCCCAAAAAGAAAACTCCTAGGAATATTGTCACCAAATTCCAGAGCTGCCAGATCAAGGAGAAAATACTACAAGCAGACAGAAAGAAACAATTTGAGTATTGTGGAAACACAATCAGGATAACACAAGATGTAGCAGCTTCTACATTAAGGGATCAAAGGTCTTGGAATATGATATTCCAGAGGTCAATGGAGCTAGGATTAAAATCAAGAATCACTTACCCAGCAAAACTGAGAATCATACTCCAAGGGAAAATATGGCTTTTCAACAAAATAGAGGACTTTCAAGCTTTCTCAGTGAAAAGACCAGAGCTGAATCGAAAATTTGACTTTCAAACACAAGAATCAAGTGGAGCATGAAAATGCTAGGGAATCATGGATGGCTTTGAGAACAACAGCCCAGCATTACATGGACCTGGAGTCTTTCATCTTTGATCCATCAACTGCCCAGGGCCACATTAAGTCTTACACTGATATGTTGCAACAGTCTGGAACTCATCTTCAGTGGGAGGTGAACAAACACAACTAAGGACCAAGAAGAAGTGCCCATCATGCAGTCCACAAGACCTACTACTTTTCAGATATTGCACTGTCAGCTAATTACCATCTCTAGATTTCATATTCAATCCTTAGATGATGCTTAAATGCTGAATTTTTGAGAAAGTATATAATGTATCATGTTGTCTATTATTAGCCTTCTATGGCTATAAAAATAATGAAGAAGAGGTCATAGGGTCATAGATTTGAGCTGGAATGGACCTTGGGAGCCATCAAGTCCAACCTGCCTCATTTCAACCAAGGCACAGAGAAGCTAAATGACTTGCCCAGAGTCACACAACTAGTAAGGGGATGAGACAAAGTTTTAACCCAGGTCTTCCTGACTGCAGACCCACCACTTTATTCACTATGCTACTTAATTTTCATGAGGGCTATGGGGAAGAGTGGCAGAAGAATCAGAGAAGGTTTCATCCAAACAATGGCATCTGAGTTGGCCTTTGGAAGAAGGGAGGGAGGGATGGAAGGAAGTCCATTCCAGACATGGGGAATAGGACAATTAAAATTGATGTTAATACTGTAAAATTCTTTTTCTTCAAAGTCTGATCAAAACTTGAAAGAGACCAAATTTTAGAGTAGTGTAGGTGTAGAATTGTGCTCCAGTAAGATATTTCTTTATTCATTTGTTCTATTCTGTGTAGCAAAGGAAGACTTGACAGTTTTGTTAAAAGACACACTATGAAACCATAACGCTGATTTTTGCTTGGTTTTACTGAAGCATCTTAGTAGTCACACCATGATTCAATAAATAATAAATTTCATCCCCCCCCCCCCACCAAACAAAAGCTAGCATCACCCACTGTATCTGGAGCCATTACTAGTCATCCTGACCTATGTCTTGCCACAGGACTGAGATGACTCTGGAGGAGAGAGTGAAGCTGATGACCTCACTTAAATCCAGTTCACTTGGAAGTTAAGACATCACTCTGCTGGTATCATTGGTTTTCTTTGAGAATAAATGATGAACAGCAATTTCTTAAAATGAAAATTTATTGAACGTTCTATACTGAATCTTCTATTATATTCTGCCGTGTACATGAATTTATTCTTTTTTTTATTTTCTCATTTTGTATTTAAGTTTAAGTGAATAAAAAATTACAACAGAAAGAAAGAAACTATTAAGGAAGACTACTCTTATATTCTAGAGCCAGAGGGTAAAATAAAAATTGAAAAAAAAATCTACTAATTACCTGCTGAAAAAGATCCCCCAAAAATGAAAACTCCCAAGAATATTAAAGCCAAATTCTAGAGCTCTTAGGTAAAGAAAAAAAAAGTAGTGCGATTGACAGGTACAGGCTCTGGGAACCACCTTGAACTCTCCTTGAATCTTCCCACTTGATCTGGCATTCCCCTGATGCTATAAGCCTTTCATTATTGTTATGCCCAATTCTCAGTTACCCTTCGCCTAGCATAGCCCTCCATAATCTGTTATCTCCAGAAAACCTTTGACTATTTCCCACCCTTAATCCCATTCTCTTGGTTCATGGGCTCATAACTGTAATAACCCCAACCTACTGCCCACTCCCATCATGATCCTTTCTGGATATTTCCTTGAGTCACCCCAGAATACTTGGCCACCCCTAGATCCCTCTTACAGTCTTTCTGTATATTGGTTGGTTGATTGGTTGTGGTCCTTCCTTCTTAAAGAGAACCAAAATGACATCACTATGCTTGAGTCAAGATTCAACGTGCCCGACTATGGCTGATCAGGCCAACAGGAGCTCAGTATGCTCTACCACAGGTTTGGTACAAATAGTCCATGCGAACATTTGGGGTACATACTCCAAACTTGCACATCCTACTTTTCCTTTGAGCTGTTTCCTTCTGCTTTGCCCACTCATAGAGCACAGCACCTTCTCTGATGTGGGCATGCCCTGCTGAGTGGCCCTGTGCCAGTCTCCTATGTCGCACAATCAATTCCAAAGTTCTTGAGATCTTGAGAGTGTCCTTGTACTGCTTCTTCTGACCACCCTATGAATGCTTGCCCTGTGTGAGTTCTCCATAAAATAGTCTTTTTGGCAAGTGTAAGTTTTGCACTTGAGCAACTTGGCCAGCTCATCAGAGATGCACTCTCTGAAGAAGAGTTTGAATCCTTCGCAGTTTAGTTTGAGTAAGGACCTCAGTGTCTGGCACTTTATCCTGCCAGATGATCTTCAGAATCTTCATAATTCAAATGGAATTGATTCAGTTACTGGCATGATGCTGGTAGATTTTCCAGGTTTCACAAGCATAGAACAATGAAGTCAGCACCATGGCTCTGTAGTATAGTATATCAGTCCAGTATAGTAATCAGTCCAATACCTCCTCTCTCACATACTTTACTTTGGAGCCTCCCAAACACTGTGCTAGCTCTGGCAATGCAAAAACCTCATGATCAATCCATACATCCCTGAAAAGTACACTACCAAGGTAAGTGAACTTATCCACAGTGTTCAGAACTTCTCCATTTGCTGTAACTGATGGTTCCATGTATGGATGGTGTGGTGGTGGCTAATGGAGTACCTGTGTTTTCTTGGTGTTAATTGTTAGGCCAAAATTAGCACAAGGTGCAGAGAATTGATCCACACTTTTTTGCATTATCATCTTTTCAGGTTTTTGTACATTTTTTTTTTTTTGTGTTTCCACTTCAGAGTGGGAATCCCCACCTGCTGTGGTAATCAGGCCAGGGTTGGGTAAGTAGACAATTTTTAAGGCACCTTTTCTAGCCCCTTCCTCACACCAGGAAGTGAGCAGTATGATCCTTAAAAGGCTGCCCAGACACCCAGGGGCTGCTGAATCTCACTGCTGCTTCCCGTAAGAAATGACCCTATGGCCTGGCCTGCCTGTGTACAGGATTGTGATGACAGCTCCCAGTGTATCTGCACCTGCTGCTTTGCTACTTGCCTGTCGCCACAGGACTTTGAGATAAGTATAATGGTAACATGGTATAGGTGGTGATGTCTCTTGATTCATGCATAAGTTGGATTTAAGTGGGGCAGAGTTTCACGAAGTCTTTAGCCTCACTCTCTACTCCAGAGTCATCACAGCACAGTGGCAGGACGGAATCAAGATGACTGGTCATAGTTCAAGATGCAGTGGTGAATGACCTTGGAGTCTTCGATGTCTAACCAAGCTCTAATGCCACAGTTCCTGCTTCAGCTGCCTTCATGGCCACTGGAACAAATTGTTTTCATCCACCCATTCCACCAGGTGAAGTCTTCACATGCTTTGGGTAGACAGCCCCATAACTCATCAATGGATTTGAGACCCCTTGGTTACCCCAGTGTGCATGTGCAGTTTCTTGGAGCCACAGGTGAATGTTGAATGGAAGAGGTGGACATTAAAGATGGAAAGCTGCCCTGAAAAGGGCTGAGCAACCCTCACACCAGAGGTACCAGTTCTCCCTGAACACACCGTACACCCCTTCTGTATATAAGATCCATCTTGCCTCCATGAAGGTGCTGAGATTCATTCTGGCCCACTTGTCAATACAAGCATCACAAATGCTCAGTTTCAATCTGCCCTGCTTAGATTAGCCATACAAATGTTCAGATTCCTTAAGAGTCTACCCAATGTGGTGGATCTTTAAGAAACTTTGTTTTCCTTTGGCTGAAAGAAGGCTTGAGTTGAATTCATTCAGGCAAGACCCATGTGTCACTATTTTGGGGTCCCAACACCCCTAAACCTCAACACAGTGAGCCAAAAAGCAGCAATTAAAATATCATGGAGCCACAATAAGAATAACACAAGATTAAGCAACTTCATTAAAGGACCATCCAGATTGGAATATTTTGTTCCAGAGGACAAAGGAGCTAGGGTTACAACCAAGAATCATCCACCCAGAAAAACTGAGTATAATCCTTCAGGGGAAAAATGGACATTCAGTAAGAGGACTTTTACACATTGCTGATGAAAAGACCAGAATGAATAGAAAATCTCTCTTTCAAATACAAGACTCAAGAGAAACATAAAAAGGCAAACAGGAAAGAGATTCAATAAGGTTAAACTCTTTACATTACTCCATGGGAAGACGATACTTTTAGCAACTAAATTTTTCTCAATGTTAGGGCAGTTAGAAGGAGTGTACATAGACAGGGAGCATGGGTATTAGTTGAATATGACTGGATGATATATGAAAAACAAAATTGAGGGGTGAGAAACAGGAACACACTGGGAGAAAGGGAAACAGAGAAGTAGAATGGGATAAATTAACTAACATAAAATAAGCACAGAATGGCTTTTATAATGGAGGGAGAGATGGGAGAGGTGGAGGGGGAGGGAAGCATTTGAATGTTTTTGTAATTGGCTGAAACAGCAAATAACATACACACCCAGGTTGGGTGTGGAAATCTAGTAGGGAAGTAGGTGTGGAAGGGAATAAGATAAGATGGGAGCGGAGATTGTGGGGTGTGGTAGTAAGAAGCCAAATACTTTTGAAGATGGACCAGGTGAAAGGAGAGAGAGAGTGTGTGTAGAATGAATGGGGGGAGGGAATAGGATGGAAAGGAATAAACAGTGAGTAATAAAAATTGTGGAAAAAAAAACTTTACCCAAAGTTTATCTGATGAAGACCTCATTTTATAAAAAGCTGAATTGAATTCATAAGGATGCAAGTCATTCCCCAAATAATAAATTGTCAAAGGATATAAATAGACTGTTTTCAGACTAAGTAATCAGAGCAATCTATAGTCACATGAAAAAAATGCCCTAAATCACCATTGATTATAGAAATGTAAATTAAAATAACTCTGAGGGACTACACAACACCTATCAGATTGGTTAATATGACAGAAATGGAGTGTATTGCAGGGGTGTATGCCAATTCCAACACTAATGCATTGCTTTTGAAGTTTTGAAGTGATTCAACTATTCTGAAGACTAACTTGGAAAAATGTCCATAGGGCTATGAAACCAAACATACTCGCTGACCCAGCAACACCACTACCAGATCTGTGTCCCAAAGAGATCAAAACAAAAAAAAAAAGAAAAATACGTATATGTACAAAAATATTTATAGCAGCTCTTTTAGTGTTGGCAAAAATTGGAAGTTGAGGGGATACCCATCTATTAGGGAATGGCTGAACAAGCTGTGGTATATAATTGTAATGACATATCATTGTACCAAAGAAATGATGAGCAGGATGCTCTCAGAAAAATCTGGGCACTTACATGAAGAGAAATGAGCAGAATCAGGAGAATATTGTACATAGTAACAGCAATATTGTATATATGATCAGCTGCGAATGGCAGCTCTTCTCAGCAATGCAATGATCCAAAAATATTCCAAAATACATATGATGAAAAATGCTATATACCTCCCAAGAAAAAAATTTATGGAGTCTAAATGCAAATTGAAGCATAACTTAAAAAATACATTTTTTTTCTGGTTAATTGTGGTGTGTGTTTTCTGTTATATGGAAATATACTTTGAATGACTACACCTTTACAACCCATATCAAACTTCTTGACTCCTCAGTGAGACGAGGGGAAAGAAGGAGAGAATTTGGAACTCATTTTCAATGAATATTAAAAATTGTTTATATGTGTAATTGTGTGGAAAGTAAAATATTAAATAAATGTATTTAAAAAGAACAAAACACTGGACTTGAAGTCAAAAGATGTTAGATTTCAAACTCTCTTGTTATGATTAAGGCAGATCACTTTGATAAGTTACTTAGTCTCTCAATATCACTTTTCTCATTTGGAAAAAGAATATGAGAATATTTTCAATAACTTTGCCAAAATTTGATTTCAAATATATCCTTGGAATGTTATGGTGAAATCTGAAACATTGGATATTCAGAGATTCAGCCACTACTCTATTAAATTCCTTCTTATCACAACCTCCCTCCTTACTAGCCCTTGCCGCAGGTAAATAAAAATAAGGACTGCAACAGGACAAAGGACACTCAAATGAGAGATACACGGGTATACCCCTTCTCCTGGGGGTTTTTCTTCAAATCATCTCTCACTCTATAAAGAGACATAAGAGGCAGAGCCTAGAGGGCAGAGGAAAGGCACAGATGCACCTGATCTCTCTCCCAAACCCCTCCAAATACCTTTAAATAATGACTCTAAACAAAATATAGAACAGCAGACCCCACAAAAATATGTAGCAAAACAATTTTCCAGCACAAGACAACTTAGAAGGTTGGCAGGAAAGGTATGTGGCATGTGGGTAAGAGAGGAACACAGTCCAATACAGGCTGCACCAGTACAGACTAGGCCCCCACAAACCAGGAGCAGGTCTTGCAAGTCACTGAATCAACAACAACACTAGCTGCTTCTGGAGCTTTCAGCCTACAGGCAATGAGAGAATGGAACTGTTCAGGAGAAGATTACAGGGCTCTCATTCCTGGAAGTAGGGGGCAGGATTCTGTTGTTTTGCCCATACTCAGATGTAGGTTGCAGTCCTGGGTGGCAGTTCCAGGGCAAGGAGGAGCACTAGCACATCGGAGCATGCAACTATAGTAGAGCTGGGGTCCTCCTCACAGTTCCAGGGCAGAAAAGAGTGTTTGTGATCACTCACAGAACACAGCATAGGCCAGGAGAGGAGTAAACACCTCTCCTTAGATCATACCACCTTGGAAGAACTGAAAACTTACAAGCCCCTAGAAATATCTCTGAAAATAGCCACACAAAACCCTGAAATGAAGGACAGTGCACCCTCCACCCTGGAAAGAGAGACCTACCTTAAAAGAAAGTGAGAAAATCAAGCAATACGCTGAGAAAATGAGCAAACCATGGTGGGGGGAGGGGCAAAACAAAAACACTCTGACTACAGAAAGTTATTATGGTGACAAGGAAGATCAAAATACACACTCTGAAGAATGTAACAAAGTTAAATCTCCTACATCCAGAGCTTCCAAGAAAAATATAAATTGGTCTCAGGTCATAGAAGAGCTCAAAAAGGATTTTGAAGATCAAGAAACAGATGCAGAGGAAAAAATGGGAAGGGAAATGAGAGTGAATGAAACACAAGTCAAAAGCTTGGTAAAGGAGACACAAAAAAATACTGAGGAAAATAACACCTTAAAATACAGAGTAGGCCAAATGGCAAAAGAGGTACAAAAAAGCCAATGAAGAGAAGCATGCCTTAAAAAGCAGAATTCACCAAATGGAAAAAGAGGCACAAAAATTTACCAAAGTTTTTTTTGGGGGGGGGAGGAGTTCCTTAAAAAGTAGAATTGTCCAAAGGGAAAAGGAGATATAAAAGCTCGCTGAAGAACATAATTAATTACAAATTAGAATTGAGCAAATGGAAGATAATGATTTTATGAGAAATCCAAAAATTATAAGAAAAAAATGAAAAAAATAGAAGATAATGTGAAATATTTCATTGGAAATACAACTGACCTGGAAAATTGATACAGGAGACATAATTAAAAATTATTGTACTAGCTGAAAGTCATGATCAAAAAAAAAAAGATCCTAGACATCACTTTTCAGAAATTATCAAGGAAAAACTGCCCTGATATTCTAGAACCAGAGTTTAAAGTAGAAATTGAAAAAAAAAAATCTAACTTTCACCTCCTGAAAGGGATCCCAAAATGAAAACACCAGAAATGTGATAGCCAAATTCCAAAGGTCCCAGGTCAAGGAGAAAATATTACAAGCAGCCAGAAAGAAAGAAAAAAAATCAAGTATAGTGGAGCCACAGTCAGATATCCTTACAGGATGAGTAGCGGCTTCTACATGAAGGAATCAGAGGGCTTGGAATATTATGTTCTGGAGGGCAAAGGAACTAGGATTACAACCAAGAATCACCTACCCAGCAAAACTGTGTGTAATCCTTGAAGGGAAAAATGGATACTCAGTGAAATAGAGGACTTTCAAGCATTCTTAATGAAAAGACCAGAGCTGAATAGAAAATTCCACTTTCAAATACAAGACTCGAGAGAAGCATAAAAAGGTAAACAGGCAAAGGAACTCATAAAGCAATTAATAAGGTTAAACTGTTTCCTTTCCTACATGGGAAGATGATATTTGCGACTCATAAGGACTTTCTTATTATTAGGGTATTTAGGAAGGAGTACACCTAGACTGTTGGCATGGGTATGAGTTGAATACAAAAGGATGATAACTAAGAAAAGAAAAAAATAAGGTGTGAGAGGGGAATGTACTGGGAAAGGGTGAAAGGGAGAGGTCAAATTGAATAAGTTATCTCACATGAAAGAGGCAAGAAAAGTTTTTATAGTGGAGGGGATGAAGAGGGACAAGAAGGGAAGTGAGTGAACCTTATTCCCATCAGAGTTGACTCAAATAGAGAATAACATACACACTCAGTTAAGTGTAGAAATCTATCTTACCCTACAGGAAAGTAGAAGGGGAAGGGGATAAGAGAAGGGGGAAGTGTTGATAGAAGGGAGGCCAGATTGGGAGAGGGGGTAGTCAGAAGCAAAACAGTTTTGAAGAGGAACAGGGTGAAGAGAAATAGAGAATAAATGGGAGGATAGGATGGAGGGAAATACATTTATCAATAGTAATTGTGAAAAAAAAATTTGAAGCAAGTGTCTCTGATAAAGACTTTATGTCTCAAACATATAGAGATCTGATTCAAATTTATAAAAATAATAGCAATTCCCCAATTGATAAATAATCAAAGAATATGAACAGCTTTCAGATGAAGCAATCAAAGCTATCAAAAGCTATATGAAAAGAAAAAAAAATATTCTAACTCGCTATTGATCTGAGAAATGAAAATTAGAACAATTCTGAGGTATTACCTCATAACTATTAAATTGGCTAAAGGACAAAAAAGGAAAATGACAAATTTTGGAGGGGATATGAGAAATTGAGATATTAATGTACTGTTGGTGCGGTTGTGAACTGATTCAACCATTCTGTACAGCAATTTGGAACTATGCCTAAAGGGCTATAAAACTATGCATACCCTTTGACCTGGTGATACCACTAGTAGGTCTATATCCCAAAAGAGATAAAAAACCAAAAGTAAAAGAGCCTATATGTATAAAAATATCTATAGCAACTCTTTTCTTATAGCAAATAATAAAAAATTGAAGGGATGTCCTTTAACTGGGGAATGGCTGGACAAATTATGGTATGTGATTGTGATGTAGTATTGTACTATAAAAAATGAGCAGGATGCTTTCAGAAAAACCTGCCTGAACTGGTACAAACTGAAATGTACTGTGTGCAAAGTAATAGTAATATTGTAAAACAATCAGCTGTGAATGACTTATCTATTCTCAGCAATTCAATGATCCAAGTTAGCATCTGAAGGACTTATGAGGAAGAACTGATGGTATCTGAATACAGATCGAAGCATGCTTTATTTTTTACTTTATGTTTCTTGAGGTGTTTTTTATTTTTTGGTGTATGTTTTCTTTCAGAACATGACTATTATGGAAATGTTTTGCATGATTACACATGTACAATCTGTGTTAAATTATTTGCCTCAATGAGGAGGTGGGAGGTGGGGAAGTAGGAAGGGAGAGACTTTGAAATTCAACAACAAATATTACAAATTGTTTTCACATGTATTTGGGGGGAAATAGAATAATAAATTTTTTTTTAAAAAAAGAGAGAGACACAAATACATTACTTACATGAAGAAAGCTTCCTGGAAACTTTAAATAATGCAGTCATGTCCTTTCTATTTTGTGGCACCTAACCTGTATCTCAGTCTTACTCTGTAAACATTCTAGATTTACAAAAAGTCAGAAAGTCTGAAAATGTAGTTCCATCTCCTGGCCTCTTACCAGACCTCCTCCCTCATTAAATATTTTATGTAAAATGCTGTAGTTTGAATTTTGAGTGACCTAACTAAAATCAATGTGGCACCTAAGGACCTAGAAGGCCACATGTGGCCTCAAGGTCACACATTCCCCACCCCAGTCTATAGTCACCTCCACACCATGAGGATCAAAGTAAAGCTTTATTTAGTAAAGTACTACAAATATTAATTAAAATTACTGTTACTTATGATAACACAAAGCACTATAGACTTCGAGCTTTCACTTTCATCCATTTGTATATCAGAAGCTAACTATAAGATATAAAAAAGCCAGGCAGAAAAATATGTTTCATTAAACCCAGTGTCATGCCATCATGTTTGAATTCCATGTCCTACTACTGTTTCAGGCAAGGGAGGAGGATAATATTTTAGCTCTAAAGAGTTAAACAAACTCTGAGAGCCACAAGAGATTCTCCAGTAATGTATAACTACAGTAATCTTAGCCAAGTTTTCAGTGTTTAATAATATATTTGTAAATCCCTACCCTATAAATAGAATCTGCAATGAACATAAACAAAAAATATAAAGCCCAAGTAGGCACAGTGCCCAGACATTTAAGGAGTCAGCCTTATAAAAGGAGGAAAATTTAACTAACAAGCAAGGGCTTGCATACACAAATACACAAAAAGGAAATTACTTCAGAAGGGATCTGCCTGCAAAATAGTGCCATCTCCAAAGAATATTTGAATCTAGCCAGGTGAAACAACACACACACACACACACACACACACATACACACATTTATGCATATACATACATGCACATACACATATATATGTACATATATGTATTTGTATATATATATATGTATATATAAAGAGATAAAAATGATTTTTATTTAATACCTGGAGACCTTAAAGAACATCAACTTTCATGTTCTACCATCACATATATCAGAAAATTGAGAGCTAGACAGAAAAAAATACTTGACTAAAGTTTTAAAAATGTTAAGTGGCAAAATTAGGCTAGAAGCTACATCTCTTGACTCCGAGTGCCATGAATTAGACCAAGTATTACCTTCATCATGAGGTTTTACCTAATGTTCCATACTTTTAGGGCTTGTTCAATCCATATTGTTGGATTCAGGTTTTATCTAATAGCATTCATAATATTATTATAATATGATGCCTATAACAGTTATAGTACATGATATGACATGACTTGATAATATGCAACATATAACATAATGTACCATTGTAACAATCTTCACTGCCTTCTAATACTGGTTTTTGTGACTAAGCCCTTTGAAAAGCTGCTGTACAGTAGATGCTTCCACTTTCTTTTCACTCTCTTCTTAACTTCTTACAATCAGGCTTCTGACCTCACCATTCCAACAAAATTGCTCTCTCCAAAGTTGCCAATGATCCATTAATTTTGAATATAATAGTATTTCTTCAATCCTCCTTTTCCTCAAATTCTCTGCAGCATTTGACACTGTTCCCTACCCTCCACTCCTTGATACTCTCTTCTGTCCAGTTTTTGGGAAACCATTCTCTCCTGGTTCTCCTCTTACCTGTCTGACTACTCCTCAATCTTCTTTGCTCTATCCCCATTCAGATCATGCCCTAAGGGTTCTGTCCTGGGTTGTCTTCTATTTTCTGTCTATAATATTGTTTTACTTAGTTCATCAGCTCTATGAGATCATTGTCTCTATCTCTATGATGATGAGGATTCTCAAATGTACCTATTGTGCCCTAAACTCTGTTGATTTCTGATCTCAATTTCCAGCTACCTTTCAGAAATTTCAAACTCCATGACCAGGAGCCATCTTAAATTCAAAATGTCTAAAACCAAACTCATTCTTTCCCTCTAACCTATCCCCCACTTACTAATTTCCCTATTACTATAGAGGGCAACACAATCCTCCCAGTGTCTCAGGCTCACAACCTAAGTGACGTTCTCAAGTTCTCCTCTCATCCATCATATCTAATCCATTGCTATAAATTTAACCTTTGCAATATCTAACAAATACACCTTTATCTCTCCACTGTTAGTGCTAAGACTCTGGTTCAGCCTATCTTTGCCTTAGGCCTACAATATAACAATGGCCTCTGAGTGGATAAAGAACTGACCTCAGAACACAGTAATACTTGGGATAAATCCCACCACTGCAGTGTATAGACTGTGTGATCCCAGCAAGTTACCTAATCTTTCAGTACTTCCTGGCCAAACTCTAAAGTTCTAAACTGCAAAGCAAGTGGTAAGTTGCATTTAAAGAAGGGATTTCTTCATTGGGAGTTCCATATACCAGTAAAATCAGGGTTCTTAACATATAGAGCCAGTCAGCCACTATGCAGTATATTCTAGTTCAATGACACTTGATTCTACATAAACTAGGGGATGTGTGTTTTCATTTCATATGAGCAAGAACTCAGTAAGCTTACCTATTTCAAAGTCCTACTATACTCTGTATAACATCTTTTTTCATTATAAAAGGAAATGATTACGTTTGGGACATCCATAAGAGACATCATTAGGTTCTCCAGCACCAGGGCCAAATTGAGTTCAGTGTGTGTGTGGAGATCAAAAGATAAAAACCACAAGATATCCCAATAACTGTGTGTACTACCATCGCTACTGATCCTAGGCATATTATGTAAAATGAATCCCCAAGTGGGTCATTAGTTTCTCCTACTCAGGTAAAGTTCCATTGGCAGGGTAGTGGGGAGAAGTGGATGCACCAAAGGAGAAAGGCATTATGGTGAGTGCCGTGATTCTGGGGCTAAAAGGCTAGATGTCTTGTACCTTGCCTTCCGTCGTGTCCTAGAGATTTTAACTCTTTCATCTCCAGAAATTCCTCACCTGGACACTCTATTCTGATTAGTGACTGCTTCACCTTGCCCACTATTTCAGGCATGCCTCTGCCATGTTTGCTTCACTTCTTACTGTCAAGGAGGAATTGTGGAGATGAATTCAGTTTGAAATGATTGCTATGGGGAATTTAAGAGTCAAACAGAAAAGAAAAAAATAATGCCTTTCAAATGTGAAGTGTTCCTATATGCCTCAAATGTTCTCCTTCCCAACGTTTCCTTCACTTCTTCTTCATATAATCATTAAACTGTGGTGAGTTTTATTCTGTATTCAATTATAAACCTCATGATTTTTCTAAATCTTCACTTTTTTCTTCCCCAATTCCTGCCCTCATACTAGGTGACTTCAACATACATATTGATTTTCCCTAAAATAACCTAAACATTCAATTTCTTAACCATCTCTTATGAGCTATTCCTCTACCCAACCACACTCACATACAAAGATGATCAAACCTTTGATCTTGCCATTACCCACAAATGTACCATCTCTATGTTCAAGAATTCTGAAATCCTCTTATCTGAACATAATATTGGCTTTTTTTACCTCTTCTTCTATTTTTCCTAATAAAACCCTATCCCTTGCCTACACTGTGATCTCAAATCCCTTTGCCCCTCAGTTTTCTTCCAGGTCAGCTCCACTGCACTATCCATGCCCTTCTTTTCTCTTCATCTTGACTCCTTATTGGATCAATTCAATTTTATGTTGTCCTTCTCTCCTGAATTCCTAGACACCTTACTTGTTTTTGTTCAATTGTTTCAATTGTGTCTCTGACTCTGTGATTCTAGTTGGGTTGTCTTGGTTAAGATACTGGAGTGCTTTTCCATTTCCTACTCCAATTCATTTTGCTGATGAGGAACTGAGAGAGAATTGAGTGACATGTCCAGCTTGATGCAGCTAGCAAATAAATGTCCAATGCCAGATTTAAACTCAGGAAGATGAGTCTTCCTGACTTCAGTCCTAGTACTCTATCCATTGTGCCACCTAGCTGCCTAAAGACACTTTATAATATACTAGTTATGCCCAAGCAATGCCTTATCCTTGGATCTCTCCACTATTCACAACATGAGTAAAAATTACACAAGTGTTCTAATTTGGACCCCTAAAAATTTATGTTACACAACCTCAACTGGGCCCTCACTGCTGCTGGGCAATCCTACTATATCTCTCTTATTATTTTACTATCCTACTCACCACAAAGGCTCTTCCAAACTATTTCATTCCCCCTCAAATCTCCCATAAACTCCTCCAGCTCAGATTCATTCTACCACTTTTTCCTCCTTCACCTTTGTCTCACATGATGAAGTCACCTTATTCCTTACAAGGGCTAAGCCCTCTATTTTTTCAGACAATTCCATTCCATTATGTTTCCCCAAAAATATTACTCTTTCTGTCATACCTACTCTTTCACTTGTTTTCTATCTCTCCATCTATGCTGGCTCATGTTCTATTGCCTAAAAGCATGCCCATTTCTCTCCGTCCAGAAAAAAAGCTCTCACTTGATCCTTCCATCGCCACTAACTATCATCCTATATGTCTCGTGTCCTTTGTAGCTAAACTCCTTAAAAAAGACCATTTACAATACATGCTTCCACTTTCTATCCTCTCACTCTCTTCTTAACCCCTTACACTTTGGCTTATGACTTTATCATTCCACCAAAACCCCTTTCTCCAAAGTTATTAATGTCCTCTTAATTGTCAAATCCCATGGTCTTTTCTCGGTGTTTGTTCTCCTTGGCTTCTCTGCAGCTCTTGATACTGTTTATCACTCTCTTCTCCATGATAATCTCTTTTCTCTAAGATTCTTTCAGGATACTACTCACTATTGGTTCTCCTGTACCTGACTACTCCTCTCTCTCCTTTGCTGGATTCTCTTAGAGACTACAGACTCTAAATGTGAGTCTCTTAGGGTTCTGTCTTGATCCTCTTCTCTTTTTCTTCTGTACTGTATTGCTTGGTGATCTTATAAGCTTCCATGGATGGAATGACCATCTCTGTGCTGATAATTTTAAAATCTAACTATCCTGACCCAATCTCTCTGCTGATTTACAATCTCCCATCCCCAAGCATTTTTCCAACATCTTTAATTGAATATCCAGTACGCATATTAAATTCAATTTGTCCAAAGCAGAATTCATCATCTGTGACAAAAATGCTCCCTGCTCCTACCTTCTCTACTACCCTATTACTGTATAGGATGAGGCCAATCTTCCAGTCCTTCAGACTGGAAATCTAAAAGTCACCTTGGTTTCCTCACCCTTTCTCACCCCCTTCTATCTAATCTGTTGCCATGCCTGTCCATTTCACCTTTGCAACATGTCTTGAATATGCCCTCTTCTGTCCTCTAACATTGCTACCAACTCTAGTGAGTCCCTCATCAGCTCAGACTTAGATTATTCAATAATTTTCTGTTCAGTATTCAAAGCCCTTCATAACCTATTCCCCTTCTACCTTTCCAGTCTCTTTACATCTTGTTCCCTAGCATGTATGCTTGCATCCAGTGACACTGGCTTCCTGGATATAATAAGGAATAAGACAATCCATATCTTGGTTCCAGGCATTTTCTCTGGGTAACCCCCATTCTTGGAACAGTATCCCTCCTCTGCTCTGACTACAGATATCCCTGGCTTCCTTTAAGTTCCTACTAAAACTACATCTTTGCTTTGAAGCTTTCTTCAACCCTTCTTAAAGCCAGTGCTTTCCCCCTGTCAATTATTTCCCATTGGTCCTATATGTAATTTTCTTTCTCTGTATAGAAATAGAAATAGATATAGATATAAAGATATAGGCATATTGTGTCACAGATAATGAATTCTTCTGGTGACAAAAAGAGGGGAAAAGAAAAAAACTTCCCTGACCCCTTAAGGAGCTTAAAATCTGATGAGAGACACAATATGTGTGTATGTATGTATGTATATATATATATATATGAATATGTATGTATATGTATATATATATGTGTGCGTATATATGTATATATATATGTGTGTGTGTGTGTGTGTGTGTGTGTGTGTGTATTTGTCACCAGCATTTAGCATGGTGTCTAGTACATAGCAGGCACTTAATGCACTTAATGAATGTTTGTTGATTGATTCACTTAGCTTTCCTCCCTTAGTGAGACAAAAAAAATAATGTTTTCCAAGCTGAGAAGGTAATATTTGCTAATAATTCACATAGCTAAATTTATCTATTTGAAAACATTACTTTGAGAAGGGATCCGTAGGCTTTATGTTGAAGGTAGTAATGCAACACACAAAAAAATTAAGACTCTCTGTTCTAAATTAGTTTCTTCTCTGCTTTGATTGAGTGTGTCCTTCAATGAATCATCTAACCCGTCTGGACTTCAATTTCCTCATCTGTAACATATTCTCTAAGCAGATATTCCCTAAGCCCCACTCCAGTTCTAACACTCCACTTGGCTAAAATTTTAGTAAAGTCAACAAAAATGCAAAAGATTCTTGTAGCTAGGTTAAAAAAACAGCTGATCTCTATTGAGAAAATATGGTTTGAGTGACTATCTTAAACATATAATATAGAATTTCACAAGAGGCACTAATTTTGGCAAACTAAATTATGGGGCACTGATACCATGTAACTACTTTTTAATTATATAGTCAATGTTGACTATTTATTTAATTATTGAATAATTACCACAGAGTGGCAAGATAATTACTTAGGCCTTACTAAGTCTCGAAATGCCTCTGCAGCTGTGGTAATTTCTGAGACTCCATGACTTTCCTAGTTCCCCAGCTGCTTGAGCAGCTCCTCCTTTCTCTATTATGCCCTAGCATAAAACTGAATCTATACTTAGGCATATAGATAGATAGATAGATAGATAGATAGATAGAAAGATAGATAGACAGACAGACAGACATCAGACACAGATCTCGATATATGCAGTATATATATATATATACTGTATATAAATACACATATACGTATGTATGTACATATGTATACATATATGTACATATACATGGAAAATTAGTAAAAAGAAACAACAAACCACATAGCACAGTGTCTTCAATACAATAGTTCATGTGTATGTGCACATGTGTGTGTATATATGTGTGTTAGTACAGTTTGATTCTCTGCCATCCACAAAGATGTAAGGAACTACAATAATGAAGTCTGCCCATGAGTGACATTATGCATGATATAGGAGAAAGCGCATTGGACAATAACTCCAGTGAAGCACCAGAAGACAAGTTTCAATCCAACATCTACCATTAACTAGCTGACTATATGACACAAGACTGGTCAATCTGTGTAATCTCTCGTATTCTTAGCTTCTGTATCTTTAACTGGGGATCAATAATGTTTGCACTATAGGCTTTGCAAGTGCTGTTTTAAGGAAAGGTAAATGTAAGCTATAATATACTATTGCAAAAGAATTGATGATGGCCATTGTAATGATATATCCTAAGAATGCTGGGTCTTTCTATCCATCCTGTGGCTGTACCCTTTAATATGTGTTGACTTCTCTCACTAGGCAGCTAGGTGGCACAGTGAGTAGAACACTGGCCCTGGAGTCAGGAGGACCTAAGTTCAAATCTGACCTCAGACATTTGACACACATACTAGCTGTGTGACCTAGGGCAACTCACTTAACCCCAATTGCCCTGCCAAAAAAAAAAAAAAACAAACCAACAAAAAAAAAAGAATGTGAGCTCCCTCAGAGCAAAGACTTCCTTCTATTCTATCCCCAAAATTTAGCAATGTACTTGGCAGGTAGAAAATAATCTTTTTTTTCATTTGTTAAATCTCATATTCATTCATATCAAGATTTATTTATAGTTTGTCATTATTATCCTTTTATTTCCCTTGTCAGGGAATCATTATCCCTACAGAGGTATTCTCTCTCAGATGAAATCATCCCACTTATACTTAAGATATCATACTGTGGCTTTGGGTCTATTTGTTTCCAATCCAACTCCCCAGTGGTCTCTGTGTGAAGATTTCCCTAGGGGCTCAGAGCTGAGCCACTCAGATATCCTATGTTTGACAGGGTTCTACCATCACTGACACTACGAACTAGGAGTGTGGTTTGGAGAGTGGACTAGCACCCACCTAATACTCAGTCTCACTTGATTGACATTATCCTTCCCTTGATAAGCTAACCTGCTAATGTTCTTAAGTCAAGATTCACCATAAAAAATGCAACCAAAGAGGGGACTAATTATACATCTGATCACACATAATTACATTTATAGAAATCTGTGCTCAAAGCCAGAACTATACCTAGCATTTTTTACACTATTGCTAGATTGATGAAAGATTTTAATTGCTGAGAAGATCTTCTCTAAATATTGATGCCCTATAGCAGACTTCCCACCTTTGTGCTCTAACTATAGCTTTGCCAGACATACCTACAATCCAAAAAAAATTAAAAATATCAGGGACCCACATCCAGTTACACCATAAAGTGATATGTGTCCAGTTTCCACATAGCATTAGTGTGTTCACACACACACACACACACACACACACACACACACACACTACTATTGTCCTGCTCCTGTTTTCTCACACTATGGTTCTCAACTCACTCCATCACAAACACTAACCATACCAACTGTGCCAATTACCACAGAATCTCATACTTTAACAGTTGAAAGTGGTTTCAGAGATAAAGCTGCATGAACAATAATTACATTACATGCTAACATGCTACATATCTCATCATCAAGCCTGTAGTTGAAGACCCCCCCAACTCTCTCTCTCTCTCTCTCTCTCTCTCTCTCTCTCTCTCTCTCTCTCTCTCTCTCTCTCTTTCTCTCTCTCTCTCTCTCCCTGTATATATGTATGTATGTATGCATACACACACACTCACACTCACTATATTCCCAAAATTTATCCTTATTCAGAAAAGAAAAATGTTCAGAAGTGACTTTGAAAAATTAAAATAAATGAAGAGCCAGAAGGTCGTTAATACATTAATAAGAGACAACTTTTAGTCCTCATCAATGCAGTGTCATAGCCACTCTTCCTTTGAAGTCTATAACCAGGGTTCTCAGGGCTTTTATGACATCTTGTACCACTCATTTAGATCTATTCCCAGAAGTATGGGAGACTGTTAAGTTTAATCTACATTAACTTTCTTTTTATCACTTTCTGAAATCTACAAAATCAAGAAAACAATAAATCAAGTCACGGTTAATTTATATCATGTACATTTTTGAGCTTTAAATCCTCATACAGAAAATTTAAGAATTAGCTCTGTAGCTGGCTTGAACATGCTCTAGCACACCCCTGTTTATTTCCTTAGATGATATGCATCTCTTATACTATTGTTCTTTCTTTGATATTAAAATGATGTAAAAGATAAATAAATAAATAAACATGTGTGGGTTATTTAATGACAATAGAACATGCTTAACTGAAAGGCATACCATGTTCCAATTTTAGCTCTTGCTCTAGAGCTACTGAGTGTCAACAGAAAAAAAAAATCATGATCTTGTGCAGTATCTACCTGCTCCGTATTTATGCTATTTAACCTCACAAGCACTCATACTGTTGACATAAAATGTTTCAATCCTGCTTTTATCCCTTTCTTACCCTATTTTCCACATGCACTACTCCAAAATGTTTCTTTTCACCTGGTTTTACTAGTACAATCCCAAATTTCAATATCCCCCACAAATACCTGACTTAGGTCAATATTTTATGTAAGTGAAAGTCCTTAGGTATTTAAAGCCCCCTATGGACTTACTCAAGCATATCTTCCCAGATTTTTTTGTTTTTTCTCTCTGTCTCTCTGTCTCTCTGTCTCTCTCTCTGTCTCCCTCTCTCTGTTTCCCTCTCCCTCTCAATGTAAATGGCAATTTATTATATCGTATCATGTCATATCATATCATGTCATATCATATCATATCATGTCATATACATCACATCATATATAATATCATATTCTATTTCGTGTAGTAAGTATTCTATTATAA